>NC_067137.1:26348747-26665747 GCF_903995435.1 Acomys russatus
GGAGGTGGGTGTGGGGGAAGGCAGCTGCTAACTCTGTGATGCTCCCAGAGCCCACCTGGATGCCAACCGTGAAACTAATGTTGTTCCAGGGATGGGAGACAAGGGACATGGGATATCTGGACTTGTGAAGATTTGGCAAGAAAAACACATAGTCTAGTGTTGGATGTGGCAGTTACTAATTTCTGCTGGGAGGAAGCAAAACACTCATTTTGCAGAGCCTGCAGACCTGCCAGGTGCACATCTTCCCCGCAGTCCTGTCAGATCAACAGCCTTCATCAGCCTGGTGGGGGAAACTGCTGGGGTCTCAAAAATGGAACATCCCAAATTTCAAGCACCAGTTTCTTCCTCAATTATTTACAAGGAACACGATGCACTGTAATGGAGTCTAATTCACGATGTGTTTTAATGCCTTTATAATACAATATTCTCAACAGTCTCCCCTAATCTTAGCAGATGACAAGTTGCCACTATTGAATTCCCATTAATATGAATTACGGGCACAATATATTTTGCCCAATATAATTTCCTCAACCTAATATTTTGAGGGAATGAAAATCACATCCTCAGCATATTTCTGATGGAAGAGATGATGGTGGGGCAGGAAGTCGTTTCCTTTGCCAGGTTAGGTGTTCCTGGTGGGGGATGGAAAAACACATCTTGGTAGAAGGCAAGATTCTAGCATCCTGGATAGTGAATCTTCCTTCCTCCATTGTTTTCTTCTCGGAATCAGACACGTGCACAGAATAGGGGAATATTCCACCCAAAGCAGAACAGTCCTTGTATCTCGACCTCAGATACAGAGGTCTTAGGTCCAGTTCCAGAGCTAGGCAGCCCTTGTTGGCAATGGAACCCTGGGTATCAAGTTACTTTCCAGAGATTATTTAAGATCTATTATGGCACTGACCTCATATAGCTGTGAGTACACAGTAACAATAGGCGAAATCGCTAGAATTGTGTGTAGCTCATAGCAAGCACTCAATAAAAACCAGCGACAGAGAAACTGACAAACCCACGGGCACATTTTGGGTCTTGCCTGGCTGGCTGGCACTCTTAATTAGCTTCTGAGCTGGTTTGTAAGACCTCGGGGTCAACATGCTCACTCCCAGGGAGCCTCTTGAAGATGGTGAGGTTGTAGCCACCTCCACACACAGTGCAGCTGAGGCTCTTGGCGGTGCTAGAGGTATTGACCCTGAACATTGTCCTTGATGACTCCAGCACTATCCAGAATCCTCCCGCTTCAGGGCCTGGCTTTCCTACTGTGCTACTGTGCATGGGAGCCAAGTGCCTCTTGAGCTGCTGTGGCTGGGGAAGAGAAAATGGAGGAGCTGCGAGCGTTTCTCCTCTGGCCCATCATCTGAGTCAGGGAACGTCCTCATGGAGGGTGTCAAGCTCACAATTGCCCAGAAAGCTCCCCCAGGGCTGGGGCATCTTCTAGCCCACTTCTCAGGAGTGCTTCCCTATATCCCAACCTAACTCATGATGGATCCAAGCTACCGAAGGACAGAAGCATTACATCTAGCCATGCAGCCTTGAGTGACATCTTGGAGCAGCAACACACACACACACACACACACACACACACACACACACACACACACAGTCTTCATCCGAGCATCTTGTACCTGATCAGTATCCATGCCACTGTGAGCTCACATCGATGTGAGCCGAGTGTCAGGAAAAGGTGTAGCTCGATCAGACAAGCTGAAGAGAACTGTAGCTGGCATCCAGGGGGTGTGGGGCTGGACCACAGCATCTCATCTATATTTTGGTCCTCCCATGTGGCCTTGTTTCAGACCGCCGAGGAACAAAGCTGCTGGGATGAGCTTCGAGCCGAGCCTTTAGGTGCTGTCCCCAGCCCCGGAAGGAGATGGTCATCACTGTTTATTCATTCTGTTGTTCATCCAGCATTTCCCTGTATGTTGCACTGGGCTGGTTCTCAGCTCCTGAGCAAGATATGTGTGTCTGCTCTCTTGAGTGACTGTGGGTAAGAAACAAAGTTTGTCTCCTCTCCCAAGTGAAGTTAATGACAATGCTGTTGAGGGTTTAGAGTGGGGACTGAAGGAGAGGGTGTTGGCAAAATGCTAGAAGGGCTGCTTTGGAACAAACCAATTATTACATGATTGCCTTATTAAGACTGGTATGTGTAAAAAGATGCATTGAGGGTAGGAGAGATGGCCCAGTAGGTAAAGAGCTTATGACACAGAAATCAAGGCCTAAGTTTGGGATTCCCAGAAAACACATAAAGCTGGGCCTGACACCAACACATGTGTGATCTTAGTACCCCTGTGGTAAGACGGCTCAGAGGCCAGCTAGCCTGGTCTACACCCCTGAGAATAAGAGACCCTGGCTTAGGGTGGAGGATAAGGACTGACACCCCAAATTGTCTTCTGATTTTTATACATGTACGGTGGCATACACATACACACACACACACACACACACACACACACACACACACACACACGTGTAAAGCTGCAGTGAACTGTGAGCAAGTAGGGAAACCATCTGAAGAAAGTGTAAATATTTAAAGGAAATGATTGTAATGCCAGGATCCTACATGCTTTGGGAGAGATGGAGGACCTAAAGGAAAGAGATGCTTTTCAGTGGTATAAAATCCATACTGCCAACATCATCTCATCACTCGAATGTGGGTACCAACATTGAACCAAGCTGCTCACCATGTGGTCCTTCCTTCTTCATCCTCATCATGAGAAGCCCTAGAAACTACTCTCTGTTTGACGAATGGCTGCTCCACTGCAGTCCATTGATTGACAGGTAAAGATGATGTAAAAAGAAAAAAAATAATCCTCCCTCACCCAATGGTAGAGGCATATGAATGAAAAAATGCATTATAAATTCATTCGTTTATTCTGCTCTCAAACAGGCATTGAGAACCTCTACATGCTGAGCCTCACCTGGAGCTTACGTTTAATAAGGAGACAAATGGGTGTGTATTATTTAGTTAATCAAATAGTACCATAGCAATACTGTTATAGGGATAAGAGAAATAATAGCATTTTTTTTTCTGTCTCTGATGTGGTCATACTTAGGCTGTCAGTTGTAGAAAGAATAGGAGATCTTCTGGGCAGACAAGCGAAGGAATTAAGATTCTAGGAAGAAGGAGCGGCAAGTGCAAAGTCCCTGGGGTATGAGAGATCTTCATAGGGTCAAGGAATTGTAGTCTGGCGCGCGCGCGCGTGTGTGTGTGTGTGTGTGTGTGTGTGTGTGTGTGTGTGTGTGTGTGTTTGTGCACCCATGCGCATGTGCACGTGTATATGCATGCATGTGTGTGTGTGTGTGTGTGTGTTGGGGGGAGTTTCCTCACAAGTACATTCTCAGAAGGCCTAAGAGTAAAAAGATTAAGAGGGTAGAAAAACCACGCTATGGCCATTGGCATTATGAGAAGTACCTGGGAGCTAATTTCCTGTATGTAGTAGTAAGTACTCACGGGTGGATAATAGGGAGAACATGCTCACTGTGGCCACTGCAGCTGCTTTAGGAACCCCATAATCCAGGTGAGGTCTAGGGGATCGAGGGATGCACCACTGTTCCTTATGAGGCACCCCTACAACAGAGGTGGTTCCCACCTGTGCATACAAGAATCCCTGAGGATGCTGCCCCATGGCTCTACTGTCGGGTCTCTGGAATGCTCCTGCTATTTGCCATTCCTGTGTGTTGGCTCCATCCTCGGGCTCATGGTATGATGGCAACAGCAGGCCAAGGCATCATATCCAGAAATGACATGGTCCAAAGGTAGGAATTATCTTCCTTAGAAGCAAGAAAAGCTCTCCCAGAAGCCCTCAGGACCAATTGGCCAGAACTGGGTCACATGGCCCTTCCAGAACTCAATAATGGACAGGGCTGATAGGATCATATACCTACTTCAGAACCATTGTAATCCAAGCTGGGACTGGAGTTTGTTGACTTGAGACCTAGGCATTAGATGCTGAACCAGAAGGAGTTCCATTAGGGACGCAGATGGAGAGAGAACAGACACCAGGCAGGTGACTAGCAACGTCTGCCATAGACAAGGATGAGGACTTTCCAGACCTGGGATCTTTTCCAGCTCTGCTCACCCCTGAGCTCATCACCACTCCACCCCTAAGCCCTATCTCTCCCACCTGCTGGAGGACCACTTCTGACCCGAAGCCAGGATTCTTTTTAAGTAGCAGGTTAAGAATGAAGATTGTGCTCTGTGCCAGTCTGGTCCTTAGTTGGGTGAACTGCAAGTCTGGAGCTTTTACAGACTAGCAGGGATGACTACATAGATATCAGTGCTGCAGCCCAGGGCTAGATACCTTAGGAGCACCAGTTACATGCCTTGTCCAACATGCTCACCTTGAGCATGGAAGACCTACCTTTCACAGCCAATGGGAAACATAGCCAACCTGTGACTGCCTGTGAACAAAAGAGCAGATGAGTAGGGGGACAAGGTGATTGAGTAATCCAAGACACTTGGAGCCTTAGGAACAGGTGTGGGTGGCCAGTAGGAACAGTTTCCCAGAGGTGGGTGGCAGGCAACAGCTGACGTTTCGAGTCAGGGTGCAGGGACAGACTGGCTTCTGCCTCCTACACATGCCTCTAGCTCAAGCCCCAGCCCCACAGCCTCCTCATGGCACTAAGGGGTACATAGTATTCACCTACTTTCTCTGGGAAGCAGAGGAGGGGTGTGCCAGACATCCTGATGCCTTGCCCACATGCCTTGCCCAGTCAGTTCTCAGGGTTTCTGGTCCATGGATCCCAGAGAGGTGAATTCACAACACAAGTCAACAAGCCACATTTCCCTCTCTGAAACGGAGGGGGCTCTGTGGGGCAGGCGGAGAAGAGATGACACTTAAGTGTCAGAAGCCATCCTGGACTTTGTCTCCCTGGGTTAATTTTGGCCGTGCAGACAGCTCCCTGTAACAAATGCATTGGGCTCTGAAAGTTCAACTGGTGATTTGGCTATTTAGATTTTTGCAACATAGTTTCCCTATTAAAAAACAAAACAAAACAACAACAACAACAACAAAAAAACCAAATGTGACAAATGGTGACCAGACTTTCAGGTTGGTCCTCCAAAGCCTATTTAACCCATAATGTAGCTTAAACACTGTCCTTGTGCAGTGAGAAAAAAATGTTTAATTGCAACATGAGTAATTAAATGAAACAGAAAACCTTTACAACTGAATAAGAAGCAGATCTGTGTTGATCTTGAATGGTGCTATTCCCCAAATCTTCCTGGAAGAAGGGGCCCTTCTGAGGGTTTGGGCAGGGACTGTATCAAATTTATTCTATTAGGGGAAAGAGGCAGAATCCGTGGCTGCTAAACATTTGTGTCACGTTGCTAGCTCCCTTTCCCGATTTCACTCTCCTCCCAAAGTCTTCCGAAAGAATCTTTCCCTCTGTGAGTTTCCTGGGGACAAGCCCGTGAAGGGCATCTCCTTGGGATGGTTATTTATTTTAATTTAAAGTCAGCAGGCCGGGAATGAAGGTACATGCTTGTAATTCTTAGCACTTGGGAGTCTGAGGCAAGAGAACAGCCGAGAGTTCAAGGCCAGCCTGAATCACACAGTGAGACCCAGGGTGTGTGTGTGTGTGGGTGGTGGTGGTGGTGGTGGTGGTGGTGGTTTCAGACTGATACTTTGTCTCAGCAACAAACAAACAAAAGAAAGGAAGAAAGAAACAAAGAAAGAAAAGAAACCGACCATCCAAAAACATTAACGATATCAACACCCCCAAATTGGTAGGTTGGCATCTAGCTTTGTCCATATTTGGGGGGACAGAAGTGTCCCTGTCTCAATGAATAAAGGGCACAATCTTGGCCTAGCTGTGGACTCTTGAACTCTGTCAAAATCTGGTCCTGTAGGAGCTGCAGGGGCCAGCCTTCTTAGTAGCACAGTCCTCTCTCTGTGTCGGACACCTCTCCAACGCTGGTCTCTGTAGACAGGATGTAACACTTGGATGTCTAGGTCTCGGGTGTCTCATCCTGATGCCCTATCTCAGGCTAAGTGGTTGAGGGAGTAGGTGGGTTCTGTGCTTCCTGCCTGGGGCACAAAAGCCTTAACCAGAAGCCAGGGGGCAGATAAACCATGGCTAAATAAATGTGCTGAGCAGTTGGGAAAGAGGGACATGGAGGGCCACTGTGACAATTCCTCCCGCCTCAAAAAAGTAATAGCCTAAACAGGAAGTTATCAAAGTGTAGATCTCAACAAATGATGGCTTCTTGGGGGTGGTACGGGAGGGGAAGGACTCAGTTCTACTTAAAAGGCAGGTCATTTGGAGCTTGACTGTGATCCAACGAGGGTATAGATAACAAAGATTGGACTTTAAAAAACATATTTTTTTATTTTGGGGTGCGGGGTCACAAAGGTGGGAAGGACCAGGAAGTGAGTGTGATTGGGGCACACGATGTGAAATTCCCAAAGAATCAATATTATGTTGGTAAAAAAAGAATGTGCTGGGGACCTGAGGTATACCATGAACGTGAACTCAAGTCTAGCCATCCGTGAAGCTTGCCGCTAGCAGTGTGGTGCTGTAGTGTCTCTCCCTCTTTCCGGGACTCTGGTTATGACAATGGGGTTTTAGCTTCAAGCCAAGGCTGGAAAAGCACCTGGGCACTGGCCTTGCCTTCTTGCTGCTTTCGAAACCCCAAACCACCATGTGAAAGAGATGCAGCCAGCCAGCCAGCCAGCCGGAAGTCATGCTGAGAACTGAGGTCCGGGGCCTGACCGTCCACTACCTGTAGGTGTGGGGGTAAGGCAACCTTATCAGTATCAGTGGAGCCCAGCTGAGCCAGCTGCAGCTACGCCCTCAGCATCCCCCGGAGGCTAAGCCACAAGGGCTCAAAGATCTCAGTCTAAGGGTCATTGTTACATGGCAAAACTAACTTGTACACCCTGCTGACTCCTGCCCATCGTGTCTTGTCTTTGCTTTGTAATTCCTCCCTGCCTTTTCTCCTGACTTACGTTTAGCTCTTAGAAATGTGATTTAAAACACACACACACACACACACACACACACACACACACACACAATTGTCTCCCTCTTTAGTCAAAAATTGAAGTTCAAACCACTCAGGTTTGCCCTCCCCAAAAGGCAGCCTTGAAAGGAGTGTTTTGGAGATGTGACATTTCTCATTTCTGTACACACTTTGTGACTGACAGATGGTTTTTAAGTCGATGAAGATACAATCCACAGTGTAAACAGGACTTAAGGTGCAGGCGAAAGCCATTAGCTCAGTACTCAGATGCGCAAGCTGTCTCCCAATGCTTTATCTGACCTGATAATTTATCACAAAGGAAATCAAGAATACCTGTTGGTAGACCAACCCATGGCCTTGGGCTGAAAATCGTCCACAGTTGGGAAAGATGCTATGAAAAGAGCTGAAGCCACGCCTCCAAGCACATTCCTCTGCAGCCTTGACTTCTAACATGAATACAAGAGACTGGAGAGCTGAGAAAGCTCCTTTTCTCCTTCTTCCTCCTCCTCCTCCTCCTCCTTCTCTTCTTCTTCACCCACAGATTCCAGAACCGCAAGAAAGAGGGGCTGTGCATGAGGCTTGATGGTTGTTCCCACGATGTCCATGGAGGCCCCCAGGTCACCCCCCTCAAGGGAAGCATTCCCCAGGAAGCTGAGGTGTACTTCGGGGAGGCACATCCTTTAAGATGAGCAGTTGCTAAGCCTGGCAGCCTCTAATGGTCATAAATGTCAATCCCCCAAGTGTCTGGTACTCTCAGCACTGATTTCCCAGCCCCTCTACGGTTTCCTCAGGCTTCCAACACAGGCTACATTGCTGCTCCTTAGCCAGACTTATGTTCAAAGGCTGAGGTCTAAGGGGTGTTGGGAATGTCTCAGCCTGTATGCCCCTGACCACAAGGAGAAAGAGGCCTCATACATTTGCTTTGGAGGCATCTGAGAGGATGCTCCAGCCTATTCTTTCACTAACAGAATTGCATTTTATGAAGCCGTCCCTTTTCTGTTTTCATCTGTCAAGCAGGTTTGCTGAGAATAATTTAAATTTCATGCAGCAGCAACTGCAGGGCACTGCTGCCTCCCTTCCATTCTCACAAACAGGCCTGGCATGGAGCCATGCTTCCTCCTCAGCAGTGTCCTCTCCCCGTGCCCAGCCAGCCAGTGGGAGTAAGAATGCACTGCCGGCCCAGTTCCTCAGTTTCACCTCCCACCACATCAGTGCGGGACAGGACAGCTCCTTGAATCTCCAAGTAGCAAGCACCAGGCTGATTTCTCCCAGATGAAGAACTTCTCAGACAGAATTAACTGCTAGGTGTGTGTGTGTGTGTGTGTGTGTGTGTGTGTGTGTGTGTGTGTGTGTGTGTGTGTAATGTATGCGCAGATACATAAGGAGGAGGTCAGAGGTTGACATCAGGTATCTTTCTCAGTCACTCTTCACCTTGTTTTTTTGAAACAGATTTCTCACTAAGCCTGGAGCTCACAGGTTTGGCTAGATTGGCTGGCCGGGGAACCCCAGGGACCCATCTGTCCCTGCCACCTAGCTCTGGAGTCTCTGGGATTTTTATGTGGGTGCTAGGGACCAAAACTCAGGTCCACAGTAGGCATTTTATCAACCAAGCCATCTTCCCAGCCCTAAGACGAACTCTGATTGAATGCTTCCTCAATGCCACATATCATTTTAGGGTTTTCTACACATATTAATTATGTTAAAGATACTATTATCATGTCCATTTTATAGACATAGAAACCGAAGCCTCACTTGCTAATGGCAGGATTCAATTAGAATCTGTCTAATCCAGAAGCTCATGCTGGCAGTGCAGTGAAAGTTGACGTAATCTTTGACTTGCATTTTCCCTTCTATGACACGAGAAGCAAATGTGCCCATTTTCTGGTCTGAAATTCAGAGTTTATGGTCACTAGGTGGACTGGTGCTAGCAAAGCTGTTGTCATCCTCTTGCAGCTATGGTTTCCATGGTGAATGGATGCTGCTCTGCAGCCTGAGGTGGAGCGGGCTGGCCCAGGCTGGTTCTGTCTTGGGAAGTCGTTGTGCTGCTTTTTCTCTGAGCTGCAAAATTAGGGCTGGGTGGGTGGTCAACGAGAAAGTTTCCTCAGGCTCGGGCTATTCATGCCTTAGAAGCTGGAGAGCAATGTCTGTGTGTTGGGGGCGTGGTAGGATAGCCTGCTAGACCCTCCTGCTACCTTAGAAGCACAGGAATCCATGTTTACCCACCTGGCCTTTCATCAAAATATGCAGGAATTCTTTAGGTCGCAGACAACTGAAGACACAGAAGAATCAAACCAGGTCTGAAGGCAGCCATGACAAAAAAGAATTGTCACTATCTTGCTTCCCAGTCTCTGGAAGCATGAAATGCCTTTCCAGACAAGAGACTACACCCTCAATCTTGGCTCTGAGCAGGGACAGACCCTCACACTGGACCTCGGGCCTAGAGAGTGGTAGGGGTGCCCTGAGTGCTGGAGCTCGGAATGTCCAAACTGTTTCCTGTCCCCAGAGCCCTGAGAGCTGCCCCCTTGTGTCTGTGTCAGCATGCTTGGGTTCCTAGGGGTGGTCCTGTCCCACGAGTAGTGGCACTGGTCCTCTCTGCCCAGAGCCAGGTCAATGACGTCAAGTAGCCTTAACATACTCAGGGCAGCGGGAATTCAGTGCTGTATCTAATCCTCTCACTGCTCCCTCCTTTCCTTGCTGTCTGGGGTGATGGGGTCTCTACTTTCCTTCAAGTAAAAAGCTCTCTGGGCTGATAAAAAGCTTTCAGGTCCCCTGCTTTGATCACCTGCTTGCCAGGTGTGCTGATTCAGTTTCAGGTTGGGGTCAAGAAGTCACCCTTTCCCATCGTCCCCTCCCTCTCTTTGCCCCTCCTAGGTCTGCTCTTACTTCCTCGTCCTCTTGAATCCTAACCGCTCGAGCAGTTCCCTTCTTCATCTGCTCATGGCTACAGCTTTTGTGCTTCATCTGGAGGATTCACGACTCCGTTGGAGGGGGTAGGTGGAGGCAAGTGAGGGGAAGGGAGGGGGTGATGTTAGAAGTGAACACCGCTCCTCACAGTAACACAACTTTGTGCCTCCAGGGTCAATGCCGGATGGGAATGGTGAAGGGGTGACCTCACCTCCGAGGGGATGGACCACCACCCTGTTCTGTTCCATGGAATATTCCATGCATGCAATACTCATGCTAATGGTAATCAGGTACTTCCTCCCAGTCCTAGAACTGAGGCTCAGATGGGGCAGGCAACTGTTCAGCACCACTCAGCAAGAAGTTAATTGGAATTAAAGTCTAGACAGTCTCTGAAGTCTGCTTTTATCTATTCCACTGAGTCGCCTCTACCAGTACCTCCAATACGAGAGATACTGGGTCCCACATTGAGTATATACTGGCCCATGCTTTCCCCAATGGTAAGAACCAGCTCTTCAGTGGCCACTTGGTGAAGACATGGCTGATTGACCAGGGAAACTGCTGACAGACACCTGAGTTTGGCCTGGGTCTCCACTGTTGTGACCTTGGCAGAGGGGTAGACACATAGGCTAGAGGCCAGACATCTGGGCCAGCAGCCGCAAGACTAGAGTGACAGGAGGCACCAGTGCCCACAACAGTGGTTCTCAACCTTCCTGATGCTGCGACTCATGTTGTGGTGACCCCGCCCCCCCCCCCCCCCCCCCCCCGCAACCATACAGTTATTTTTTTGTTGCTACTCCAGAACTGTAATTTTGCTACTGTTATGGATTGTAATGCAAACATCTGATATACAGGATATCTAATCTGTGACCCCTGTGAAAGGCACGACCCACAGGCTGAGAACAAGAGCCCTGGCTAGAATCCACCATGGGTAGCTATCTTGCTACTGGCCCTACCCTTTCTTGTGTACAATTCTCTAGTAACCCAAAGAACTGAAACCTCGACCAGATCCAAACTATGCCCTGCAGGTACGAAACCAATGTGGGATGCTCTCACATTGGCAATGGCATTTAGCCTCTGTGGTGTCACATGCCATGGAACTGACCTTCCTAGCAGGTCTTTTCTCCCACTACTGGTTGGCCACTGGCTCATTCCTCGTCCCTGCTGTTGTTTTTTCTCTGTGGCTTGTTCTTTTCTTCCCATGTGGCTATGGTTTGGGGTCTGGCTAGAGAGGAGGGCTGGTGAATGTTGGAACAAATCAGGTGTCCAGGTGCCCAGGGTAGGGGCAGCATGGGCACTGTCTTTTGTTGGCAGAACCCTGAGTTATAGGCCCAGAAGCAGCTCAACACTGGCTCTGAGGAACTCACCCTGAAAGGATGGAAGCCATCAAATGGGTCTGCAGGTCCAGCTTCTCTCTCACACCTGGAGCCCTGTCTGTTGGCACCAGAGGCCTGCCATTCTCCAGATGGCGAACAGCTGGCCTTGACGATTGCCTGCCAGATGTGGCCAGCAGGGCTGGCAAGGAGGCTATCCTAGACAGAGGTTAACCAAGTCAGAGTGGCCAGGACCTGGTGCCCAGGACAGGAATGTGTTTGGCCGGCCTGGGGAAAGTGTGCCTGAATACTCCTCCATCTCTGTTCCTGTCTGGTATTACTTCCTTCCCTGCCTTGGTGGGGTGGTGTTTTCATAACAGGAAAATAAAATCAATAAGACACTGCAGCAAGATGTCAGTGTGTTGCAAGCTGGCCTCCAATAGCTCCATTGTCTCGGGGCTCCGCCGGGCTCTGCGGCCAGCAGTGCTGTTATTAATGGGAAGCAGGGCTGAAAGGGAGTTTTGAAAATCGTAGAGACAAAGGAACAGAGCACCTGGAGAGCATCGGCCCCCACCACGGCTGCCTCACAATGGCCAGCCTGGGGCTTCCTGCCTTTAATTTCTCCTGCAACCTTTATGAAAGCAGGAAAAGAAAGGCGTGTGCGCGCACACCCATGCAGCACACACACACACACACACACACACACACACACACACGCGCGCGCGCGCGCGCGCGCGCGCGCAAGCCTAGAGAGGGTTCCTGGGAAGTGGTTCTGACTGGCTGGGAGAGGCAAAGACGGCCTACAGAGCCTCTGCTCGGCCCAGGGGCATGATGGAATGAATGTGTTTCTTGCCTTGGCCACCAGCTGTCCCTCTGGGGCTCAGTCTGTGAGGGGCCTGGCAAAGCATGCAAGAAGGGGCTTCAGAGCCCTCCATTCAACCCAAATCCAGCCAAGAGCCTTGGTGACATTAATTTCCACATTCCATTTTATACAGACTGGCTTCTGCCACCATTCCTGAGGCTTCTGCAACCATCTCTTGCCAAAAAAAAAAAAAAAAAAAAAAAAAGGAGAATGATCAAGGGAGGTGACACTTCTGTACTGCAGTCAACTGCTGGGATGAGCTGAGAACGTCTGGGGACCCTCAATCAGGCAGGCATGTGTACACTGACCTTACACGTTTGTTGTGAGGCTCATAGGGACTGTAGATATGACAATACCCACCATGGTGGTCCGTCTGCAATGGGCTCTTGACCCTGTGTGGCTAGTACAGCTGTAAACCACAGGCCACTGATGACCCTCAGGGGGACTTACGTGTTTTTAGTTCCTATTTAGGGACGTGAGTATTGCCAGCTTGGCAGTACTCTTCACTCATGCAGTAGCTTTTAATCAGCACGTGTGTGGCGTCGGCATCTGCTCGTCTTCCGACAAGTTAGTTACAGATAGAGACTGCCTGGTAAATAAGGCCATTTTAACTTTCAGACCCAACTGAATTGCATCCCATGGAGGCCATGACTGTGGGAACACAGACCAGGGGATAAGGCCTGCGCAATGGCCTGGACCTGTGTTGTCACCTTGTTACCTGGCTCCTTCCCAGAAAGGATACCATCTCTTACCTTGGTGGTGACTGCAGAGGCCGAGCTGGCCACAAGACTGGTGATGGCTTCACTGCTGCCGGTCGTGCAGGGAACAGGAGCTGTGGCGGGTGTGGGCAGCCGGGAGGGCACCACGGGCAGTGGCAGGAGGCCCGGTCGTGCGCTGAGACTGCTGGCTGTGCCGCCACCGGCACCGGAGGTGACACTGCAGACACTGGTGGCTCCATGGGTCCCATTGACACTCCACTCACGGCGGTCCCAGCCTACGCGGTAATCTCTTTCAAAGCGGCTATGGTGCCTGGACATCTCGGTGGGCCGTGGCAGCTTCTCACAGGGAACCAGAGCCCGGACCTGCCAGCACAGAACACGGGAGGGCGGTTTAAGCGAAGAGTAGCTCTGCCTGGCCATAGGGAGGCGGCCACCCCCAGCAACTTATGTTCAGCCCCCTGCACTGGGCTCAGTAATGGGTTTTCAAATATTAGCCAGTCTCAGAGTTTCAGCAAGTTGGTAAACCCTCCATCATTTATCAGCCCCACTTCTCGGATGATGAAGAATTGATTGTCCAGGAGCACATGGCAGAGCATAATGAGCAGGATTTGAACCCCGTTATAGTCAGGTAGTAGTTTTTAGTTCTGCCATGTCACCCTGCCC
This sequence comes from Acomys russatus, assembly GCF_903995435.1. Lineage (NCBI taxonomy): Eukaryota > Metazoa > Chordata > Mammalia > Rodentia > Muridae > Acomys > Acomys russatus. Next base: position 26,362,167 of record NC_067137.1, read on the forward strand.
TGAGCAACATGAAGTGCACATTTTAATTATGGCAGGGGCAGCATTCTCTGCCATCCCCACTGTGATAGAAGGCCTCTGACCGTGCACTCTCCAAGCACAGGTCACACGACCCACACACGTACTCACTTTACAGTGGACACAGCCTTGACTGAAAACTCATTTGTCCCATATTGTACCTGTGAGGCAGCAATGCTCGGTTGGTCCCCAATTTACAGACAAGGAGACTCATAGAGAACAAGTGACACGCCCCCCCACCCCCGAAGTCAGGGAACTAAGAGGTGAAAAAGGTCGCTATGTCTCTGAAAGATGTTAGCTTCTAGGGGTCAACTCTTCCTTCAAAACCTCAACTCTATGATTCAATGCTGCACTTCTGGGGCCTGGGTAGTCTGGCCTCCACTCCCTGCATCTCCCACGCGGCTTCCTGAGCATCTGAACAGAAGGCCTTTCAGGGTTGTCATGGAGACCAGACGCACCATGGTATGGGAAGGGCCCTCTGAGTCACCAGGAACTGTATTTTGCTCAGCATCACTATGATAGTGCTGGCTCCTACTCTGGTAGGGACCAGTTACTCTAGTCAGGAGAGAGACAAAGATGTAGAGGGAGGGGAGAGGCGGGGGTGGAGGGGAGAATGCGAGGCAATGCAGGGGCGGGGGAGAAGCTGGGGGGGCAGAGACGAGTGGCTGAGGGTTAGGGCTTGCCTGACAATTCACACCCACAGCCCTGGTCGTGGCTTGAGAACCCGTTACTGTGCTCTGGCATTATTCCATTTTTCATCTGCTTCCTCTCTAGGTTGCAGCCTCCTACCTCCCAGCCTGCCAGTGCAGCTCTGGAGTTCCCGGCTAGGAGACAGGAGCCTCCTCTGGTCTTTGCATATCTGCCTTCATTGTCCAGGACTTGTGCTTGGGAGTCAGAGCCTGGACTCGGCCCAGGAAACCTGCTACCATGCTTTGCTTACATGGTGGCCTGGCTCTGTAAGTCATTCTGTAAGCCTGCGCAGAGCAGACTAAATGTGGCCTGCGCTGAACCTGTCGCCGCCTGTGGCAGAGATGAGTGGTGCCTCTGAAGACGAATATTGGTTCCCTGTTCAGTTCATCATTGGGTGTCCAGGTTGTAAAATGTCACAAAAATTTCATTTAAAATGTTGACTTAATACTCCACAATGAAAAATTAATTGTTAACCCCCTGCCAGCCATCCCTCACATGTTCCAACGGGGGCTTATGGAAGAGTGGTCTAAACTTAGCTCTACTTTCTGGGCTCCTGTTTGGCCTGGACCCTGCTCCTGTAGCCCCTGATGTGTCCACCCCAGAAGACACTGGAGAGTTGGACTGGCCCACAGTTCTAGAATCTTCTCTTACTCCCAACATGCAGTGTCTGACATGAAACCATATCTAGCACGTGCTATTTTATAACTGAGCATTTCCACACAGGACGGACACATCCGTGTGGAAGGGGAGACCTTAGACATTAATCCTAAAGTCTTCTGACTGGCAATTTGGAGGCACTAGATTAAACAAGTAGGCCTTGGGCCTCTAAGAGCAGTTCTGGAAGATGAATCTGCACGTTGAGGGTATACTGGACCTTGGGCTCTTGTGTCCCCATCTTTACCCATTAAGGCAGAGCTCACTGTGTGGCCACAGTCTCAGAGTTTCCCTCGGCTGCGTCCTAAGTGGGGAGAGCCTGTGCTGTGTATCTGCCGGACCGTGTTCTGTTCTCACTTTAAGCACCCAGGAAGATCTCCCCCAGATACCTCGGTGGTTGATTCACCTGGATCTGGCAGACAAAGAGAGTGGGTGGGTGATGAAGATGGTTTCCAGACCTGGTTTTATGACAGTACGTCTCTTTTTGGACTAGCAGGTTAGCTAATTGGGTAAAGGCACTTGCTGCTAACCCAGATGACCTGGACTCAATCCCTGGGTGCCACTTGGTGGAAGGAAAGAAATGACTCCTGAAAGTTATCATTTGACTACACGCATGTGCCATAGCATGAGCGAGGATGTGTGTGTGTGTGTATGTGTGTGTGTGTGTGTGCGTGTGGTGCGTGCTCACATGCTTGGGCACATACACACAAATAAGTATAATAACACTTTTTAGTTAAAAAATGTATGTATGCTCATGTGGGTGTGTGGATGAGTGTGTGGGAGCTCACACAAGATAAGCCCCCACTTCATCTTCAGGAATGCCACCCACCTCCTTTGAGACAGGGTCTCACTAGACTGGAGCGAGCTCACCTCTAAGTTAGACTGGCTGGGCAGCAAATGAGCATCTACCAAGCCAGCAATGGGACCTCAAGGGAGCGCTTTCATACTCGGCAGGCCTGAAGTTAGGTCTTCTGCTGTAAGGCGAGCACTTTACCAACTGAGGTGTCTCCTTAGCTCCCACCCCTAACTAGTGTCTGTGACTCCACAGCTCCCTTTGTCACCTGAACAACTTTAAAGTCAAACCTTCAAGTTAGTGCAGTTATTCCCAGCCAGAGGCGCCCCACCTGCACCAGGCGTCCCATGCCTGGGACATAAACCTGTATTATGTTCAGATGCTGAGAGTGACAGTCCACTTGTTACCTCAGCACAATCTCAACCAGCCCCCCTTCATTTTCATAGGACAATACAGCCTCATATATCGCGGAGAAATAATTTTCTCTCCGGGGGCAGAGTGGCTCAGGAGGTCAGGACCCCTGTACCAAGATGTGTCTCAACCAAGATGTGAGCAACTTGGGATCAGGTCAAAGGGATCTTTTTGGATGTAGCTGCTTACCTCAGGGACCACGTGCTAGATCTCACAGTTCCCGGTGTAAGAGGAAAACAAGGCCCACAAAGCTCACCTCCTACCACCCTCAGCTTTTTGCCACCTCTTCCAGTCTCCTTCAAATGCCAGGGAGGAGGTGGAGACTCAGACAGCTGGAGGCCACACAATCTGGTTTCAGTCTCATTAATTGTATTCAAAACAAAGGTCAACCATTTGCATGCAAGCGCTTGGGTCAGACCTCATTCCTCAGTTTAATTTCTCTTTTTAAATGAATGAAAGAAATACACGTGGCAGTTTACTCTGAGCCAGTTGGCACAGTGCCAGCTCCAGAGGTGGCAATGTAAGTATTTCCTGCTGGGCACGGAGCCAGCATGTCACAGAGGTCTCGTGTGCACATCCACGTGTACCTGAATGGTACTGCAGCAGGCACAGGAAGTGCCCATGTGGAGGAAGGAGGCTCCGAATGGACACGGTGCCTCAGACCAGACTGGTTAAGCAATTCCAGACAAAACACAGAAAAAATGCTTCCTTGTTGAGGGAGTGCCCTTTCCTGGCAGGCTGCCTATGCACTGGTGGAGGGAGGTGTGTGAGCAGTCTCCAAGTTTATAGAGAATCCAGGCCCCATGCCTCGGTGAGGGAGTGCCTTGGCAGCACCTGTTTGTGTGACACACATGTGTGATGAAAAAATGCTTCCAGGCCTAGTGTGGTAGCTCACACTTATCATCCCAACTGTGGAGAGGTGGAGGCAGAGAGGAAGGCCATAGTGAGGCCCAGGGTCTGAGAGCAGGGTTTGTTCATGCCCCAGGTTAATTCTGAAATCTCGGTGACAAACATGTGATGTATGCAACTTGGCTCTGTATCTTGTTTGCAGCAAAACTCTTTCCCCACTGCGGCACTGTCTTTGAATTATCCTAAGGATGCAGAGGCAAGAGAGGAGGGAAGAGGGCCAGCTGGCTGCCTGGGGTGCAGGATAGAGGGGACCCTTGCTTCCACTTCATTTAAGTTTCATTATGTATAGTCTACTGTTCCAGAACAATCAAGCATCTCCATGATTTTGCCTGCATACCTTTTAAAAAATTTTTAATTTGTTTAAAAAAATTTATTCACTTTATATCCCAATCATAACCACCCCCCCCCCCCACTCCCTGGTTTCTTCCTGGTCCTACCGTCCCTCTCTCCTCCTCCTTATTTCCTTCCCCTTAGTCCTCAGAGAGGAGGAGCCCTTCTCCCCTACCAACTGGCCCCAGCCTATGAGTCTCCTCAGGACTGCCTGCCTCCTTTTTCTGTGTATTGCCTGTATATCTTTATAGCACGCTCTATGTGGACACTCTGCTGGCTGCTTCTCAGCACCAGATCCAGTTTAGGACTTGAAACCCAGGCTGTGCATACAGCTCAGGAAGCTGGGTCAGGCCTTTCCCCTTCCCTAGGGAAGCAGACTCCTGAGAGCATCACAGCACACAGCAAGAAGCACTGCTCTGAAAATGTAGTCGCTGCTAGCAACGCATCCCCTAGCCTGGAACTATCTGTGTTTCTGGGTCTCACACACAGGAGCACACCAAATGCGAGAACTAAGTCTTTGAGCATGCCTCAAAGCCAGCCATGCCACACTGACCAGTTCTTAGGAAAACCAGCTACCCCATGGGTCAGTACAAAGGCCACCTTTTGGGTGTCACTAGCATTAAGTCTCCCAAGGGAAGGGTCTTTTCTCTTCCAGTGACCCTTGCTTGGAGAGGGCAAAGGGCAGTTCTGCTTCCTTCAGGCAAGTGCGCTACTTGATTTGGCAGCTCCATGGATCTACTTCCTTCCAAGCCCCTCATTCACTGGGAGTGGACGGTCACAGTAGTTTGTTCCCTGGTGACAGTGGAACTAAGTTCTCACTGTGCTCAACACTACAGGAAGCCAGAGCAGAGCATCTGAGACATACAGGAACGGAGGAGGCTTGGCCCATCTCCAGAGGCTATGTGCCCTTCCCCTGCAGGGGGCACCAGATATCATTAAGGACCAAATTGAGGAAAGCAAATGACCTCAGTCCCCGACTTCCACCCTCCCCAAATCTTCACCTATCACCTTCCCTTAGGGCCTTCATATCCTCTCACTCCTCTCCAACATAAAAAAATAAAAATAAAAATAAAAATAGCCCCTTTGCTGGACTATTACAAGGCTTGAGAAATGCATCCTGTGAGCCTCTGCACATGAGAATGAGGCAATCATTGGGGATGGCCATGGCCCTAGTTCAGGTAGAAAGAATAGGCCTGTAGCCTCAAGGGCAGCAGGAACAGACTTTTGCACTGAGTCCACAGGAAACTGTCAGTCTTGAGGCCGAGTAGATGTCTGGTGCACACAGCAAATGCACACAGCTACTGAGACCTCCTGTGCTAGGCAGCTGGGAGCCTTCAGGACAGTCTCACCCAGGGCTAGTAGGAGGAAGGTTATCTTTAGCTAGCTAACGACCATGGTGTGGGGACTAGTGTTGCTAGTCCCAGGCACTGCCTTGATGGATGGATGTCTCCCTGTAGCCCAGGGAAGACCACAACAGTTCCGAGAAGGTCTGGGAGTCTGAGGATGGACACGAGAGGGGAGCCAGCTGACAGCCATACTCAGCACTGGTGCCCAGCCGTGCCTCTGATGTCTTAGCAGCTGCTGGCCGGCCCCGCCTCCTGGACACTTGTTAGACTCTTGCTAGATACCAGATCGCAGCTCTGCTACACAGATTTGCTTGGAAAGCCTTCATCATGAATAATTCATCAGTAAATAATTAAGGATTGCCATGTGTCACTGTGTGTGTGTGTGTGTGTGTGTGTGTGTGTGTGTTGCCCACATAGGGATGGAGCCCAGAAAGTAATGTCTCTCGAGTTCTGGGCACTGGCCCCTGAAAACCCTGTTCAGGACCAGTATGCTGTGTCTATCTGAATACACAAGCAGGACAGCTGTGGTCTGCGTCCAGTGGCTCGCTGTGGTTTCTGGATGTCGACGCTGGCCCTCGCATATTAACATTCGTGGTGTGTACACACTGCACACAGGATCACAGGTGGCTAATGACCCTTTCCTCATTCTTATCATTAAGACATGCCGAAGGAGTGGGCTGCTGGCTGCGAGAGCCCTGAAGGCGTGATTAATCCACAGGAAGGCAAGGGAGCCCTGGCTGCCTCCAGACTCAGGGAGCCGAGGTGGCTGGCTGAGGAATGAGCCATGGCCGTCCGGCCCGATTGGAAAATGGATGATTGCCTCATTTGGGGAAGACGTGCTGCCAAGTCAATTGGAACAGCCTGTGCCCATCTTTATTATTTTCGTTTTCCTCTCTGCATCTTTTAGCTTTTCTTCTGGAACAAAACACTACACGGCAGCCAGAACGCTGTCTTGACAAATGCAACACAAAAGAATTCTCCGAGTGCTTTTCTGAGGAGCCAGCTTGGCCACTGCTTGGTGTGGATGTTGGTGGGAGCTGAGGATGGCCCTGGAAAATGCTCCTGTACTTCCTGGATGTACATGTGATGTGACCAGGGCAGAGACCCTCACGCCCACTAAGCACCCCAAGTAGCTAAATGATTAGCTTCTGCCTAGGGCTGGGGTAGGCCTCACGCTGCCCCCTCCTGCCTCCTCTGCCAGCCCTCTGTTTACAAAGGCAGAGTCCAGACTACCAGGCATCTGCCTCAGGGATGGACCGGCATGGCCTACTCCCCGCATGAGTTCTGGTGCCACCCCTGTGGTCAGGCTGTCTCGCTCCTCCTGCTTCTGTCATTGCAGCTGATAGTTCCCATGGTTGGGTATCCAAGGGCAGGGACCAGGAGACTCCAGACTAAAGTGACAAGGTTTAGAGGTGAGGGAGGCACCTGGTGCCAACATTTGAGTATGCCTTGCTCTTGAGGCCCACTTTCACTTTCACAGCCCGAGTAAGGCTCCAGTCCTGGCCCTGTACTCCACACCAAGGTCGATGTGTTCCCATACGGAGAGCAGGTGTCAGGGCCTCTACACGGACATGGGTCATGGGGGACACGTGTAGATGCCTGTCTGGGACAGGTGCCACAATTCAAATCCTTTGTATGAACAGAAACCAAAGCAACTGTGGATTGCTCAGCCTCCCTCAGCCCTCTGAGCGGTGAGGAACCTGAGGGCAGTGGCCTTTTTAGTTCTTTTACTTAAAATAGCAAAGCCCCAGATAAACCATACATAGCACTGCTGTCCTATGTCAACACCATTCTGAAAGAGATTCTTTCTGCCCCTATGCCTTGTCCAGCTAAGAGGGGCCAGTGTGGACCCCACCCCCACCCCTGCTCCCAGTCAGGCCTCACCTACTATGAGCCCCAAGCTGGAATAGTTCAGCCTTTCCTTGAAGCTTAGTATCCGGGAAGTTCCAGCAAGCCCTACTACAGGCTACAGGGTCTGGGCGTAGCTAAGCAACCTTCCTCAGACTCTCCACCCTCTGCCCCCACCTCCAGGCTGAGGGCAAAGGGGCAGTGGAGAGGGAAGCCAGGAATGCCAGGAATCCAATTAGAAACCAGAACCATGACCTGCGACCTCTGTGCCCACTCCTGAACACATCCACCCCCCCTGCCCTCTTGTGCCCCCATTTCCCCACTCCCCACCCCCACCCCCGTGGCACGAAGCTCTGTACTGGAGAACTTCAGAGGATGGCCTTTGTTATTTATATTTCAGAGCTGGTTTTCTCCAGTGCCAGCTAACCCTGCAGCATCTCCCTGACCCCAGGCCATCTGGTGACCTGGGGTGAGATGGGTTCCAGCTAGTAACAGGGGAGTCTTCTCTTAAATGCCCAGTGGGTTACCATGACAGTAGCCTGACTTTTTGGACCACATCTCTGACTCTTTCTCTCTCTCTCTTTTTTTTAAGAGCATTATTCTTTTAAATTGCTATATTAGGGCATGGCTGACAAAGAAGGAGACACAGATATTTGGTGTTACAACTTGATGTGACTGAAGTCCAGTGCATACCCAGAAGCCATCAAGATGTTACAGCTACCCACCCTGTCTACAGAAATGGCATCACCTTTAATAGCTCGCTCCGACTGCTCCTCCTTTCTTCCTTTTGCACTGTATCAGGCGGCGATTGTCAAAAGCTACAGAAACTGCAGAAGAAGCGGTGATCCACCGGGTCCTATTGCTTGTGACAAACCACAGGGCATTTGCACTGTCTTCTGCATGCGCTTGGAGGGGATTTATAAGAACTTACTGCCCCCCCACCCCAATAAAAGCTTCTTTTAAAGCCACCATATTTTCTTCACAGTGTCCTGATGGTTGGAGGTAGGGTAGCGTTCATCTTGGAATTTTGTAAGTGAGGAAGAGCTTATGGCTGGAGATGGGCCTCCTAATAAACTCTATAGACTCCTTCAAAGTGTCTGTCAGTGGGCCAGCAGCTGCCCATCTAGAAACATAGCATCAGCCGGGAGGCGGTGGCGCATGCCTTCAATCCCAGCGCTCAGGAAGCAGAGGCAGGCAGAGCTCTGTGAGTTCTAGGCCAGCCCGGCCTACAAAGTGAGTCCAAGACAGGCAAGGCGAACACAGAGAAGCACTGCCTCAAGAAACTGAAAAGAACCGAAAAAAGAACCAGCATTTCAGACCCCATTCCAGCAGTGCTGGCCAGAGTTGCGTCTTCTAACAGGTTGTAGGTAGAACACAACAGCCTGGGAGCCATTTGGGTTAGCCAGCCAGGATTTGGCCCTAGGACTCGGCTTTCAATATTCTGGATGGCCTTGTGGTGTCAGAGAGAGTGGAGGTGTTTTTTTGGGGGGGGGGAGAACCATATTCCATAATTTCAGGGCTTAATATATGACCTAAAATGACAAATGCTCAAAATGCTTTTCTGATGATAGGTTTGAGGGAAAATGCCACAGATTCCTTTTTCTGGGCCCAATTTCTCATATACACACACACATACACACACACACACACACACACACACACACACACACACACACACACACACACACACAAAAGCAATCTCCCTGTCTGGGTGAGGCTACACCTAGCCTGCTTCAGATGAGCAATATTGAAAGAGCAGCTTCCTTGTTCCCTTCCTTCTGTGTGCACCTTTGGTTTGAGAGATTCTGGCTGTGGTCTTTGATGTAGCAGTGATTTCCCCCTCTCCCCCCCCCCACCCCCAAAAAGCATACATGACTCAGAGACTTTTCTCACGGGACTAATTGACTAGGCATTTGTGCTATCGCTTCTGGTGTAAATCATTATAATGGTGATAATGAAAAATAAAAAAGATATTGGAAATGACAGTTTGCAACATAATATCAGCATAAACTGAGGAACGAGGGGGAGGCGCGTATAAATTAGAATCTTGTAAACAGCAGGATCGATGAGGGAGCTGTGGTGGGTCTGCGAGGACTAACTAGTGTTCTCGTTATGAATAACCATCTTGGCTCCTTCTTGTTGGCGCTCCTGTGGCTCTGCAGAGGACGGAATTCCTGAAATTGGAGCCCTGTTTCCCCCTACAGTCTTGTGAAGCTCCGACACAGGTCTTTGGAGCGGAATTCTGCAGTTACTTTCCTCCTGTGAGTGGGCCTCCCACTCGCTCCTGGCTGCCTCTCAGGCAGGCCTGATTATGCGGAATCTTGGAGAATTGACTAATTCAACACGCTAGCGCTCCACAGGAAATGGTGTCCACCAGTGACCCTGGCTGATGAATGGTTCCTACTCAGTGCCTGGAACCAGACCCAGCAGCCAGTTGCCGAGAAAAAAAGAAAAGAAAGGAAAAAAAAAAAAAAAAAAAAAAAAAAAAAAAAAAAAAAAAGGCTGATGCGCGTGCTCTATTTGGCTGCCAAAAATGCCCTTGCAATTTGCTTTCTTCTAGACAAGAGTCTATTCAAAAGTCTATTTGGAAACATTAGGGAACGACTGTCACATGGCCGGCAGATCATATGTCCATGACAGGATATTATCTTCCTTGGGAGAGACTCGACTGTTCTTTTATTTCGCCTAGTAACTAGCGTCTGGGCTGATGGCTGCAGAATTGCTCCGAGGGCTGGGGACATTAAAAATCCCTGTCTGGAGCGAACGCGGAACCAACCAAGCGACAGCTACTTCAGCATGCAGGATTTGTGGAACCTTCGCCGGAGTTAAGTGCAGGTGCCTGGTTTTCTGGGCTCCTCTCTCTGGTGGGACCTGGGGTTGGAGGTCAATGTGGGTTTCCCTCCCATGAGTTGGGACCTTGCACCCTGTCCCTCACACTCAAATCTCCACGCATGCTCTGGGTGGGATTTGCTAGCCAAATCTCAGGGAGCCGCAGGGAGAAACTTCTCACATCCTTCCCCATCACCGTGGGCTGGCTGACAGACACAGAGGGGCAGGTAACAGCAGGGACCCCACTGGTTCCTGCCTGGAGGCGACTAGTGCTTCTTAGAAGCCTAGTGCACAGGTAGAAAACCCTTATGGACTTAAGGGAGGGAGCAGCCAGCCACAGCCAGACCCAGGCAGTGGAGTGGGACTCACTTCCCTCTGGAGAGAAGACTGTGTCTTACTTACGGCCGCATGTAAGTGAGTACAGATCATGTGGCTGTGGACAGAAGCCCTGGCTTTGCCTGGAGAGACCTCTCCCCTAGACAGAGAATGACCCCCTTCGCTCAAAGGCCATCACTTTGGCTTCAGGAACCCAAGGCCCATAGGGTCTCCAATGAGTCTCAGGAGAAAAAAGCTTGGGGCCACATGGGAGAGATTTTTGTCCTGGCCACTGACCATATGTTTTCTCCACCCTCCCGCTGACCTCTGTGCCAATGCCCAGCCAGGCCAGTCTCAGACCACAGGGTCTTCTTTGTCTTTGCTTAGAAGCCACCACTCTAGTATTCTTGCCTACGATTTTTTCCCTTGTCTTGGTTCTATGTCCATGTTTTTAATTAAATTAAAAAAAAAATAAAAAAAGCAGAGGCCGAGAGCAGAGGGCAGCCTGTTGCGAGGTTGAGTTTCCTGGCTACCCATGCATGCAAACGAGGCGGCCTCCGTTGACAAGTTCACATCCCCAGTCCTGAGCTGGCTGTTTGAACAGCTTGAGTGCAGTAATTGAAACATAGATTTTTTTTGTTGCCTTTCTGATTTTTTTTTTTTTTTTTTTTTTTTTTAGATTAACCAAGCAAGGATACTTGGCTGCCAGGATGGACCCCATCGAGCAGCCCAGGACTGCTGGCCTCATGTACACCAGCATCATGTTTCCTCAGGGTCTCCCTTCTGGATTTTCCTGTCTGACTGACTCTGGGCAGAAGTGGCCTTTCATTGTGATCACCCTCCTGACCAAGGTCTCCAGGCAGGGAAACTGAGGGATGAGGGCTGCCCTCTACCTTCTGTGTTTCTGAAGATGGTTCCTCTCTGACTTGCTAAACTTTCACAGCAGCTCTGGGAGACTAGCCAAGCAGAGATCTACTCTTTTTACCCTGGTGGTGACCGATGAAGAGACCAGGAGCATCTGTCCATGCCTGGGACAAAGGGACTAAAATAAAGCAAGAGCCGGGGCTTGGAGAAAAAATTTAAACTGGACCACTTTGGCCATCTTAACGGTTTCTTTAATTTTAAAATTTATCACTTAAAATATTAGATAGGCCTTATTATGCTGGCCTTAGCCTCAGCACCATCTTGGTTTAGGTTCCTACATGTGTTCCACCAAAGTCACTATAGTTCTATCAATTGTGATAAGACTATAACAAATATTCAGTTGTGAACATCTTAGCAAGTCAGCAGGGGCCTTCAGGGTGCTACCCGGGTACTGCTGGCCACTGTGGCAAAGGGAAAGATGGATTGGCCATTCATTTCTTGGCTTTAAAAAAATTTTTTTAAAGACTTATTTATTTTGTATATAGTGTTCTGCCTGCATGTACATCTGCCTGCCAGAAGAGGGCACCAGATCTCATTGCAGAGTGTTGTGAGCCACTATGTGGTTGCTGGGAATTGAACTCAGGATCTCTGGAAGAGCAGTCAGTGCTCTTAACCTCTGAGCCATCTCTCCAGCCCCATTGTTTCCCTGTCATTGGCCAAAGCAAATCACATGGCCACTGTCTAACTTGAAATCGAGAAATGCAATTCTACATTTATCTTTAGCCCAGTAGGAGAGCCTCTTTTCTCATTGTCCTCAGAGCACTACCATGGCATACTGCAGAGCTGTCCTGAGCTGTAGGAAGGGACGTGAATGAAGACCTCTGACTGTATACTATAACCTCTGCACTGCTCCCACCTTACTTTGGTGACCCTCTTCCTGGAAGCCCTCCTTGATTACTACATGTGAGGACAGTGGTGCCAGGACTCCCTAGCTCCCTGCCTCAGCCCTACCATCAGTGCAGAGCCTATGACACAATGGTTACACAACCAGTTCTTTAGACAGCTAGACTCAGTGGGATGCCAGCTGCTGTTTCTTTTTCTTCTTCTTCTCCTTCTCCTCTTCCTCCTCCTCCTCCTCCTTCTTCTTCTTCTATCCTCTTCTCCCATTATTTCCATCTCAACTTACCCCGTCTAACCCAAACTACTTCTGGGGTGACTTTGAGGTACCCCAGGCATGATTGGTGATGCTGTAACTATATCCGCCCCCAGAAAGCCCACACTCGCTGGGCTGAAAGTAAGCTTCAGCTGGTGCTGAACTATAGGCCCTCTACACATTAGAGGAGCAAACCTCTGAGCACTTTTGTTAAACTGAGGCACGGAGAGGCCTACGTACTTAAAGGCTTGAGGGACCAAGTGCTACAAGGAGGGGATGCCAGGTAAGAGTTCCTCGCCTGGGGAAGGGTGTGGTCTTATATGCCCTCCCAAATCTGTTCTCAACGTCTTTCTTTTTTTTGGTAGTTTAATAATTTTCTTCTTCTCTTCCTCCTTCTAGTCCTCTTGCTCTGTAGCCCAGGATGGTTTCAAAGTTACCACTTAGCCCAGGTGGGCCCGGAGCTTGTGGTCTTTCTGTTTTAGCCTCTGGAATACTGGGATTATAGGCACACCTCACCACACATGGCCAATCTCATGAAGAGCTCCAAGGGACCCTAAAGTTGCCAATCCCTTTTTTTTTTCTTCTTCGGAGACACGGTTTCTCTGTGCAGCATTGGCTGTCTTGGATTGGCTTTGTAGACCAGGCTGGCCTCGAACTCACAGAGATTCTCTGCCTCCCCGAGTGCTGGGATTACAGGTGTGTGCCACCACGCCTGGTACCAATCCCTCTTTTTAATGGGGGCTCTTACAGACTTCATATTCAGCCTGGCACTTCAGCTGAGACTTCTGCATAGAGGGTGGCCTTGGTAACACTCTGCTGTGACCAAGGCCACCTACCTCCATTTCCACTTATGCCCTCTAAGAGGCCTGGTTAGTCCATGTTGCTCTGTGGCCCCCATCCTGTGTCCCCTCACTCTACAGGGTCCTATGTGCCTTATCATCTGCCATATCTGAAGTTATGTAACATAGCCTACTCAGCCAGTTTCTTGAGTGGAAGCCCTGGGCACCGCCTGACTCACATATCCACCCAGAGCTATCCTGTGTCTCCTTAGTGTGAGAGAGCCAGGCCCTGTGGAGAACTGCGAATGTAGGGTCAGGACCCCCAAGTGGGCTATGCGGAACTACAAACAAGCCAGAGCTCAACTGCAATAGCCCCTGGAACGAGGAGGTGACCATCTGTTCTTGGCTTGGACTCGCTCTATCTGTATACACAGCAGTCCATTTATAGCCAGTAGTCATGGCACGCTGCAGGGCTGGTCCAGGTGTCTAATGAGTTCAACAATGGTGCTTCAGACATCAGGCTTTGGATGGGTCGGTGTCTACTAGGCAGGCACCACAGCTCAGTGTCAGTAGTTTCCCAAAGAATATGCTGGGCTTGGTGCTGTGTTCCCAGACACTAGGAAGAGACTCTACTTCCTGGAGCAGACATCCCATGGTCCTCACTTAGAAGGGGGACATCTCATCACATTCGAGGGGGGACCCCTTCCTCTTTTTCTTGCTGTCCTTCTCCACATCCTTGGCCTTGGCTGGTGTCTGTCTGTGCTCCATACTGGAGCAAGGTGGCAAAGGGAGAACAGGCAAGGAGTCCTTAGAGGGCAGTGCCGCATGCCCAGCAGCCAAGAAGTCACTGGCTATTCTTTATGGAGGGGTAAACTAAAGCAAAGAGATTAGAGGGCTGGTTCCCCAGCCATGAAGGAGCAAGTGTTGGCTCAGGACGAAAGCTCAGCTCCACCCTGGGGGCTCTTTCTACACACTCTTTGGGGGCCCCCCTGCTGGCCTGGCTCGCCGACCCGCAACACTCTGACTGACAAACTCGCTCTATACAGATCAAGCCACATTTAACAGCTGTGGGTGACCTTGCGACTCCAACCTCATTTCTCACCGACCCCCATCTCGGATGCCCTCTTCTGAGCCTCTCACCAGGATTTCTGCCTGTCTCCTAACTGGTCTCCCCCCATCTTGCCTGTGCATGCCTCACAACAGTGCTTAACGCAAGTCAGCTTGAGTCATGCCTCCCAAGTCCCGCAATGGTTTTCAAATCACCGGACAAAGAATCAAAAACTCTCAAAGCTTCAAAGTCTGTGGTGCTTACTCTCTCATCCTGACCTGTCTCCCCATCACTACCTCTGCTCCAGCAGACTGGCCTCCTCCAGTTCTTCCAGCGCAGGACTTTTCTTGCCGTAAGACCTCATACAACATACTAACCCTTTGCCAGTTAGCCACGTAGTTAGCGCCTTCACTTCCTTCCGGTCTCTTTGTCAGATCAGGGAGGCCTTTTCTGGCCATCCTATTTATTTGTTTCTTTTATGCGGTCAGATCTCAATATCATGTAGCTCAGGCTGACCTTGAGTACTATAGCTGAGGCTGACCTTGAACTCTTGGTTTTTCTGTCTCTGAGATGACAGGCACGTGCCACTGTATCTGACTTGACCATCCTATTTTTAAAAGGGCGACTCTCCCCCCGCCCCTACGCCCTATTTTTGGATGGTTGTTTTATTTTATTTTTCAGACTACATAATTTACTTAGAGGTCTATCTCCTCAACACTGGGATGTCAGGCCTTGTAGGCAATATACTATAAACACATCAGAGCTCTGGGAAGCAGCTCTTACGATGGCTGCCCATATAAGGAAACTGAGGCACGGGGGTAAGGTAAACAACTTGCCCAACGTCACCCAGCCAGAAGGTGGCAGAGACAGGACTCAGGCAACATAACTCTTGAGTTCTGTCACTAGGATCCTTAACTGTCATCTCTACTCACTGTGTGTCAGGGTTCAGACAGTCACTGGCTCCTTGGAGGGCTCAGTGAAAATGAGTGCTGTTAATTCCACACCATCAGGGTACCCTGCCCATCTTCTTCTCCCACAGATCGATTCCACTTGCCAAAACTGAATCAAGATCAGATAAACAAATTAATTGTCGCAGCTTTTGAGCTGGGCCTAAGCCTCACACAGGTGCATTCAGGCTCCCGCTGTACTTTTCCTGTGCTGTCTCTCCTTAAGTACTGGGAAGCCTGGGACCCCGCTTTGCTACTAGCACCCCAAGCGTCCTATCCCTAATGTATGAGTACCAGGAACATTTAGAGTGAGCATCCTGCTCTTGCCAGGGGCACACACATCCGTGGTGCCATTCTTTCTCGGAAAATGACTCAGGCAGCCATTTATTAAAACACAACTACACCCATCAAGTTGCTCAGAAGCTCAAGCCTCTCCCTAAACCAACGAAGCAGCTTGTAGGTGCTCTCTGATTTTCAGTCAGCTTGTTCTCTCCCCATCTGGAAGGTCTAATGAAATGTTACACTGCGAGGAACGCGGAAATAAGGAACTGCAGAGGTGAGGGACGTGTATTTAATTTCTTGCTTTGGTCTGTTATTTGCATATACCTCGAGGGAATAACCAGTAGGGGAGAGACAAGAAAAATAGCAAAACCTGCCTGTCTATTGGGGGCCGGGCATTGCACCTGAAGAATGACTGTATTTTACATTTTACTCTTGCGAGCAGCAGACATGCATGCATGTGTACACACACACACACACACACACACACACACACACACACACACACACACACACATACACACACCGTATTGCTGTGTCACCATCTCTGAGACAGAGGCCACTGGAGCTCCGTGTCCCTGCCCTCTTCTATCTTGGGGACCACAGCTGGATTCCATTCTCTGCCCCTCCAGCCCTGTCTTGGCTGTGTGTGTGTGTGTGTGTGTGTGTGTGTGTGTGTGTGTGTGTGTGTTTGTGCTCATGTGTGCAGGTGAACTGGGTTCCTCCAGGCTTGGTTAGTTAGAGGCAAGAACATTCATTACCTTTATTCTCTCTTTCCCTGCTCACCTCAGAGGAGGATGACATGGGATGGCAGGGACAAACCACAGCAGGAGCCTTGCTCTCTGTTGGGCTCACAGCATAGCACCTCCCATCAGCCCACCCCAAACTGTGACCTGGGAAAGAAATGAGTTCCTTCTGAGAGGAAGCCACTAAGCTCTGGGTTGGTGCTCTAGCGGCTAACCTGTAGCAACTCAGACAAGCTTAATTTATCAGGCAGAAAAATCACAGATCCTGAATTGGAAGCCAGTTGGCCAAGGTCACAAAAACCCTGAATTCACTTAAATACATGGTAGGTTAACTAGACCTGGTTCCACCTGATGTGTGCCAGATATAAGGTCTATAAAGCTGCTTTTAGTCCATTTTCCAAGTTCAATTCCTTCAGGCTGAGCAGCTCGCAGATGGCTCAGGCGGGAGCACTGAGGACGCAGCCAGGAATGTCCCTGCAAGACCTGTCCTTTCTCTGACTCCATTCTGGGGAGAAAAGCAGGAAGGACAGAGGCTAGATACTGGCTCCCTGGGGACCAACTGGCTCCTTCCAAATGCTGACAAGCCCCAAGGACAGCACGTGCTCTGCAGCAAAGGTCAAGACCAGAAAGCAGGAGGCTCAGCGGTTCCTTGAATAGCCTAACTCTGAGAAGGCCACCCAGCAGCACGCACATACGCCACAGAAACCGACCAAGAGCTTATCCCAGAGACGCAGTGAGCCTAAGGAAGGACAGCAGCCACCCCTATCAGACCCGGTGACAGCCCAGGGGCTAATCCCTGCACAGACTGTGCCCTCTCATCTGCAGAAGCTGCCCTGGGCATCCAATCTTCCAGTCGGGCGGGTCTAATGAGACTGAAATAAGTCCTCTAAATGCCTAGCTCATTTTTGGTCCTTAATAAACACACGCACAGAGAAAGATGCAATTAAAGCTAGGATGGAAAGAGGGACTAACCAGGGAAGAAACACGATTGCCAAATTCTGAGAGGCTATTTTAGACAAGAGATTACAGGGATGGAAATTAAAACAAAACAAAAGGAGACACCACAACCCCAGGTGCCTGCCTGAGCCCTTCAGGCGCCTGGATGCTGTCTCCCAAGGCCACCAGTGGGACTACAATGACATAACAACAGGCGGTCCACAGCCCACCCCTCCCAGGAGTGCTAATTACCTCCCAGGATTAATTTTGCAGCTTGCTAGACAGTTCCAGCAGCCACAGCAGCATAGCCACTGCCAGAAACAAGGGCTTCTGGAAGAAAGACACTCCTACTGCTTCCCTGGATCTGGACCCGGGGCCAGAGTCTGCAAATTCTCCTGCACATGAAGGCTCTAGCCTGGTTGCTTCTGTTGGGAGCACCAATTATGTGGGTTATTTTTTAAAAGGCTGCAACTCTTTTTTTCCCCTTTCATTCTTAAAGAATGTGTTTTTAATTGCTAGGGGCCTGAGTAGAGTGGTAAGTGAGCATTTGAGAACAGAAGTCTTGGGACAGTGGCTGCCTCAGACACCCCAGAACCTCATTCCTTTGCTGACTAGCTCCTTCTGCCCAGCTAAAACAAAGAGATACACAGAACTTTGACTAGACTTCTAGTCCTCTAGCCAGGCCTTGCTGGGTGGGTCTTCATCTCCGTTTTGGGAAGCAAGCTGGTTAAAGGCTACTCTATCTGGCAGGGTTGGACCATTCTTTAGGGCAGTGGTTCTCAACCTGTGGGTTGAGATCCCCTTGGGGGTCGCTTATCAGATATTGCATATCAGATATTTACATTATGACTCATAACAGTAGAAAATGACAGTTATGAGACAGCATGAAATAATTTTACGGTGTGTGTGGGAGGCCACCACAGCATGAAGAACTGTAAGAAAGGGTGGCAGCATTAGGAAGGTTGAGGACCACTCCTTTAGGAGAAACAAGACTAGTGTCTTCTGCTAGGCACTGGTATGACTCCCTTGAAGTCTGTCTCCTCTTGCCTTCCCTACATGAAGGTAGGCAGATAACTACTCAGTCTTTTATGCAGTGATTCACTACTCTATCCATCTACCTATCACCATCTCTTCATCCATCCACCCATCCATCTATCCAGCTCCATCCATCCATCCATCCTATAGCATCCATCCTATCTATCTATCTATCCATCCATCCTATCTATCTATCTATCCATCCATCCTATCTATCTATCCATCCATCCTATCTATCTATCCATCCATCCATCCTATCTATCCATCCAATGAACCAACCATTCATCCATCCATCCATCCTTTCTATCTATCCATCCATCCATCCTATCTATCATCCATCCATTCATCCTATCTATCATCCATCCATCCATCCATCCTATCTATCCATTCATCCATCCTATCTATCATCCATCCATCCATCCTATCTATCATCCATCTATCCATCCATCCTATCTATCATCTATCCATCCATCCATTCATCCTATCTATCATCCATCCATCTATCCATTCATCCTATCTATCATCCATCCATCTATCCATCCATCCATCCTATCCATCCATCCATCCATCCTATCCATCCATCCATCCATCCTATCTATCCATCCATCCATCCTATCTATCATCCATCCATCCATCCTATCTATCATCCATCCATCCATCCATCCTATCTATCTATCCATCCTATCTATCTATCCATCCTATCCATCCATTCACCTATATGTCTACTCACTTATCCATCTATTTACTCACCCATTCACTCACCACCTGCCTATCAGTTCACTTCTCACCCATTAGCACACCAGACGTGGGCATCTGGCTAAGTACTTTGCCAGACATGTAGATTATGGCCAGATGAAGAAGGCAAGAAAGATCCCAACAGAGTCAGTGGTGGGTGTTGTGTTATCTGCCTGACGTCCCTTCTCCCTTCATCAGACACCCATGCGGAGCCCGTGGGAAATGGTTTGGTTGTTCTAACTAACCATCAGGGAAAAGGTGTGACCAGGCCAGGCTTATTAATGTGTTTTATCTTCTGGCCATAATCAGTGATTTGAGGTCCAGTTCTCAAATGGATCCAAATTTCTGAATCTGATATATGAACTTAGAAATTGTTCTTCTTTCAAAATCAAGGATGCTGAAGACTGGGCTCACTCCCCAGCTACCTTGCCTCATGTAGTAGGGAGAAAGAAACATGTAGGGCAGAGAGTGAAGCCAGCCTGGAAGAGAGGGAGATGAGAGACTAGCAGTTTTACAGTCATATGAACTAACTACGGTTCTAGCTGTGCAAAAGCTTCTGCTGGGATTTTTAGCGACAAGAGCCAACACAGCTCCTTTTTTTGCTTCAGTTAGTGTGAACTGGCTTTCCATCTATCTGCTGTACCCCAAAGCATTCAAGGCACTAATATACTGTCAGAGACATATCAAGTCCTGTGCTGCTGGAGATGAGGTACAGGATGTAAGGATGTATCTTTGTGACTCTGAGAAAGAGGGTGGCTTCACTTCAGAGAGAAGCACAGGGACAGAGAGAAGCTGAAGATGAAAGAGACGTGGACCATCGCTGCCAGTTAACTTCTGTGATGATTGGGTTCTCTGTAACGAGTCACACATGGTTGCTGAGCACTTAAAGCCTCACGCAAGGGCTGAGGGTGTAGCTGTGCATTCCACCTCAGCACCACGGAACAAGCTAAACCAAACCAAAACACAGAACTGACTTGTGTGACTGAGTAAGTGAATTTTAAAATTGATTTTATTTTATTTGAGTTAAATAGCAAATTAAATGTAAGTTAAATAGAACGCCTGGATAGTGGCTACTGTATTGGCTAGTCCAAGTACAGAGAAGATGTGAGAGGAGAGACAGTACCTCTCAGGAGCTGGGGCAGGTTTGCTGGAGCTTTTCTGGGAGATGGGAAACCAGGAACTAGAGGACATTTAAAAACTGATGAAAATAGCCCAGGGAGGGGGTGGGGGGAGACGAAAGAGTGTCTATGTAGTGCTGAAGACCAAGAGGGATGGGAAATGAGAGGGAGGCAGGCTGAGTTAACCCTGAGTTAACCCTTAGGTCCACGGCTGGTGACCCATCCATAGAAATCAGGGAGGAGAAAAGGTTGCAGGTTTGAGAAAGGTAGGTGTGTGTGTGTGTGTGTGCGCGCGCGCGTGTGCGCGTGCACACAAGCGCTTTTGGACATGGGTTGAGTGGGAGGACATCAAGACAGGTAGCAGAAGCCCAGAGACACACATCTTTGGAGCCACTAGGGGTTTAGTTTTGGTCACACCAAAGAAAGGAAAAGTACTATGGCTAGAACGTTGGGTGCACACATGCCATGATTCCTACTTGTACAGACAACCTCTCTGAGGCACCATCTGCTCTGTTTCTATCGGGATTCCAAAGCTTTGGAAGACAATCCCAGACCAGAAAGACCTGGTGGAAAAGACAGACCCCTGGCACCCTTACCATGGACGACTGAGTTCTTATTCTGAAAGAGGTCAGTGTCACAAACGGTCACAAACACGAAGGGTAGACTGTGTTTAAGTCCAGACAAGTGACACAGTGACATACTCTACAGCATATCCCCTGCCACAAAGATCATCCCTCATATTCACCTCCACAGAGCCACAAGCTAATTCCTCCAGAGACTGGAGTGCACAGTTTAGTCATGAATTCTGCTTCCTCACATGAGAGAGTGAGAGAGCGAGAGAGCGAGGGGGGGGGGGAGAAGAAGAGAAGATAAGGAGGAGGAAGGGAGGGAGAGAAGGAAGGAACTGAGGGAAGGAGAAGGTGAGAGAAAGAAAGAGGGAGAGACGGAGGGAGGGAGAGGGGGGAAGAAGAGAGGGAGGGGGAGAGGGAGGGAGAGAGGGAAAGAGAGAGAGAGGGAGAGAGAGAGAGAGAGAGAGAGAGAGAGAGAGAGAGAGAGAGAGAGAGAGAGAGAAGGCATGGAGTGTCTGCAGCAAGATTCTGACAAAGGGACAGACTTTGGTTTCCTTGTTGAGGGTCTGGGCTAGTGGTTTTGGGTCCATCAGCACAGTGGGACAATTAGGTATCATGGAGAACTGGGGATCCCAGCCTTGTGCTAAGGGTTCTGGGCTTGCCGTGAGTGAAGTCTGATGCCATGCATCTTCATTTTCTCAAAGTGCAGTCCTAATTTCCACCACAGCAGTCCTTTGCTTGAGAGCTGGTTAGAAATAAAGGAGCCATCAGTAAGGAGTTCCGCCTCACATGTCTGCTGGGGGTACACACTTGGAAATGCTCTTTCTCAGGCCCCTGTCCTTCCCAGCGGTAATTAGGGCCCAGAACAATCAGCCCAATGACCCACTCATATCCTCACCCTTGATGCAGTGTCCCCAGGCATTCTTGTCTCCAAAGCAACTTTCTTTTGCAGGCCATGGCTTCTTTCCTTCACTATGGGGCACTTATGGTACATCATAAAGGTTCAAGGGTGAATTCTAACAGCAGCTGGATGCAATCCAGCACTCATTCCTGCACACAGGAATAGCAAACCAAGATGCACTGCGAGTCACAAGAGGCCAACCCTTCCCTCCTTACCAGGCCTGCAGAGCCAGCTCCTCGCTGTCCCTGTCCTGCCTCTTTAGTTTGTCCTTCAACGCGGAGCTTCTTCAATCCTGGCAAAGTACGGGTCTAGCTCTGCCTTCTGGGCACTAGTGCTACAACACAACCTTGGGAGCAGGTGGTTATGGAGGGAAGATGCTCCTTTCAGGGTTTCCTTCGTCTCCATCACCTCTCTTCCACAGAAAGCATCATGAATCTCATGTTTTCTGCCCACTATACAGCTCCAACCCAATCGAGAGTTAGTTGCCCTGACTAACGGCTTTTATGATTATTTTTGCAGCATTTTAAAAACTACCATTGTAAAATAATGGGTTTCATTATGACATTTTCATGTACTTTGCTCATATTCACCTCTAGCCATGACCCTAAAAGCCTGTAAATTCTCTTTTCTTCACAGTGGTATAATGAAAGGGGAAAAGAGGTGGAAAGATTCCTCCTTTGAGGCCACAAGATATCCAAGAAGCCAGAGGCAGGTTTGCTGCAGCTCTGACCCCAGGCCTACAGTAGGAGTCACCAGCTGAACCTGAGTGCTACCAATGGGCTCCAGAAAGAACTCAGCCAAAGCAGATATAGGAGCCACATTAGGGAAGAGGGGCTTCCAGAGATGACTGTCAATGTACGTATGTCAAGTCTTTTCAGAGAAGAGGGAAAAGGCAGACAAAGAGAAATACCAGTCAGGTACACCACAGCCCAGACATACATTCTGGAAGGAGGTCATGTGCATGAGTTGTGTGCGTGTGTGTGTGTGTGTGTGTGTGTGTGTGTGTGTGTGTGCGCGCGTGCGAGCGTGTGCGCTTTCTTGCATGCCTGTGCATGTGCGTGTGTGTGTTCTGTTTTTCACCACTTCACTAGGTAGGAGGAGAATCTACTGTTCTTTATAATGTGCACAATGCACCTACATACGTCAACCCTAGGGTGAGGAGCATGCAGTCTCCTGTAGAATAGGCTTGGGAATTTTCCACAGATCTTCTTTGTTCTACAAAGGCCTAAATGCAACAGACCTTTTATGGAGTGATATTGGGGGCTGAGAATTCCAGTTTTGTTTTGCAAACACAAAGGTCAGCAGCCCCATCCAACTCATTGCCCCAAGGCTCTCACTCCTCCAAGCATACAGAGTGCAGCTGCAGAGTGGGCTGAGGAGGGGCACAGGTTACACATGCCGAGAACACATCAAATGCTAGCCTGTGCGAAGGTGGGAGAGCGGCCTCCTCTAAACCCTTTACCTCATGCCCAAAGAGTGCTCAGCAGGGCACAGACAGTCCCAGCTCCAGACTCCCTGCTGCGACAAGTGCCTGCGTGTCACTCTGCATTACAGGGCACCAGCCAACCCACCCTGACAGCCAGGCTGCCTACTATAGAGTGTGCTCTAATTTTTTACAGCAGCTTAGAGCCCCTTGGGTCTTAAGCATGGGGTCACCCCAATTATGATGCTGTGACTTTCCAGAGCGGTAAAGTATAATCCACCCACTGGTTGTCAGGTTGAAGCCTCACAGTGCCTAAGCTAGTCAACACGAGGAAATCAAGTTGGCCGGGGAGGGGGGTGATAGTATGCCTTTGTCTCAACCAAAGGGCCCTGGGTATTCAGGAATGACTCTTGTCAGGCAAAAGGAGTGTCATTCTGATTTGAAGAACGGCATTGGTGGTCATAGATAGGCTTTGTTTTCTACCCCGTGGTTTTCAGCACTGACTGGAAACAAAAATCTCTAGTCAAGTCGTGGCTCTGACCTGTGGGACATCAGAATTTAAGACAACCAGAAGGTGGATTCAGAATATATATGTATATATGTCACATATGTTACATTCCTGGCCATTTTAAATGTTTAGGAACATTAAATGTATTCTCAGTATTGCGTATACACCACTATCCATATGCGTGTGGATGTGTGTGCACGTGCTGATGCCAGACATCTTCCTTGACCTCTCTCCGTCTTCCTCTCTGAGGCAGTGTCTCAGCCTGAATCTAGAGGCCACAGACTTGGATAGTCTAGCTAGCCGGCTTCCCAAGAAGTGGCATTCCAGGTGAGTTGTCACTCTCAGCTGGTTTTTATATGGGCGCTGGTGATCTGAGCTCACATTTCCAGGCTTGTCCAGCACATACTTTATCCACTGAGCCATCTTCCCAGCCTGAAGAAGTATCTTTCCTTAGTGTGGCTGGATAACACTCCAGGGTGTGTATGTGCCGGTCACTTCTTGTTTATGAGCTCCTCTGTGAGTGAACAACCCTGGCTGCTGTTTCCCTTTTTACCTGTTGTCTGTTGTGAGTACTGCTTCTGGGAGCACAGTATTCCATCTCTGTCAGAGATGAATTCAAAGCCGCCCCACTCCGGGGAAGGTACACCCTGCTTAAAGCTGTCCGAGGCTTGGCTCTGCTGACTTTAGGGGCAGGTGAGGACAAGGTCTTTGGATAGGGTGGGGAGGTGCCTATGCGTTGGAGCCCCGGCTCATGACTTAAGGATTACAGTTCCACAAACACAGAAGCTGTTCTGTCCTTTCCTTCCAGAGCAATCCTGTGACACGCTAGCTTTAGCCACACTTCTTAATGCCACCTCTCCCACAGCAGAGGCAAGATCACAGAAGGAAGACCAGAGTGAGGGCCCCGTGTTCCCGCCCTATCTAGTCTGGCCACATTTTTTTTTTAATTAGCTGATTTTATGGAGGCATAATTTCCATAAAGTAACTCGTCCCATCTGAAGTGTATAATTTGATGGGTTCTGACAAATGTATGCATTTGTTCAACCACCACCCCAGTCAGGATATGGGCCATTTCCATTAGCCGTGAAGGTTTCTTCTGCCAGCCTGTACTTTCTTTCCACAAGCCTCTCTTATGGCCAGAGACTTACTGCAGCTGCAAAGGGCAGAGGGGCTGGCAGGGCCTGGCATGAGATCTAGCTGTAACGTGGACAATGCCTTCAGCCCCGAACTACTGCAAATGGCACTTTTTATTTTTAATTCTGCAACTGATTAGCCACCTGCGGTTGCCTGGCAAGGGACATTCTGAAGCCCTTAAGCCCCCAAATAGATGGGAGTTCCCTACTTCACTCAACAACTCAGAGTCCATCCACTCTCTAGGTCTGTCTTCAGCACCCTCCGTGTCAGGGAATGGGGCTGGGCACTGCTATGGTGGGAAAGGGGTAAACATGAGGCAAGATGCTGAATGCAGCCGGGGAGACACAGCGCAGAGGAAGAAAACCATCTGGGGCTGGAACACAAGCTGGAATCTTGCAATGCTTGAAAGGTTAAGGCAAATATTGAAGGCTTTTCAGAGATAGGGGTATTCAGAGCAGCCCCATTTTAAAAAGAATGCCTAAGATTTCAGTCAAAGGCCGGGAGGGGCACAGGGTGAGAACAATCATCTAATGAATGCCTATGAGGGAGGAGGCACAGGGTACAAAGTGTGTGATTTAAGAAGAAGAAAAAAAAAGTAAATGGTGATGGTTTGGAGTATCTGACAAGGTAAATCTTGTTAGTGCTTTTCAGCCAGTGACGTCCTCAGGTTCACAAAACATCACCCCTAGATTCAGAAGAACTTGGGATGGCTTTGATGCTTTGTGCAGTTCTGTTTCCTGCATCGTGGGGAACAGCGTATTAACCCTGAAGCATCAGGTGCTTGTGCTGGCGGTGCGGGAAAGCAGGAAAAGGCCATTGTCTTCCTTAAATGGTGTCCTGAAAACAGGGGCATCACAGGACAGAGGATATACCTCAATTGGTAGAGCCCTTGCCCTAGCATGCATGAAGCTCTGGGTTTGACTTCAGACATGGAAGCAGGAGGGTCAGAAGTTCAAAGTCATCCTCGGCTATCTAGTAAGTTCCGTGCCAGCCTTGGGTACATGAGATGCTGCCAAAAGCAAACCACGAAACAAAACAAAACGCACAAAACCATAACCGACCAACCAACCAACCAAACAACCAACCAACCAACCAACCAACCAAACAACCAACCAACCAACCAACCAACCGAATCAAATAAAGACTTTATAACTTTGAGCCCTCACTTGGCTCAAACTACAATTTAAAACGGTAGGAGTAATGTTATATCCACAAAAAGAGTTATGTAAACCCTACATTGTATACACATACACTTCTTTTTTTAAAAATTCCACAGGAAAACCCATGTATTTAAATTAAAGTTAATTAGTAAAATTGTTTTTGTGCTGAGAGCAGTCTTATTTATGCAAAACAGCCCCAAACAGGTTCACAGGGGTTGCAGGCATAGCTAGCTTGTAATTAGCGTTCTGACTGTCCGAGAGTACGGACAGTGGGCAACTGCAAAGAGATCCGGTTCCTCCCATCCCTGCAAAACCTAATTCCTGTTAACACTGCTCATCTCCCGGGTGGGGGGGCTCCTCAAACTATACAGACATCATTTCTCCACCCACTCTGGATATCCCACCCACCCAGAGCCCCTTGGTCTACCTGGCTGCTACCTGTTGCCAAGGCTCTAGAGAGACTGGGAGCGGTGGTGGACGCTTGACTCAGAGCCTCTTGCATTGCATCAGCTGTCTCCCAAGAGAGATGTGAGGTGTGTGTGTGTGTGTGTGTGTGTGTGTGTGTATGTGTGTGTGTGTGTGTGTGTGTGTATGTGTGTGTGTGTGTATCCTCTGATGCCACAAGCTACAGTCCTTCCAGGCTGGAAGCTTCGAGTCTCCTTGCTACCCTGATCCAGTACATCCTAGACTGAAACAGGAAGAACACCTACCCTAAACGATCCCCTTAAACGAACCATTTCTCTACTGCTTTGGAGGAAGACACTTTCGGCTCCTAGATCCAAGAGTCCATGTTAACTGGCAGCTCCAGGAATTGCCAGAGAGGAGCCACGCTTTACCAGTACACGCACAGATCTGCAGCCCCTCCCACTTCAGCACACATGGTCCCTCCCGCTGCCTGTGGGCCATCCAGTCCTGTGCACATCGCCATATTACACTATCTGCATAGGAAAGGGCTGGGCAGCACCCGCTGGTAAGTAACGTATCTTTAGAGCTCCCCAAAGGCCAGCCATGCAGAACCTCTTACATGACAGAGCAGGGGTTGCCGAGCTGAATGTGCACAGTAGGGGTTCTCCCCCCATTCCCTGAGCTCTCCCAATGCCAGTTGAGCCCCTTCTCTCAGCCCATGTGCCCACACAGCCTCAGGGCCCTCTCCCCTCCCACCAAGAGTCCATCCCTCTGCAGTTGGTGGCCTGGAGCTGAGCCAATATTCTTCATTGCCTAAATAATGTCCCTCTGTTTGCAGAGGCCCTGCCCTGTGGCCCTTCTTCCCAAGTGTGGGTGACCCAGCCTTGTTCAGCCTGACACTCATATACCAACCCACAAACCACAGGCCACTGGTGTCTCCAGGCTCCCCAACCTCTTCAAATTAGATAATCCTATAGCCTTGTCACTCTTGTGGTTTGTTCTCACTTCCCCAGCACTGGGAATTGAATCTAGTGCCTCCAAAATGCCAGGCAAGCACTCTACTGCTAAGCTACAGACTTAGACTCGTTTCACCTTTTATTTCTGAGGTAGGGTCTTGCTCACATGGCCAGGCTGACCTTGAACTCAAACCATAGCCCAGGCAAGCCTTGGATCTGCAGATCGCCTGAGCTCTCAAGAAGCTGGCTGGCTCAGCTTCTGTGGATCATTTTTAAAGGAAGCCTTTCAAGGTCAGAAGAAAACAAGTTTACATTTGAGCGCCTGAGTGAGCCCAAGTCTGCTCTTGGTGACAAGCATGTCCTGGGTATAGGTGACAGGGAAAGATGCAGAAGGACTTTGGTTCACTACTTGCTGCTGTCCCTGCTCCCTCGGCCCCAACTCTGCAAAGCCAAGCACCCTGCAAACTGGCATGTTTCCCATTGACACCAGTGAACCACACTGCCTTTGTGCTCTGGGAGGCCATTACAGGATGTTAATTGAGTTTCAAACTTGAATTTTATAATGCAATTAATTAAAATCAGTGTCTGAACGCAGCTCTCATGTTCAGGCTGGGTGGCACATGTTACGTTGGCACCTCCCACCTCTCCCTCTTTAGGAATGGGTGACTCTTCTGGGAAATTGCTATGACTGGTTCTTGTCTGTGGGATTCTACTGGGATACGATAAAAAGGAAAGGTAGATGACACATCTGAGATGCACCTCCCACGGACAAAGGCTGTAGGAGCTTGTTGGCTTAGCTGAGGTAGCCTGGCGAGAGGTTACCTGGGACTCATGGTGACATGATTATTTTAGGATTTATCTTGTACAGGGTGTGGGAAAATGCCCGGGACACAGACATGAAACTAGATAAAGGGTGTAGTGTATGGATGAGGAACATGTGAAAACATGTTTCTGAATTTGGGTTTTTTTTTTTGTTTTTTGCCCCAAAGGATTTCCTTTGAAGACCCGTGCTGCAGAATCCTAGGGGCATCTCTGTAACGTGGGATCAGTTCCTGCTGAGCTGGAGGTAAGTGAGATTTATGGGCCTATGGCTGTGGGAAAAATGTCTCAGGTTTCTAACCTACAGCGGACGGTCTCTGTTGCCAGTCAAGTCAATCTTGCTGTTTAATGAGTTTTAATAAGTGGCTTCCTTTCAGGGGAAGCTCCAGAATAGTTGCAGCTGCTGAGTGAGATCTTGTTGGTCCTAGAGCAGGCTGCACTAAAATGGCTCCTCCCATGAAGCTCTGATTGACAGCAGCAGTCAGAGCGCCCTGGCCAGCTCCTTTATCACATGTGAAGCAGAAACACAGACCAGAAGCACAAGACAGACCTGAGTTCAGCACTGTTTGAAACATCCAACATGACAAAACCCCAACATGCCTGTCTTCAGTTCACAGGGAGCCCATATCCTCGCCCCAGCTGTCCGGTTTCTATGTGGCCATGGCTTTTGTCCACCATGGCTTTCAAGTTTGTCTACACTGGTGACAAGGAAGAGGAGACTGCCAGCCTAGGCTAGTAACAGCTCCCGCTAAGTCTCACTTAGCATCCTGGTATCAACCCGTGCTTCTCACTGATTATTTTTTAAAGTGTGTGTGTGTGTGTGTGTGTGTGTGTGTGTGTGTGTGTGTGGTAGGTGGGGGCGGGGTGCATATATGTGTTCGTGTAGAGGCCCAAGTTGCCTGTGAGTGTTTAGTATTTTCTTCAGCCACACTCTACTTTATTTATTGAATGAAGTTCACTGATTTTGTACTGTCTAGATAGCCAGCTCGCCCAAAGAATCCCCCTGTCTCTTCCGTGCCTGCCTGGCTTTTACGTGGGTTCTAGGATTTAAACTCCAGTCCTAATACTTGTAAGTGAATGCTATGTTCACTGAGTCTGCCCCCGCCCCCTACCTCCTGACTCCCCCCACCCCCTGCTGCCCCTCCCCCCCCACTGCCAGCCTGCTTGGCACTTCTGACACTGAGCAGATTCCTTCTCTCAAACTACACAGACAGTGAAACATCATTCCCTATTTTTTTTTTTTTTTTTTTTTTGGCTCTGGCAGGGGGACCCTTGACCAAGGTCTGCGCCCTTCCAGATGGAGTGTGGGATTCCGACTTCACACAGCTGCAGACCTCCTGCTCCTGATTCCCTAAGAGTAGAAAAGCAGAGATGGGTAGGGGGAGAACCTTCCGAGGCCCCTGATCCCAGAACAGACTCAGAAACAGATGCTTAGAACTGGGTCCAGGTGGGGTACAGAGCTGGGCGAGGCAGGCAGGCAGGGCTGGGCTTGAAGGAAGGGCATCTTAAGGTAATGGGAAACCTTTTCTTTTTCCCCCTTCATTCTAGGGCTTGCCAGCTTCCAACTTGCTGTTTATTGCATTGAAAAATATTCCACACGATGGAAGAACTATTTTCCAAAACAAAATGCTAGTATTCATCAGGAGGCACAGCCTGTGCAGTGTGAACAATTCGCTTTCGTTAAGTACCATATGGCCGCTGGTAGGAAAACGCTAACATGTTTCAACAGTACAGCTGGGGTAGGGCTCCTTCATTCACCGTGCAGATGGCTCTAATTGACATCTCTCCTACAACAGGTCTCCAGCATTTCTGCAGGATCATTAGAGTAATTAGTTATTAAATACCATCACCACTTTTAGAGACGGGGTCTGATCCTTGGCAACGCTCCACCGTGGTGGGACTGACAGGCTGGCTGGGAGACCTAGCCGGGGGAAGGGCTTTTGGTAGAGGCGTGCTAGCCTCTTACCCTTCCTCCTGAAAGTTCTGGCCAGAAGAGGGCAAAGGTTATGCAAATTCGAGGCTAGACCTTGAGAGAATCAGGGTACCCAAACTACTAACTCTCTGATCACATGCTTTAGTTTACTCTAGAAACTGAGGTGAGCAACTGCCCTCAGTGGTCTGCAGGGGTGAGGCTATGAAGTGAAGAGCAAATGAAAAAGAAGCAGAGGACTAACATCCTACTATGTCTGAACTGGTCTTGATGCTTGCTCAGGGCTCAGAGAAATCCTTCCCCATTTGTCACTTTGGGCAGTGACAAGTGGTGGCCTCTCAGGACACAGAACTATCCGAGATGCAGCCTCTGACACTGAGTCAGGTGTCACTGGTAGTCTGCAAGTGATGGCCACTCAGGTTGTCTATGTCCAGACTGAAAGGGAACAAGCTCAGGGTTGGAGCCTGACCCAATCTCAATGTGCTCCAGAGGAAGGCTCAGAGTAGGAGGCTGGTCCAAGCTGAGTACTGGGATTTTGAACCAGACATACAAGTTAGGTCTCAGTGGTGAGCCACCTGTATCAGGACACAGGCACAGCATCCTCCCTTGCACTTAGCATCCTCCCTTATTCTCAGGCACTGATGTTCTCCTTCACCTGAGGTACACCTGGGATAGACAGACAGGTGAGGGAGAAGGGAAGGAATGTGAGGAGGCTTGAACTCGGCCATTTCCTGAAGTTGAACACAAAGGGTTCTTTAGAAAACACTACCAGGGCCCAACTCCCCTAGCCACGAAGAACCATAAATACTTGGGTCCATACTCTGGTTAACAGGTGACCCAGTGCTATGGTTTGAAGGTGCTTCCTAAAGTTTGGATGTTGGGGATTTATGCCCCAAAATAACAGGGTTGGGAGGTGGGACCTACTGGGATATGTCTGGGTCATAAGGGCTTCACTCTTAGAAGGAGATTAACGTCTTCATTGCTGCAGTGGGTTAATTATTATGAGATAAAATGATGAGTTATTGCTCTCCCATTCTACTTTGTGCAGGCTCTCATCCTTCTGTCTTGTGCCATTGGATGACACAGTGTGGAGGTCCTCACCACTAGATTTCCCAGTCTCCAGAACTAATTATATATGTGTGTGTGTGTGTGTGTCTGTATATAATATATTATATATAATTATATATGTGTTTATGTATATATAATATATTATATATAACTATATATAGTTTTTTATATTATATATTGCTATACCATCATAAAACAGATGTAGAAAACTGGTATTAACCTCAAAGTCTTAGGTAACACAGGGCGGTTAAGGTTGGGCAGGGGCCCATGGCAATCACGCCCACAAGCAGATACTTTGAAAGGAGTTCTCACCCTCCCAAAGTCCCTGACGCAGCCAACCTTCAGCCTCGTGTCTCCCTGTTTTCACCCCCATATAAAACAGGCTGTCCGAGGGGAGGACATCCTACTGGGACTCTAGATGAGAGAAGCATGGGAGAATAGCAAAGTAGAAGGATCCAGAGGGTCCTAGAAACCTACAAGTAGAACATTATAATAGGCAGATTTGGGCCCAGGGGTCCCCCTCAAACTAAGGCACCAGCCAAGGACAATACAGGCGGTAAACTTTAAACCCCTACCCAGATCTAGCCAATGGGCAGAACATTCTCCACAGTTGAGTGGAGAATGGGGTATGACTTTCACACGTACTCTGGTACCTCATATTTGACCATGTTCCCTGGAAGGGGAGACCTGGTGGCACTCAGAGGTAGGATAGCAGGTTACCGAGAAGAGACTTGATACCCTATGAGCATATACAGGGGGAGAAAATCCCCCTCAGGAACAGTCATAGGGGAGGGGAATAAGGGGAAAATGAGAGGGAGGGAAGAATGGGAGGATACAAGGGAGGGGATAACCATTGAGATGTAACAAGAATAAATTAATAAAAAAACAAAAAACAAAAAACAGGTTGTCCACCTCACCAGGGTGGCCAGAGACAACACTGTAAAACCACGTTGCTTTTGCAGAAAAGAAAGGTGGTCAGTGTGTGTGTGTGTGTGTGTGTGTGTGTGTGTGTGTGTGTGTGTAGGTGTGTGCATCTTGACGTTTCTTCCAAAAAGCACATACATGTATCTAGAGGTTGGTATGGATCCAGGAAATAGCCTTCCTTCTGAGCTCATTCCCCATTGATTGAAGGTTAATAGCGAGGCATTATTAGTTTAATTTTCACAGTCTAATCAGTTTCCTGCTCTATCGATTGAAAGGCTTGGAGCAATTGTAATGGTGTGAGGCTGAAAAGCAGACTCTGGGCTGAAGGAGTAAAGCCAGTGGCTCTGTGGGCTCAGACACATGCAAGGAAGCCCCTGCCTTTTCTCGCACGCAGTTCATCTGACACAGGCTGTGCCACCCAGATGCCACCTCCCCCTATGACATGATTCTCTTCCTGGGGAACCACAGGAGGGTGATGAATTTTCTAGATCCCACAGGAAGGACTACAGCCCTGAAAACAGACCCTTGCCCCAACAACACACCAAGTCCAAAGTCCCCTTAAATGCCATTCTGAGCCCCAAACTGGCCAAGGGCCTCATTGCTAAACACCCTCTGTCAGCAGGGCCCCATCTGTGCGATAGAATTTTTTTTTGTCACTTTTTCAAATCAGAATAGAAACAATTTTTAGTCTATAATTATCATTTCTTTTCTCAACAGACAAATGTTTCCTTTTAAATTGTAGGGCGGAAAAAGCAAAGAACAACATTTTAAACCAAAAAGAAAGACTAAAATTAATTCCTTCTTTATAGAAAAATAAAATACAACAGCTCTAAGAAGCCAGGTTTTCTTTTTTCCAAAAGAGCAACAAAATGCAACAGTGTATTTATTGCGGCTGCTTAATGTCCAGTTTTGAAAAGCAAGTCCCACAGGGACAGTGCTGGCACAGTCTGCACACCACTACTGGCTTTGGGTATCTGGGTTTATTTGGACCGATCGCATAAAGCCCCCAGTATAGAGAACCAACTTAGGATCTGAGGTTCCAGGAGTCAGGTTCAAGGCCTGGGGTCTACCTACTTCTCTCACACTGTGTGTGAGCCTTCAGTTTCCATATCTTTACAACGGAGTCCCCCCCTCACCTTACAGGGTTACTGAGGGCCATTCTGTAGTTCAAAATCCCTGAACAAATCCTGCTGCCCTTCACCCTGTACCAGGTAGACTCATCACCGAGACAGCAGTTTTTTGCTCAAAAGTCCAGCAGCCTCTAATACCTGCTGACGCCTTTAAGCCAACAGCCTCCTCTGCCCTGCATGCACACAACAGGGGAGCTACTGAGAGGCATGCACACAGAGTCTAGACAACACCCCAGTTCCTGTCCCTGGATGCTACCATTTCAGTAGCAGGTCACATTTAAGGAGCTGAAAGAATTTTCATGTAGCTGGGGCAGAGTGTACTCTGATAACAGAGCAGAAAGTCAGGAAGTCTGTCTCTGTCTGCCGGTCTCTGTCTGTCTGTCTGTCTGTCTGTCTCCTGTCTGTAAGCTCGGCTTTAGAATGATGGGACAACCAATGAGCAGTGCCTCAATACTTCTCCCACACCCAGACTCATCAACACATCTCACACATCTCCACAAACTGTACCAGTGTCTATGGCTGCTGCTGATCCACCCTGGTGATCCTGCAGCAGAAACCCCGCCTTGGGCTCCCCATCCCCACAGCTGTACTGGTAAACATTTAACACCCAGCTGTGGTGGCGACAAGAACAGAGACAAACAAAACCCACCCTGTCCCTGATTAGTAGCATTCACTAGTTTCTGTTGCATAAATACTCCCACTGTGATAATGTTCAATTACGTGATGGCCCTGACTGTGAAGCTGGGCAGAGACATGAACAATAGACTCAGAGACGCCAGTCAGGTCAGCTCCGTCCCCAGGTCTAGCTCACTACCCTTGAGAGATTCACCTGTGAACCAGGTGCAGGGGCGAAGACACTGTCTAAGCCAGATGGTGCTGCAACCAAGGGGACCCCAGGGCATTCTGTGGTGGGGGGGGGGCTAGAGAACAGAGTAGCCAACCACGACCTCATGCCTCTTGTGTCTCTGCATTGACCCACAGAGGCATTTCTTGCATTCTGACAACCTTTCCTAGAATTCCTGGATTTTCACACTTGTTACTGGCTCAGCTTACCTCGTATGTCTCTGTGCTGCTCTTACATCAACTTGACACACAAGCTAGAGTTAGCTGAAAGGAGGGAGCCTCGATTGGGAAAATACCTCCATTAGATTTGACTGTAAGGCATTTCCATAGTGATTGATGAGGAAGGGCCCGGGCCATTGTGGGTGGTTCAACTCCTGGGCTGGTGGTCCTGGGTTCTATACAAAAGCAGGTTGAGTGAGCCAGGGGAGCAAGCCAGTAAGCAGTACCCCTCGTGGCCTCTGCATCAGCTCCTGCCTCCAGGTTCCTGCCCTCTTTTGAGTTCCTGTCCCAGCTTCCCCTCAGTGATAGACTACAACATGGAAGTGTAAGATCCTCTCCTCCTCAACTTGATTTTGACCACAGTGATTCATCACAGCCATAGAGACCCTAACAGAGTCTCCAAAGATCTCTCCACACCAGCACCTTGCATCTCCTCCAAGTGCAGCTGTTGGAACCCCTCTGCTGCAGTGGCGGCCCTCCTGCACCACAGCCCAGTCAGTCTCCTTCCAGGACACACCCTGTACCCTTTTCTCTATAATTTCCTGAGTACCCACAATATCCTGCATTTGTAGGTGCTCGTGGGCACGCCGTGGCTTCCCCGTATACCCCGTGCATTTTCTGGATATAAAACAAAAACTCTGGAACCTTCTGCTCCATGACTCAACACTCCTTATGGTAGACTTCTAATTCAAGAATCTTCCGGAAAACGTCTTTACCTCCTGGCCTTTCCCCTGCCTGTCAAAGCAGAGGAAGCTAGCTAGCATCAGTGTCAATATCTGCGCTTGAGGACGAAATGTCTATTTTCCCAAAGATCTTGGTGATGTCACTTGCATGGCAAGATGGGGCCAGAAAGATGGCTGAGTTACACTGAGAGGACCTGAGGGACTTCATGCTGGCCTAGGCTGCTGTTAAACTCCCCTGCAATACTGGCAGGGACCAGGACCCAGACACTGGATCGCTGTAATAAGCCCAGCCGTGGAAGAGACAACTGGGTACTGTATACCTGATCACCTTCTAAAAATAGCCAGGGGCCCTGGCTCTGCAGGCTCCTTCTGAGCAGGGGCAGGGCTCCAGTGGCTGCTAACTAAGTTTTAGAGGAGGAGACAAGTCTTTGTTCCTGCACCTTCCCCTTTCCCGGCAAAGGGGAAAGCCAGCCAGCATAAAAGATCTCCACTGGGGGGTGGGGTTTGGGGCCTGGCCTTTTAGCTCTGTCCTACTGGGCCAGCTGGAAGGAGCTGTCCCTTGGCTGCTGCTGGGTCATGTGGCAGAGGGAAAGGAGGCAGGACATGAGCAGATGCCAATGAGCTCTGGGCAGCCCTTCTTGGCCAAGGGACCCCGCAACACAGACATTCTCCTCAGCCCAAGTCACTGACAGCATCAAATAGAAATGCCGTGCTCTGTGGTCACGAGGTACAGCAGAAAAGAAGCCGGCTGTCCTCAAGGCCAAAGCCTACCATCTCCAGTGCCCTCCAGACTGCAGGCTCAGGAAAAACAGTGGGCAATGGAATAAAAGGGGGTGCTCTCTCCCAGGCTCAAAGCTTCAGAGCTTAGGTTGTCTCTGATTCTTCTCCCCTGCCCCCCGGACTCCCCCTGCCATGTGTCTAGATAGGAATACTTAGATTTCCATACCTAGGAGTCAGTCACACGTTTGACTGGAGTGCCAGTACTGTGGCTGTGCCTGGACCACTTGGCCAGCTCAGGGAAGTATTATAAAAATCAAAGCATGCTCTGGAAGTAACGGTATGGATTCTTACAGCATCACCAAGTCATCAAGCCAGGAACAACAACCTAAGTCTGGATGGAAATCAGAGGGGAGAACTTACTTTTTAAAAGTAGCCTCCCTTCTCCCCCCTCTCCACGGAGCACGCCTCCTAGTTCTGCTTAGAAGCTAGGGAAAGGAGAGGGTCTGAATTCTTGTAATAGCTCCAAACCACATGTGCTCCTTGTACTGTGAAGTCCCTCAGAAACTTCTGGACTTTTGGAGCCAGTCTTCTCTTTGGGGACGTTGGAAGGGACACAGAGCAATCCTTGTCCTCAAGAAGTGTCATGCTACCAGCCAGCAGCAAAGAGGTCTCTCCTGCATCTCGGTCTCCCTGCCTGTTCTAGCCTCCCTCATGGACTACACTGAGATCGTATTGCCGAAATAGGACACCTGCCCTCTCCTGCCAGCCCTGGGCCACCCTGGCACTAGTGTGCACACGGTCACCCACCCATGAGCCGTGAACATCCATCACCGTGGTTCACAGCTTCTTTTCCCCTCGGCACCTCTTGATCCAGGGCAGCTCGACACTTCACTTCAGGGTGGGACACCTCCCATCTTCCCCGGCGGCGCTCATAGCTGGTGAAGCAGGCACTTTGGCCTGTGTCTCTTCCACCCTCCTGCCAGCTCTGGGTTTGGTGTAGTGGAAAGAGATGCAGATAAAAAAGCTGGGCGCTCCAGTTTGGGCGGGCTCTGCTACACCCTCACACAGCACAGACAACCACCTCCCGGCCTTGTAAGGGTTCCCCTTACTTGCCTCAGAGAGGTGAGGAGGAGGGGGGGGAAAAGCAAGCCCTGAGTGAGGAAGGGTTTCTTCAGGAGAAACCTCTGACTGCAGAAATCCATTATCATTACAGTGCAGAACTGACAGGGGGCCAGGCAGGCTCCCCCAACAA
The DNA here is from genome assembly GCF_903995435.1 of Acomys russatus. Taxonomy (NCBI): domain Eukaryota; kingdom Metazoa; phylum Chordata; class Mammalia; order Rodentia; family Muridae; genus Acomys; species Acomys russatus. The sequence continues at coordinate 26,398,591 of NC_067137.1, forward strand.
GAGGCAAAGAGGCACAGCTCTGCCTCCACCAACCTCCTCTTTGCGAGATAAGTACTTACTTCAAGGTTCCCGTTTTCTCTTTGGTCAAAGGAATTGCAGAAGCATGCCAAGCCCCAAGCAGCACAAACAGCAAATAATCGCTTGGAAGAGAGGCTTGTGGAAATGAGTCTTTGCTGGGGACAAGGTCGGCTGGCAGGCTTGGCCTATAAATCACTGTGCCCTCCTCGGCTTACTGGCTCACACTGAGAGATGAACTCGGCTGGACTCTGACATTTCCTCGCTTCTAAGACTATGTCTTGCACACAGTAGGCTTCTATTCACTGTGTATGGAACTGAATAACTGCAAAGGTAGCCGAGGGGGCAAAGCCATGTCCACTCAAACTTGATAGTCACTATTCGAAGCCTAGGCAAGGGACAGAATCCAAATCAGGACTTGGCTCCTGTCTGCAGCAAGTGGGAGGCTCATTCTTGCCAGCCTTAGCTGAAAAGGATTCTGGGGGGAGCCCAGGGAGATTAGAATTAACGTACTTACTGTATTATGTTGCATTGGTGATAAGACTGAAATTTTGGGATTTTAAAAATGAGACTCCCATGTTCTCTGGTTTTTCTCATTAGCACTTATGTCCTTTGCTCGAGAATGAAGGCAGGATCGTAGGCAGTTGGGAAATTCACTCTTCAGATAGTTTGCTCCCTTTCTCCGTGGGACATGGGTCTCTTTCCCATGGATGTACTGAGCTGCCATGGGCTAGCAACCAGGCGGCAAGTGTTCTGAGTGTGTAGGGGAGTTGGGGGGGGGGGGGTGGGCAATGGTACCGGTAAGGGAGTCAGCGAAGGTCAGAATGCCAGGCACTTCAGAGGGCCTGTGCTATCCCAAATGCCTGGTTCTGGAAAACATCCCCCTCTCCTCCCAGTGCCTATAAACACCAGTGGGCAGGCACGAATTTCTCACACCCTGTTCTCTAGGGATGGCTCCAACACTTTGGCATGTAGCTGGCAATGCAAGAACAGCAATCCACACAATGACAGGTCAAGCCCAGACATCCACACGCAGCTTGTCCCGTCTGTAGGGTGGGCTCACCCTGTGTAAACCTCGGGCAGGGTCTGCTCTGTGAAGTATGACCATTTGACAGTGAATGGGACCTTGTGTAAGCTCTGAAGCGGGGATGGCAGAGGCCTTTCCTCTCTCTGGAAAGAGCTGATTCTATCCTCAGGAGGAAGAACCATTTCATAACGCCAGGGCTTGAGGTGGAAGAGGCAAAGCTCCCTCCACAGAGGCTGGCCACTGAACCTTAGTCGGGAGGAAGATCAGACTATCTTGTCTTCCCATCCAACTTGATTGAATACCTCTCTGCCCTGTGACCAGGCTCATTATTATTTTCTGATTAAGCTTGTGAAAAGCAAGAAGTATCCAGGCAACAGTGGCACACACCTTTAATTCCAGCACTCAGGAGGCAGAGGCAGGTAGATCTCTGAGTTTGAGGCCAGCCTGGACTACAGATAGAGGGAGGGGGAGGGGGAAAAGGGGAGGGGGGAGGTGAGGGGGAGGGGAGAGGGAGAATGGGGAGGGGGAAGGGGAAGGTGAGGGGGAGAGGGAGAGGGAGAGGGAGAGGTCTAGAACAGCCAGGGCCACACAGAGAAACTCTATCTTGAAAAACAAAAACAAAAAGCAAAAGTATCTAATATGTTCAAAATGAAAAATAGCCACCTTAGGGCTGGGGATATAGCTTATAGGTAGAATTCTTCTCTTGCACATGTGAGGGCTTGAACTGGATACCTAGAACTGAAAAACAAAACGACCCCCCAAAACAAAAAGCCTCATTTGTGTGTTCTAAACATTCCTCAAAGTTAAGAACCCATTAGCCAAAGCCATAGAAGAAACTACCAAAGGCTATCATGACATCACAGTGCGGAAGCTCAGTGTTCCCGGTGGGAGCCTCTGCCTGATAACCTACAGCTTGGGCGGTCTCTGCACAGCACTCCGCTAAGCAGGTCTGGAGAAACCGTGAGGGCCTGGGGGCTTCAGACAAGAACAACGGCCACAGCAAGCTTAAAGGACAAGGAGAGAAAAGATGCTGGAAGTCTGTGACGATCAGGCACACGGTTCAGCAAGCAGAGCCTGCTTTGGCCATTTGGTTCAGGGGCCAGTGGCCTAACTACCTCTCCAGGCTCCAGAGAACCCACACATCACTGTCTAACAAATGCTTCTAGTAAGGCAATGGGCCAGGTAAGAGTGTGCGTGGGCTTCTGCCTTCCGAATAGCCTTTATCTCCAGCATCTCATATTTATTATCTGGGTGTCCTTGAGCAGTTTGCTTAAACTATTTGAGCTTGTTTCATCTCAAGAGATGAGAAAATAAGCAGTTCCTTCGTTGAGGAAGTAGGGTACTATAAGAAGATGCTTAGCACCCAGACCCTACAGAAGCTATGCCCTGTATACAAGGAACCAAGGAAAAGAAGCATAGATAGTTAGTCCTCTTCCCAAAAGATTCCCCCAGTACGGTTAAAGTAAAAGTTTAGGTTTTTTAATGGGAGTGAAAATGACAATGTAAGAAGAAGCCAGAAGAGACACGTGTGTAGGTGGGCAACCAAGGAAGGCCCATCTCCTATTTCCAGAAGACACACCTCGGCTTCCAAGTACTCCGCGAGGGGCTTGACATAACTGCTCTGACTTCACTCACCCTCCCAGCTCTGTGACAGCTGTAAAACCGGCTGACTGGTGGTGATGGACCTTGCACAGAAGGGAAGGGGCTCTCCCAGAGCTACGCAGCTCATAACCAGGATCCACACACTGAGTTATATACTCTAAACCAGACCAGCTGCAAGAAGAGCCGCCCGGCCTGGGCAGGCTCAGGGCCGCTGGTGTGCTTGCTCAGCTGGATCTAAGGCCAGCAAAGGAGCCTAAAGGGCAAGCCACACCCACAGCTTCGGTGTACTAGGGAGCAAGTGGGGACTCAGACCCCTTAGAAAGAGAAGAACCTGGAAGCTCCCAGTGGATGAACCCCATTTCCAAGAGCACTCTATTACGTCTCCGCACCCCCCCACCCCCTGCTCTGGTCTCCTTTTTCTACAGGTAGGCCAGTCAGGAGGGATTTGGCTCAGGGCCTTCTGGACTCTCATAGGAGAGCCACCTAAGGGAGCCCCATGCACCCACCCCCTGCCATTTAACCTGCCCATGACCCATGACAGGTTCTTGCCCCAGGTTCCAGGCAGGCAGAAGGGAACAGAAGAAACACACAGGACACCGCCACACACATTTCTTCTCCCAGCCATCCCTGTTGACTCTACGTTAGGGGCAGTCAAGCAAATGTCTACCAAGACAGAAACACCCGAGTGAAGGAGACACGGCTGCGGCGGCAGAAATTGTATCTCGAGACAAAGGACCACCGTCGGAGCCCTCTCCACAACCTCAGCTTTGGTAGACGATAATGTAACATGTTTAGCTGCCTTAATATTCAGAGAGGGAAAAGATGAAAATGAAATGACTTTATTTGCAGTGTGGGGGGGGGGCTCTTAATACTGTGGCTGAAGTTCTTTTTTTTTTTGCTAAAACACAGAGATATCTAGGATGGGAGCTTTGTCCTACTATGAAGTATACGAGAAAGCAGCCTTAAACAAGGGAAAACATTCATGCAGCTGCACCTCAGCTGAAGCCTGGGTACATAAGGAGTCTCCCGAAGGAAACGATGCCTGGTGTTAATTATCAACACTTGCTTTTCCCAGAAGGCTCTGTTGCTACCGAAGTCTCAGGGCCCGGGAAGCAGAGGCCAGGGTAGTGGCCTGACCTTGGCCTCTCACCAGAGGGGGAAATTCCAAGAATCCACTCTTAGCATCCAGCACAATATGCTCTGTTCTCAATGTTTCCTCTGCCCAGGGAGCTGTGCTTCTGTTGACAGTTGTCCATGAACCCGGAAGCCTAGGCAGAAAGGCCCCTCTGCCTCCCAAGCCCTCCCACTACACTTTGCCCCAGGACCTTCTGGATTGTCATAGGAGAGCCACCTAAGGGAGCCCCATGCACCCACCCGCTGCCATTTAACCTGCACATGACCCATGACAGGTTCTTGCCCCAGGTTCCAGGCAGAAGGGAACAAAAGAGACACACAGGACACTGCCATATACATTTCTTCTAATCATCGCTGTTAACTCTACAAGGGGCAGTGTTACCAAGACGGAAACACCCAAGCGAAGGAGACACGGCTGTGTCCCAAGTGCTGATCCCAAGTCCCCTGAAAACGAGGAGGCCAAAGCGGACAAAAGGAACACCACACATATCTCACAGAGTATTCCACGTAGTCTCTGTCATGTCTTAGTTTTAGAAGGTGCTTGCCCACACGTCCTACTCAAGCAGTATTTTATTCCTTCTCAAGTCTCTGATGGGGCTGAAGACTAGATAGTAATAGTTTCACAGGGGGGAAAAAAGAATCTAAGCGGAGTTTAGTGGCTCTGAATCCGTGGGTCGAGACTCCCTTGGGTTTGCATATGCAATATTTACATTATGATTCGTAACAGTAGCAAAATTACAGCTGTCATGTATCAATGAAATGCTTTTATGGTTGGGGGTCACCACAATGTGAGGAACCGTATCCCAGAGTCCCAGCATTGGGAAGGTTGAGAAGCATTGCTTTAGACAGTCTGGTGGACTGCAGTCTATCTAATGAGGCTCCACCCTCCCCTGGGATGCTCACCCTTAGTGGGTCTGGGAGGTCTGTACCCCCCCAACACCCCCCCCCCCACTCTCTCTGTTACTTCTTTGCTTGCCTTTTCTCCTGGGCCGGTAGGTGACATCACAAAAGGGTTAATACTGACACCCTCTCTGATGACAGATCCCAGGTGCAGTGGCATACCAAGCCTGTGTTCATGCCTGGCTCTTTTGGGTAGACCTGGACTGATGGTGCTGCGTCAGCTGACTGGAGGCTGTTCTGCTCTGGCCAGCCGGAGTTATCAGATACTATAGAGTTGGTCGTGTGGAACCGAGTTTGCAGAGCCCTGAGGGAGGGGCAAATGAGGGGCTGTGGCTCAGACCCTGGAGGGTTTCTAATCCTGACCAAAAAAAAAATAAAAAAAAAAAAATAAAAAAAGCTGGACTTCACTGTGAAAGGGTCTTTTGTGTGAGGCTGGGGACTGTATGGGTCCAGGCCTGGGAGGAACCCGGAGCTGGAGAATGCACTTGAGGCCACAGTTGATGCAGGATCCCAGAGCTGGTTCCCTGGAATTGCCTGGCAGGATCAGGGGCCCTCAAAAGGCCCAGCCTCTCTCCCATCATGAGGACTGCCCACAGGAAGTCACTATCACAGAGTGTTTCCCACAGGACTCCATAGAGACACCACCTGCTTCTGACACAAGGCACCCTCAACCACATTCAGGGATGGTCACCTGATTTGTCAGGAACACAGCTTGGAGTGACTGTGGTGGACAGGGGCTGGATGTAACCCAAGACTAGGGACATGTGTTAGGCGTGCAGCTGTGGGGGTGTGCCCAGTGGGGACTACCCCTGAGCACAAGTAGGGCATCATGGAGGGCTGCGTGATGCTCTTGGCTTCAATGCAGATCGGACAGTGTTGAAGTGCTGAGCATGGCACACGAGAAGAAGTGTCATTTCAGACTGGGCTGCAGGGAGCCTACCTCAGGATGGAGGAGATGTGTAGCCTTCCTGAAAAAGATGTCAGGGCCCAAGCCTTAGAAGGATGCCTCGGTTGTCTTTCCGGGCCAATGAGAGGTCCGAAGCACAGGTTTACATACAGGTAGGATGTGGCAGACAGAGGCAGGCAGGCCTGAGTCTACTCCAGCTCCCTACTTCTTTATAGCCTTGTTCCTGCTCCCTAAGCCCTATGGCCCAGACGCTGACCCTCCCAGGGAACCTCTGTATTCAGATACCAGCCAGCTGGGAGGCGTGGTGAGCAATAGCTGGTCTTTATTTCTAAGTAAGAAAAATAAAAATGGAAAATGTTCCCATAAGCCCCCTCCCACAAAGGATGTTACACAACTCCTTAAGGGTCAGGGTCAGGGTTAATGTGAAAAAAAAAAAAAAAGGAACCACAGGCACCACTAATGCTGCTGCCACCCCCCCCCCAGGATCAAAACAGTGGCTAATGCAGAGAGTAGCTAGGCTAAGCTAGGCTCCACAACAGCTACGTGTGTGTTCCTGAGAATGCAGGCGTGATGGCAAAGTAGGTTCGCAGCTCACAAAACTGCTTTTCAATATTACTATAGCTACTAAAAATAACAACTACAGTTGGTATTTCTATACTAACCCCCCCTCCCCAATTTATCATGTGACATATATTATTTCATTTACTCCTGGGATCAAATACCATGGACTAGGTGTCCCCCAGAGTCTCCATTTTGTTGACAAGAAAACTGAATCGGAGGTAACAAATGAATGTTTTCAAGAAGTAGCCAAGTGGGTCAAGTTTGGAACAACACAACCTGAGGGAAAGACGTGCCAATCTCCTTTTTCTATCTGGTTAGTGTATAATCTGATGATGTGACTGCTCCACGGTATTGTCAAGGGGCGGGTTTTATAAAAAAAAAAATACTATAGATATATGGGAGGGGGGGGTCTGGAAGAGTCCAGAGCAGAGTGGGAAAGCAGTAGACTGTACATGGCCAGCAGACTGGTCCTGGCCAAGAGAGAGAGAGAGAGAGAGAGAGAGAGAGAGAGAGAGAGAGAGAGAGAGAGAGAGAGAGAGAGAGAGAGGAGCAGAGCTCAGAGAGAGGAGAGGGGAGCACAGGAAAGCAGAGACAAGGGGAGGAAGGAGATGAGATAGAGCGAAGGCTTAGGAAGACAAGGAGCACAGCACAGCTGAAGCAGCATGGCTCTGAGGAGAATGAGTAGCTGGGGCAGGGCAACCCGTCAGCTGGAGGAGTTGAGAGTAGGGTGGGGGTGAGAGGGGAAGGATGCTAGCAGGGACTCTGAGATGTGTGGTAGGGTGGGGGTGAGAGGGGTAGGATGCTAGTAGGGACTCTGAGATGTGTGGCAGGTGCTTGTGATACCGGGGAAGCCTGGAGGCTGCATGCACGTTGATATATGAATAGGCATCACTGATAGCCATTTGTCCCTTCTGCCTTTTGGAATTTGAAGAAATAGGGTTTGCTTTGGACCCGACAGTTAGCTGCGTGAGGCTCAAAGACTGGAATACCAGAACATTCTGGGAAAGATATTATAATAATGTGATTTTGAAGTGGTGAAAGTGGGGCCAGCCATCTTTTACACAAAGAGCTGGTACATAAGCTAGAAATGAAAGTTCCTTAATGGCCACCCAGTTACCTAGTGTAGCCTCCGATGACACACGAGGTCCCATTAGGGGAAAATCCCAAACTACACAGTATCTGCTCTGTTGGAAAGATGGGCAAGAGTTTGGAAAGGCCAACAACTTCTAAGTTCATATTAATTAAGTTCTTTTAAAAAATAAGTCAAATTGCTTATGTTTCTAAGTTTCATGGGAAAAAAGCATGTCAGCAGATGGCAGGCTCCAGGCTAGAGGGGTACATCACGCCCATAGCAGCCTAGGAAGAACACAGTTTCCTGGGTGAGGTTTCTCTGTAGCCTGTGAGGCTATAGTGCCATGAAGCAGCTGATCAAAGGTCTGTGTAATAGGCAGGCATGGCGGAGGAGGTTCCTGCTCCCAGGATGTCTGCTACCAGTGAAACTAAGGCTGCTCTGCCTCCCCTTCCCTAGAGCCAGCCTTGGAGCCTTGGTGTGGGTGCTGAGAATGAGGCTTGGGGTTCTGCACACATAGCCAGAGAGGTCCTTCCACCCCTGTGCCACCCCCTAATCAGCCTAGCAGCGGATGACAAGCTGGGGTCTGTCCATTAATTCCTCTGTAGTTTCCCCAGTGCCCAGACCAGGCCAGGACTAGAATGGTGGAGGATTTACTGGTTGCCCAACTGTCCTAAGGGTCTGCTTCCCAAGCCCTTGCTCATAGACAGCGTACACCCTAAAACATCTGCCAGGCAGCCAGCTGTCTATAGCGCAGATTATACTTTCCTGTGGAAACAAAGCCAACTGTGGTCGTGAGGTATCTGACTAGACCAAGGAGGCGGATATACCCACAATGGAGCTCGCTGAGCCATGGTGTAAAAGAGTGTCTGCAGTATAAGGAGGAAGAAGAAGAGAAATGGCGTTAATAGCTTGGGGAGTTTGGTTCCTGGAGCCAACGTAAAGGTGGGAGGAGGGAACTGGCTCCACAAAGTTATCCATCCTTCACATGCATGGTGTGGTATATTTCCATCCCCCACCATATATATATATATATATAATAATAATAAATGACGATGATAATGGAAGAAAAGATTATATCTACTCTACTTGTTGGTGCCAACAAAGGGAGGGCATATCCCTTACTGCTCAGCTATGAGACTAAGCTAGACAAGAGAGGGTGGGGCTGCGGGGGTGGGGTCCACAGTCATCGTTCTCAGTACTAAGGTGGGGTAAGAGACCCTGCTAACCAGCTCAGAGTCTAATTAGTGCCAGGGCTTGGGTGACTGGACTAGAACCTACAGCTTCTGAGGCACACAAATGTATTTATTTAATAAGGCACGGCGCTCTGGTTCCAGGCTTTCTTGGGGTTACCTGTTAATCAGTGTGTCAGACCCACTTACTCGGGAAGCCACTAAGGAAAATGAGCTCTGGGTTGGATACCACTCAGGGCTGTCTTTTCTCAGGCAACACTTCCTCCTTGTTCTAAAGGATGGCTGAGGTCCCTGGGGGGAAGACAGGTTGCCCTGGGGCCACTGATAGGCTGTGTGAGGCATTATTTCCTTTATGCAGAGGGCCTGTTCTGTTGGGTAGCTGTCTATGAACTTGTTCTAAGCCAACATACAATTGCAAACAACAATGCCATGCTGAGCTGAACCCTGCCCTTTGCATGCCATTTTGAGCAGTGTTGTCAATTCTATTTATGACTTCACTCATGGGAGACCTTCTCCCATCCAGGCATTGTGCCGGGTCCCAAGGCTGTCAAGATGGGACAGAAAGCAAGAGCATTCAGACCTTTACAGAGGGCTATTAGGGGCTTGTTGCAATTGTGATAAGAATAATTACAGAGAGACCGTGGGTGCTATAGAGCAGGGACAACCCCGGCCCCCATGAAGGCCTATATCCACAGATTGGAAAAAGATTCTTGGAGGAAGCGGAGTCTGAGTTCAGCACTGGAAGAGAGGCAGCAAGGTGGGGAGGGGGAAGGGTGTCCAGTGCAGAAAAGATGTCCTTGGTGATGAAAACGAGGTAGGAGTGTATGCTTAGGATCTGGAAGGGGTTTAGTCAACTGAACAAAACAGGCAGGGTGGGGGCAGGTGGAGGAGGCAGAGAGGGAGGCAGAGACCACAACACACTCCAAACTGTCCAATCACAGAGAGCCAGGGGATATGGGAGGGCACTGAGGGGTATCTGAAGATACTAAGAACCAGTAAGAATCCTCCCTAGGGCTAGGATGGTCATAATGGGAAAAAATATCAATATTTTGGAGAAATATCTGGAAGTGACTCTGGCGAGCCCTGGCAGTTGATTGGCTCTCAAGTTCATTAGTTGATTCATCAAATAGTTTATGAGAGGCTGTGGCTGCCAGGCCACTGCATGGAGGAGGTGACCCACCAAAGACGAACCCTAGGTTGTATGTTTGAAAGACCAGAAAGCTGGTGTTGAATTGCAGAAGAGATTGAGGCTATTAGAGGAGGGACTGCAGGGAAGTCCTCAGTGGACGAGCAGGAACCTGAAGGGTGGGCAGGTTTTGTACAGAGGAAGTACATGAGAAGGGGTATTTCACATTGGGAACCAAATAAGGAAAGAGCAGCAAGGACAGAGTGCCATGGTCTCTGCCAAAGAGAAAGACTAGATCCTATTTTCAGAGTCTAGGGGCCTCGAGTTAATGGAAGCACAGACCCCAGCCCCAAGCACTGCCACTCTGCCTGTTTCACAGTACCTGACAGTGACATCTATTCGCTAAGCTAGTGATGGCTGTGCATCTTGTGTTGTCAAGATGCTTCTCAAAGTGTTCAGAGAGGCGGGGTGTCAAATTGCTGCCGCCAGCTGTTCTTGGATCCTTGCTATAAGCCCTCACCTATAAAGCTCAGTGGGACCATTCAGGACAGGCTAGAGTAAAGGAAGACACTTGCAGGATGTTGGAGGCAACTCCCAAGGAAAACCATCAGCCCAGCTTCTTTCCTGCCCGCCTCGTGCTCTGCTTCCTGAATTGACTTAAGGCTTCTCAGACCAGGATTTCCTGTCTCCGAAACTCCCTTGTCCAGGTCTCTTGGAGGCGCCTGGAGGGCTTCAAGAATGGAGAAAGTGGAGAGCCTGCTGCAAAGTTCCTCAGATGGCAAACAGGCAATTGCATTTTGTACTCCCTGGAGGCTCCCTAGCCCCACTCCCTGGTAGCATAATTACAGATGTCTCCCTCCTTACAAACCCTTCCTACGCGCTACATAAAGGAATACAATTCCTGGCTGTCCAAATTACAACAGACCATAATGCAGAGAAGCAATAAACACAGGTTCTAACAGCAGTAAGATACCACTTATCGTAAACAATGGGCTGTGTGTGTGTGTGTGTGTGTGTGTGTGTGTGTGTGATTTATTGCATTTGAAGCAGGTTTGGCATTACTCTTAAAAGATTTGGTTATTCCTATTTTCAAGCCAGAGTTGCTGGCAGCCAGCTGACGTCAGACAAAATTGCTCAAATGCAGCAGATTTTAAAAATAGGGCCAATGTGATGTTAAGACAATAATAATAGAAAATTTGGGGTAGCTGTAGGCTGATGTGAAACTCCAAAGATAGGGCCATTGGTGGGGGTTGTAGGCTCCCCACAACCATGCCTCATGCATCCTAAGTGAGTCCTCACTTCCGGATGCCCCACACTCCTCCCGCTGTCCTCCTTAGTGATGTGGAAGAGACTGATAACTGGAGTGGGGTGAGTGACAGCCTGGTTTGTCACATAAGCTATGCAATTTACCCATTCTGGCCTCAGTTGGTCCTTGAAGCTAGATTCCGGCAAAGTTAAAAAGCCAAGTTGGCACAGCATATTTGAGTTATAAGGTCTACAGTGACCACTCAAAAACCCAAACCCAAACAAAACAAAACAAAACAAAACAAAAAACAAAAGTTTGTTTTCTCTGGCCTAAGTGCCCTTTGACTCCTGCATTCTAGACACTGTTCAAGGAACAGAGGCCCAGCAACACAGCATAGGATTAGGAAGCAAGCGTGATTCCCATATCAAAATCGGTGTTTTCAAACTGGATCCAGAGAACTCTAAGGATCATATACGGGCTTTTTAGTGTCCCCTGAAAAAGCCACACCAGCTTCAAGGAATTGCCTTTATTTATTGCACTAGTGGGTTCCCATAAGATTGTTCGGGGAAAGATTAGATCAGAGGACTAGTCTTCCAATAAAAGTAAATTCTGCTTCTGACCTACCCCGCCCCCCGCCCCCACTCCACCGAATTCAACATCTCCTCCTGATTTTAACGGCACAGGGACAAGGACCAGCACATACCAGGAGAGTACTCCAGTGAGGCCCCACAGAGCAGACACTCTGATGCTGTTGTCCCCACCCACTTGGAAACCATTTGAGACTCTATAGGCATGACAGTGGCTAGTCTGCTCCAAGCGACCCTGGCCATAACTCGGGGACTCGCTATGAAGATGTACTGAGTGTCGAGAGTGCACTGGGAGGCTTCTCCTACGAAGCAGAGCGCCCACTGTGTGCACAGAAAAGCACAGTACGTGGGCACTGAAGCCGCATAGCCTGGAATCTCTGGGGACCTTAAAGAGACCCCCTTTAACCAACCCCAGTGCTCTGGGCCCTGGGGATTGAAAGGTACACACATAGCTCTGTAGCAGCTGACATGTAATTTCAGGCTGGGAGGCGAAGCACTCTGTTCTTAGCTTGGAGCAGAGAGCAGAAAGATCACTGAACTATACAGATCCCGATAAGAAAAATGGATTTGTTAGTGACTGCCCAGCCCTCTGAGAACAGCCATGATATCTTGCTTGCAGTAAATTCTCTGAACACCACTTGTCTGGGTGGAAAAAGAAAACGTATTGATTGTTAACATTTACTGAGGATGTATACTCTAGGTTCTGTTAAAACTCCTTTCATAATTAACCTGTTTAATCCTCCCAGTGCTGGGTGATGGGTATTCCTACATTAGACGAACGTCTACAGTAAAGATGGGGAAACTGAGTCACAGAGACTCAGTTTGAGTGACGAAGGCACTGTGAACTCAGCTCTGAAGTCCACGGAATCTGGTCTGCTTTCTACCTAGCCACACACATTTTTTTTTTCCATTGCGAGCCCTGCCAGGCTTCTCTCTACGAGGTCCCTTCTCACATCTTTGGTGGCTGGATCAATACATGTGTGCTAAGACAGGAAGAATGCCACCTAAAACAACGGTATTGACATTCACCTGTTAGCGTCACAAGTCATCGTCAACATTCAAACCCTGGCTGGATACTGTTCAGTGGTCTCCCCGTCTCCTCCCAGCCGCCTCTCTCCCTCTTGAGATAAAATCCGGTCGGTTTCCGAGGCACGTAGAACATCTAAAAATGTCACGGAGGCAGGCCTTTGACGGGCGTTGATGTGTCACACTCTGATAGCATGTCCCCAGAGAGCAAACAGCAATTGCAGAAGACACAAAATTTTGCTTTCTGATAAAGACAACAGTGAATCATGCCTCAAAGACATTCCCGCTTCTTAAGTTTTCATGAAGGCCCTCACATCCCAGTGTGCCTGTCCAAACATGTTTCTGACCCTCAGCTTTGAAGCCTTCCTGTGTGGGCGCACAAGGAACATGGCTTCCCTAACCCTCTGCTGACTTTCTTCCCTATCTCCAAGGCTCTGTGTCTCTTCAAGCATCCATTGGTCACCCCAGCACATGGCGTCTTATGCTTCCTTTACTTGTTTCACAAGGGCTCCTTTCCTCATGCAGGGAGCAGAACCTCTGTGGGCACCAGACTTTCCCGGGAGCTCAGGGTCTATTTAAATGTTAAATCCTGCTCTACATGCATATAGGGCTTTTCTTCTTCTCCATTCATGAGTGTGCTGTGGTGTGTGTGTGTGTGTGTGTGTGTGTGTGTGTGTGTGTGTGTATGGTGTTTGTGTATGCATGGGGTATGCCTGTGCACACCTGTGTAAAGGCCAGAGGAAGGTGCTGCCCTTTATTCTTCAAGGCAGAGTCTCTCCCTGAACCTAGAGCTAGGCCGGCAGGCAGCAATCCCGAGTGACTCTCCTTCCGGTTTCCTACAGCATTGGGTTATGAGTAAGAACATGGCAATGCCCAACTGCTCACGTGGGTGCCAAGAAGTTAAACTCAGCTCTTCATGTTTTACGCACCAAGTGCTCTTAACTTTGACACATCTCTAGGATCCCTCGTAGAGATTTAAATATATAGTTTTGGTTGTGAGCCTAGCCTTTAATGGCTGAGCCATAATTAATGGCTTTTAATGAGTCCAGCCTGAGACTTTGTATTTGGGGTGTGTGTCTTTAGAAAACACACACACACACACACACACACACACACACACACACACACACACACACACACACACACACCATGTTCTAGAAGCTTCTGAGATTGGCACTGTGATAACCTTCAGAAGGAACTAGTCATGTTGCCATCTTGATCTTGGATGTCTACCCTCCAGGGTCATGAGCCAACACCATTCCATTGAATAGGCCCTCTGGCCTGCACTTCTTTGTTGTGGCCGCTCCAGGAAATGAGCGCACCATGCACAGGTAATGCATTTGGTTTTTTTCCCCCTTGGGTTCTAAACTCAGCCTTGGCAAGCTATTTAAGCGCCTGTATCCTTCACTTGAGTTTTCCCACTGCCCTGCTGTGCTCAGCAGCCTGCTAGACCCTATATGGCAGCCTGGCAGAAGATAGCTTGACAAGACATCTCTCATCGGCTCCACACCTGCCCGCCTTGGGTTTCAGCCACTCGCTTCTCCCCGAGGGTATAAGCCATTCTCCTGCTAGAGCTCCAACCATTTGACACTCAGCAGACACTAACTACAGCCACTGTTCATGCCAGCTCATGCCACCTCCTTGGACAGGGTGTGGCTGTTCCTCCTGCCTGCTAGATAAGCCTGGCATTATCACCTATAAGGCTAGGCTGGTGACAATCAGGGCTCCAAGGGCCAGTTTTCAGAAAGGTGGCACCTTTGCTTGTGTCCGGGAGGTGGTCAGATCCACAGCAAAGCTGCTCAAGAGTGACAGTCCAATCCACAGTGATCCACTTGTTGCCAGGGGTGACCCCTACACGGCAGGCTTTCTACAGCATAGGTGCTCAGAACTAGGCTTAGTGAAGTAAGAGGTTCCCAGAACTATACATTAAACTCTGGGTACCAAACAAGAGAGAGACTCAGCATCAAATTCCAGCAACCACAGCAAGCATTGCCACTGGTTACTGGCTTCTTCTCCATACTTTGGATAGCTCTGGGTACCACTTAATTCATCCTCAAGCACAAGGAGTAGAGTCAAGCTTTTGGAAGGCAGGAGTTAAGCCAGCTCTCCTGTCACTGTCATGTGGCCTCATCTTACATAAACGGTCTCTAGGATGCTCTCTCTGCTTTTCCTCCTTCTCATTTCTTCCTCCCCTTGATCCTGTTTTCTTCCTGGGGTATGGGTGGTCATACAGCCAGTACGATTAACCTCACTGGGACTATAATCTCAGGAAGCAGAGGAATGGAAATCATTTTTGGAATATAAATCAAGTAAGATTTCCGGTTGAAGTTATTTAAAAGAAATTAATTGACTCGTACTCGCCACAATACACTGATAAGAGTTCATTGCCAAGTCCATCAGGAGTAATGGGGAAAAAAAAACCCCAGTTAATAAAACTCAACTGTCAAAAGTAGCTTGCAGTGACTGGGGAGATGTCCCACAGTCCCTGGGTTACGGGGCTGGGGTGTTCAGGTCTGCAGGAGCCAAGCTCAGGCATTACTGTATTTTTTCTATTGTGTGGGATTACTTGAGTTTTTAACACTGTAAGAGTCTTAGGGCCGAGACTTCTCAAGCTGCTTTGTATTTTTTGTATAGCACTAGGCACATATTAAATCACAGCCGAAGGAAGGGCGCTGGCTAGATAAGGCTGTTTTTGCATTCAGTGGTTCGTTTCCCTTTTCCTTTGAAAGGCCTTCTAAAAAGATATTTCTCCTCCCCCTTATCGACTGTAATGACCTTAAGGAGGAGGGAGTGGCAATATTTAATTAAAGACATCATTGGCTCCTCTCCTATGCTCTCTCTCGAATCTATGGATGAGGATAAGTTGTGAGCTTACGTGTTTCTCTCTCTCTCTCTCTCTCTCTCTCTCTCTCTCTCTCTCTCTCTCTCTCTCTCGGAAAGAAAAAGTCTCCATCCATCTTGTAATCCAATGTAAGACCTTGAACTTGGCAGCCAGTCTCATCACACATATCCCCTGCATCACACACACAGACACTATTGCACATCATGGCCCACGTGGGAGTGATTCACCGTTCTCATTAAAGATTAGTCCTTGCAACACAGAGCCAGAAATGACCTATGTCCCCAGGACTCCACCAGCCCATAGACACTGCAGCAGCTGCTTCCTGCCCTGGATCTTTGAGCAAACACCCTGAGCACCGCATAGCACACACCCCAGGCCTGAAGAAGCCACAAACCCCTTATCTGTGTAGCCGGGATCGCATAGGACATACTATTTTAGACACCTCTCAGAGCTCATTTGATTCTCGCGCTTGAGGTACTATTCTCACTACTTACGTTCTTCAGGCAAGGGATCAGAGGCACGGGGAGTTTTAGTAACTTGTTCAAGGTCGAGCAGGAGGGAGCAGATCCGAGACTGGAACCATTGATTCGGTTTGAGATGTAGGAAAGCAAATGACAGCGACTGAGCAATGTCTGCTGAATGGCCTGAATTGAGTTCGTGGACTACAGGAACCTGGTGAGGACCCGAAAGCAGTCACACCCAAGGGGTTTGCACACGAAGGACTCAGAAGGACCCTCATCCAGGCCTTGGGTTTCATCTACGAGGTGGACCTGCAGTGGAGGTGCTGTGGCAGGCTATAACCTGGGGTTATTTTACAGTCTTGTCGTAGCCTTACGGCCAGCAAGGAGTGGAGTCTATGTTTTCTTTTTTGTTTTTGAATTGAGACGAGCTGTTGGTTTGTGTGTAAGTGGAACAATAAAGCGTAAGTGACAGGGCTTGATTCTGAAGCCATCCTGTGAAAGGCGACACAGCTCTGACCTGTCACGTGGGTTCTTCCACGCAGGCTGAGCTCCTCTTAAGTGTGAAGAGTGGACAACACTGATGGCGTCTCAGCTCAGCCATAGCAACAAGGGCACCCATAGGCAGTGGCACTCTTAGGAGGTGTGGCCTTGCCGCAGTAGGTGTGGCCTTGTTGGAGGAAGTGTGTCACTGTGGAGGCAGGCTTTGAGGTCTCATATATGCTCAAGCCACGCCCAGTAACACACAGTCTCCGTTTGCTGCCTGCAAATCAAGATGTACAGCAACTCTCAGCTCCTTCTCCAGCACCGCGTCTGCTTGCATGTCACCATGCTTCCCACCATGATGATAATGGACCCAGCCCCAGTTCAGTGTTTCCCTTTATAAGAGTTACCATGGTCCCGGTGTCTCTTCACAGCAATAAAACTCTAAGTAAGACAGTCATGATAATAAAAACACCTGACAGAAACAATGGAAAGACTTATGTTGGCTCATGGTTTTGGGCAGTGGCTGTTTGCCTCATCTGCTTAGGGACAAGACCATTAACAGTGGGAACATGTGGTGGGGGAGAGATGTTCTTCTCATGCCGGACAGGATGCAGAGAGACAGGGACAGGAAATGGGCCAGGGGTGGTGCCTCCAGGAGAGCACCCTCAGTGACCTACTTCCTCTGGCTAGATCCTTTGAAAGTGTACATTGTCTCCCCAAAATTGCACTTACAGCTGGGGATCAAGCCCTCAATATGGGGTCATTTTGAGGGGAGATGCTTCACATTTAAGCTATAACTTTCTGGATTGTCCCTGGTCCTTCCTTGCAAGCGAATTCTCCAGGCATTCCCAGTCGAGGCTCCGCATTGGCGAGGGCAAACCCTCCCAGCCTCTGCATTGTCTCAAGTCCTGACCCACAAAGTCTGTGACTAACAGAACGGCTTCTTGAACCCCTAGTTTTGGGGCAGATTGTTGTGTGTCAACAGGAACTAGAATGGATGCTGAGTCACGCGTAGTCTCCGTGGTGCCTAGCACTGGCATATCTTCCTGGTCTAGGGAGGGTCCTGTGGGCCCTTGGACCAGATCTTTGCTGGGAAACTGAGAAGAGGGGCCTGACAGACACAAAGGTGGTGGGACAGATGGAGGATGCCAGAAGACCATCCTGAGTCCTCAGTCTGCGCTAAATGATGGCTGAAGTTACACCCAAGGCAGACGCAGAGGAGGACACTCCCCCTGAGCTCTGTGGATTCAGGGAAGCTGGTTCCCTAGTGCTACAGGAAGCCTGCTAAGTGAGTGGCTCTAGGGAATATCACCTGGATGAAGGATGATGCGCCACAGCAGGAGGGCCAGGGATGGAGGATGGGCAATCTGAAGACGGATCCTGTTTTCCAGGGGTTTGTTTTGTCTCTCACCTACACCATTCTTGGGGTGGGGGGTTCCTTTGCCACTTTCTTGGCCCTTATGTCACAGGACCCTTGTGCACATGCACTCAGGCTCAGTCCCTACACCAAGAAAGCCGTGACTACATGTGTGGCAGAATGAGTAAGAGCATGGGCACCTCATGATTGTGCTCAGAACCCCAGGTTGTCCCCTCCCCCATGCTGGCTCTAGTCACAGCTTCCTCACACTCTGTAAAGAGGCTATGGAAGGACTTGAATACCTAGGGTCTCTAGCATAAGCCTGGAATTCTCTCAACTTGTTTGTGTGTGGGTATTTTGAGTAGCTAGGCAGTTCAGGTATGTGCTTCAGGACATCATGATGGTGACCAGCACATGGCTGGACCCCAGAGAGCGGGAGCTGGCTGTTCTTAGAGGAAAGGCGTGTGGGAGGGGCCATCCATCCAGTTGTGTGATATTCTGAGTTCACCTTCCTGCTTCCCTCTGTGGCCTTTGAGGATGCCCCCTTGACCATATCAACAGCTAGCGAGAAGGGTCTAGCATCCAGTAGCGCCCCCGCCCCCCCCCCCATACACATCTCACTTATGCCACTGTATTAAAAAAGATAGTACTAGAAGTCCTTGGCAGAGAATGGAGGGACACGGATTACTAAGTGAAGGCTATAGGAGCAGTGGCTCTCAGGGAGGGTGAGGGTGATGGCCCACATGGCCATCCTCTGTGTAGGATTCTTTTCATTGCAAACTGGAGGTGGAGGACCTTTTTCACTAAGGGACACAGCAGGTGTGAAGCAGAGATGTCATGATGATAGGCCTGCATGGTTGAAGGGACAGAATGCAAGGCTTCCTGTGCCTTCAGGGTCACCAAGAAATGTCAGTCCATCATACCCAGTAGTGCAAGACCCTTAAACATAGGCCTGTGGGGAAAGTAACCAAATTTTCACCATTAGGAGTATAGGCAGGCCTGCCCACCGCTCCTGGAAAAGTTGGCCTGCTTTCTCAGTGATTTCTTGAAAGGAAAAAGACAGAAGGATTCCAGGGATTCTCGGCGCACAACACTCTCCCTGCTGCTGGCAGAACTGGTGCGGAGCTGCCTCACAAAGCTGAAGCTGCTTCTTTATTCTGGAGACTGGTCCCTGTGGTCAGCCACAGGCTGCATGAGGAGGGGAGAAGCCGACCTAATTAGCCATGTCTAGAGCTGCTTGGCGACTGTGGGTGCAGAAGGACTATCAGAGATCTCCAGGCCAGGGCAATGGCCTCTGAAGCAGGCCAGGCATCATTGTGTGAAGCTCAAACAGTCAGGACGGGAACCTGGAGCATAGCTAGGTACGATGTCCCCACCCAGCTCTGGCCTCTCTTCTGAGCCACACTGAGTACCTGCCTGTGGTGGGGATGCCTGGGCCCTGCTCTAGCCCAAGGAACTAATGCGCCACCTAGGCTGTGCACTGGGAACGTCTGTTTCTGTTCGGAACCTTCTACAAGCTGCTCTTTACAAGTGTTTAGGGTGATTTGGATAACAGGGTTTTGAGAGCCCATGGAAGATGCAGTAATGGGGCCACCGGGGTACTCTGCTATACCGAGAGAGTCACTCGGACAATGTGATAATATGCCTCTCTTGAGGGCAGAGGGAGGGAACCAGGTACGGGCAGAGGCGGAGTGGGATGGGCTGAGGAGCCGCACACTACCTGCTTGACAGAAGGGAGCAGCTGAGGACCCTGAAGTAGCAGAGTGGATCTTGGGGTTAGGGTGCTGCTGGGTCTCAGTGTGTCCCATCTAAGCAGAGGAATTCTCTAAGCACAATTTAGAGATCCCTCCTGGAAGTAGGAGAAGCAGTCCACGGGGCTGGCAAACGCTCTGGGGACAGTATTTCTGAGCCTCATGGATGTTAGGGTCTCAACTATTTCCTCAGTGCCCCCACAGGACCTTAGGAGCCCCTGAGAAGGCTCAGAGCCCTTGAGAAGGCTCGGGTCAACCACAGAACGGGAGGGACAACGGCAATAACCTCGAAAGGTGAGAAATGTTCAGCCTCAACACCTAGAAGGACGTAATAGGAAAAAAGAAGAACTTCCGGGAGAGGAGGGAGACGGAGAGTGGAGGTGTCTGTTCTCAGGCAAGACAGAGGGCAAACAGATGTCCTGGAGGGTTGGGGCGGGGGGGGGGGCGGGTGACACATCAAAGGTGGATAGTGCTAGCCCTGAGAAGGTTTGAGGTAGCTGCTTGGGAGGACAGGGGGCAGTGACCATCAATAGAGGCCCCGAGTCACTTGCTGGCTCAAAGACAGTCCTCCTCCAGAATGTCAGAAGTTCGAGTTTAATCCGGCACCGGGCAGGTGGAGTCCTTATCCAGCCCTACTACTAGCTCCAACTGCAAACAGGAGCCAGGAGCCATTTTGAGAGAAGGCTGCACCTCTGCCCTTGGCCCAGCCCATCATCTGCCAGCCCCCAGGCTCTGTGGATATAAACGCTCTGACCTTAACCATGGAAACTAGAGGGTGGCCACGGAGCAGTTAGAGGTCTGCTGGAGACACCTACATATTCACAGCGGCTCTTGTGTCTTGGGCTCTTCTCTGGAAGAGTGCATCAATGGCACCTGCCTCTGTTCCAGCTTTGCCCAAATGACGGGATGGGTAGGTCCCTGACATTTGTCTCTTTAAGAATCGAGTATTTATTTTTAAAAGACATTTCAATAATTTTAAAAAATGAAAACCACTTCTAAAATGTGTCAGGCTCTGCCTGGCCCCTGGACAGACCTGGAATTGTCCTGCATGACCTCAAATTGTCCCAAAGAACACTTCACTGACTCAGAAGCTCTGGACTTGGGCAGCCCCTCCCAGGCTCCCAGGAGTCACCATGGAGGCTGACCGGCTTCTGCTCTGGGGTGTTTGGCTAGCTTCAAGAGTAATTTTTCTGTGGCCTTCACAGGCAGTGGGCTAGAACAAGAAGACGGGGAGCTGGTGGGCAGAGTGAGGCCCACCCCCCTTCCTATATAAACAGAGACAGCAGTGTGGGCAGGGTCTGGGAGCTGGCATCAAAGATCTGCCTTTTCCCTTCCTCCTCACTGGTAGCTGCTGTGGCTTCTCTATCTCTCGGGAGCTTTGACGGGAGCCAGAGCACCAGCGAGGAGAGTGCCTGCCGAAATGAAAGGGCCATGAGTTCTCCACAGTGCTGCGCTCTGGATAACAGGGCTTTGCCTTGGTTTGGCTCCCATGGGCAGTGACACACCACTGATGGAAGAGGATATCTACGACCACTCTGTGTATCGAAAACCTAAGCATTTCCAGTCTAAACTGGCCGTGATCTCGGGCAACAGCTAAAGGAACATGGGTCATTCTTGACCATTGGTCCAGCGTCTGTATTCAGATGGGGTGATCGAGGACCTGGCAATTTGTCAAAGGTCAGAGCCACACCAGAGCCCTCGCAAGAGAACATGGGGTAGGCCTGGACCTCCTGTATCCTTCAACCCAGGGCCCAGGCCACCTTGGGTCTCTAGGCCGGCAGTAGCATCTGAATTGCTTTCCCCTGCTGCTGTCCTGTGCATTTTAATTGCTTACACTTTCTCTTCTCATACCCTGGGGTAATTTTATAAAGGGCACAACTCTGACATTCAAAAAAAAGCACATACATTCTCAGGTCATTTAAATCCCTTTGATTAAAGAGGAAAAAAACAATTGCAAGAGAGGCATGTGCACGCGCGCGCGCACACACACACACACACACACACACACACACACACACGTCTTGGCTATTCCAAACAGCCCTGAGTTCTGATGAGATTTTAACCATTTGAACCAGAAAAGAACCACCTGCAGCGGGTCATGGGAGAGAGACCTAGGAGGGCCTAAAATCTCTCGGCAGTCTGGCTCTTCTTTCTTGGTGTCTTGAATGTCAGCAATCTGATTGCCTCCATTTGGAAGTGTTCACAGCACCCAGCACAGTGCAGGTCAGGGGGAGAGAAAGAGAGGGGTGTGTGTATGTGGGGTGGGGTGGGGTGCGGTGGGGAATATTCAAAGAGTTATAGGTGTAGGCAGGGTACAGTCCTTGTAAGCATATGGAGTGGCCATCAGGACATCATCATCAGAACAAAAGGCGAGCAAAGGGGCCGTATGGTGGTTTGAACACTCGCTAACCACCTAGTGACCTGAGTAGGAAGGACTTAACAGAAAAGTCGGTCAGGCAGGTGCGTTTATGGGACTCTGTTTTCTTGGATTTGGGTTGGGGTGGTATAAGACAATCAGGAGATGAAGGGGCACCAAGGCTAAAGCCACCTCATGTGAAGAACCAGCTCTCAGGAGCCAGAAAGTCTGGGGCCAACAGAGAGGGATGTGGTGGATGTGAGGGATGCTGAAAAACTTGATTCCCTCACCAGGAGAACCACCCACCAGCGAGCCTCAGCACGCACAGCAGTCTCGGGAACACACTGTTCTCTTTGTTGGAGCAGAAATCTGTTCAGTGCTGATTATGCAGGCCGATGAGTGGGCCTCTCTCGCTCTCCCTCTAATCTGAAGTCCTCCTCAGCAGGCACAATCGCAGGCAAGCGATCCTGGAAACAGAATGTGCTTCCTTGCCATCCATTGTTCTGGGGCCCTTCGAATGCCTGCGGCTCCAGGTAGAGAGAGAGGTATGTCACTGACTAGACTTCAGGACTTTTGGGTCCCAGCCAGGGGACTTCACCACATGGAAAGACTGTCCTTCTGACCAGCCTGCAGCAATGGAACCCGGGTACCAGGAGCTGGCAGCAGACCGTTGTCCCCAGAGGAAGATGTTCAGTTTCGAATGCAGGTGATGTTTTAAAAGCTCTCACTACGCTAAAAGGTGCGTTCAAAACAAACCATTCACTGCTTCTGGTTTGGGATGCTGGCCTCGAAGGCGGTTGATGGAAACATTCTTTTTCCTGATAGGGATATGTGCAGCAGAGGTCGGCATAGGTCTGTGCAAGACTGACTGAATCACATGCTTTAGATTCTGATTTTTCTTGTATAAAAGTAATAAAAATAACTCTGTCTAGAGGAGTTTCAGGCCATCTGCCAATGTTAAGGTAAGAGATGCAGGTCAGAGAACTTACCGGATAAGAATAGCAATATTCTAAGGATTTTAAAAAATAGTTTTACTAGTTGGAAAAGGGTAGTGTAAAAGCTTAGTAAATAAAAGTGATCTAATTATTTAAACTCTTTTGTCAATCTGAACATCAGCGACAGCGCCCAGCAATGACTCAGTGGGACGAGTGATCCAAAGTGGTGGCCTATGTAGAGCATTTCCACACTGTTGGTCTTCACCTTACAGAGTCTACCCGCGCTGGCCCAGCCTCATCTCCACAGTGCCTCACAGTTAGGTTCCCTTCAACTTGGATGGGTCCCAACTACAGCCCCGAGGAAGCACACAGACATTAAAAAACAGGACCGAAGATCTTGATCTAGCCTGCAAATGGAAGCTGGTTCACACGACCATGTGGAGAGGCTCCAGGTATTTGTGGCATGACCTGGGACCAACAGCCCCTCTGAAACTCAGGGTGACTTCTGCATTCCAGATCCCCAAGATGACCTAGTTCGTCTCAGGACTGCTGCCCCCCAAACTAGCACAGGAAGCAATCTGAGCTCATCAAGGCACTCATCAACTCCAGGCTGGGCCACCTCTGTTTCAGACAGCACGCTCAGGGCCAGAGATGCTGTGCGGCAGGCAAGCAGATGGTATTCTACTTATGTTCTCAGGGAAAAGGAGCATAATCATGATTTGTCAAAATATTCAAATCACGAAAAGCATGTCAGAGTGCAAGCTCGTGCAATGATCTTGGACAGGCTTTTTACTCCACGTGCACGATTTGAGATCTGGATTTGCCATCATTCTCCCCTCCCCTTCCAAACTGATCGGAGGAAATAGAGTGTTGGAAAAATCTGGTTTTTAAGAATTATGTTTCCAAACCTATAAGTGCCTAATTTTTAAAGCAAACAAAAACCAACCTTCCCCCAAAAAACCAAAACCAAAACCAAAAACCAAACCCAAATAACACCCAAGTAACTCCCAAAATACCAAATAGGTTTTTAAATCAGAAAAAGTACGTTGAAGTGATTTCTGAGTCACAGCTGTTGTGTAACACGTAAGCATCATGACATCACTGCTGGACATTCCTTCATCTTGCACAGGGACAGGGAGTAGGGGAAGGAAAAGACCAGGTGTGATAATTAGTGGTGTATCTAAGCAGTGAGGACATGGTTTTCTTGATGTGCACTGCAGTTGTCAGAAACACAAAGCCAGGACGTAGTAAGACTCCAACCGGGAGAAGTGTAACTCCATACAGCATAAAACATCATAGGCACCAAAATAAGTAGAAACTATGGTGGCAAAATGCTCTTCGCGCTTCTTGTAACTTTACCTGCAGCTCTACTCTCTTACCCTTTCATTCTGACCAGTCAAAAGTTCTTTATATTCTTTCCAGACTTCAAAAGTCTGCTGCTTACCTCATCTCTCCCTTTTCCTTGAACACATCCTGGGCACCACGTCCCAGGCACCTGCCTCTGGGCATCCTGTCTACCACAAATGTACCCCATTGTGTCTTTCCTTGCTGGTGCGCTAAGTACTACCCTCCTTCTTTAGCCTTCCCTGTCCAGGCTGGAAAATGCTAGAAAGAGGGATTCTCCATCACTGGTAACTCTTTGGTGGAAAGATCACAGTATACTGGTCAAGGGGCAGCAGTAAGAATTTACACATAGGTGCAAGAACACCATACAAAACAAGGCTCTTGCCCAGAATAAATGCACTCAACAAACCACGAGGCTATCTTCCCTAGAAAAAGCCAATCCTACCCAGGTGTTCTCTGAACCTCAACCAGAACCTAGAAGCAGCACATAGGAAAAGATGCATCACAACACAGCAACGTTGCCCTGTTTTTGCACCTTTACCTTCTAAGAAATGGCCCAGGGTTCTATAGATCCAGAATCTCAGAGCCACCCTTGACTTACACAGAGCTGGTGAAACACGAATACTGTTCTGAGTCCCCACTGCCTAAAGATCTGTATCTTGCTAGATAAGGTGACTCACACTTGTAACCCCAGTGTCTAGAAGACTGAACAGCATGCTTGGCCTACACGGTGAGACCTTGCCCAATTCCAAGGAAGTGTGTGTGTGTGTGTGTGTGTGTGTGTGTGTGTGTGTGTGTTTGTGTGTGTGTAAAAACATGTAAGAGTGTAGACACACACATCGTACAGAACACAGAACGTTCAGAAGACAATCTCAGGTGCCCTTCCTTGACTTCTACCTTGCTTAACACAGCGTCTCTTGCTTTATTGCTGCACAGAAGCAGGCAGGCTGACCTGGAGGCATCTAAAGAGTTTCACATCTCCATCCCTCCCCCTCCTCATAGGAGTTCTGGGATTATAGACATGTGCTACTGTGCCCAGCTTTATGTGGGTTCTACGGTTCATAACTTAGGTTCTCAGGCTTGTGCAGCAAGATCTTTACCCACTGAACCATTTTCTTGGCCCCTCCGAGGAGTCTGATTTCTCAGATTGGATCATTTTGATGTGCCCCAGAGCCCAGGGTACATCGTCAACCCGTGCAGCTACAGCTGTCTGACAACTCTGGGGTAAGAAGAGCAACACCCAGGCTGGAAGTCTCAATTTACACCAGAAGAGACAGGACCCTGAGTGGAATGCTTGTTAAAACTACTCCAGTTTGTAGATTTTTCACGAGTGGTGGAAGTCTTCCCCAGTCACTCCAAGAAAGGGAGCCACCGTGGGAGGGAGCAACATTAAAAATGCCACACAAGCCCAGCTAGATGGGCTGTAGGAGACCCTACCGCCTGTGCCTGACTGAGTAAACCCCGAGCTGAAACCAAAGTTAGGCACAACTTCAACATGTGTGCCACAAAACTGATAAATATATTATAAAAATAAAAAACCAACAATAATAAAGCCTTGTGAACTGCTTTCCTTGGGCAGCCACAGGAGTGGAAACTTGATGCCACAGGAGAGGAGGGCTTCGGAGAAAACCTGGGGTGACCTCATCTGAAGCCTCAAGCAACTCTCTGCCACTGTGGGACCGGCTGTGTTGCAGGGACCTGGGCATGTTTGACCCATTTGGTATGACTTTTCAGGATAATCTCTTTCCCAGGTCTCTGTATGTTGTGTCACTTTAAGCAACAGAAAGTGACAAACAGAAAGATCTGTCTTTAGTTTTTTTGTTTGTTTGGTTGGTTGGTTGGTTTGGTTTTTCGAGGCAAGGTTTCTCTGTGTAGCCTTGGCTGTTTTAGAGTCACTTTGTAGACCAGGCTGGCCTTGAACTCACAGTGATCCACTTGCCTCTGCCTCCCAAGTGCTGGGATTAAAGGTGTGCACCCCTATGCCTGGCCTGTCTGTAGTCTTTAGCCTTTCACTAGGGCCTTTCCTTGGGTCTCCCAGGGTGATTGTACCTAATACGGTAGTCATGAGCCAATGTGACTATTTCTTTTTAAAATTAATTTAACTTAAATGGAATTAGAGGTTCAGTTCCCTAGTTACATGAGCTGCACCCAGAGTTTTTGGTAGCATTTAGCAGCATGCTGTAGAACAGCTCCATTACTGCTTAGAGTTCTGGGCTGTGGAAGAAGAGGTTGCGGAATGTTCCTACTTTTGTTTTTGTTTTGTTTCCTAGATTTGCCTAAAGCTCGGAGAATCTAGGAGCTGGATATAGCAGAGTCAAATTCTTTTTCCACTTTGCTCTCCAAACTTGCAGCCCTTTACACACCCTGGATAAGGGGCTTCCCTCTGCCCTAAAGTTCTGAGGTAAAGAGGTAGAGGTGGGCAAAGGGAGTCTGGGGATCTCTGAGGAAGGTTTGCTTCTGCCCAAACCTGAGACTCTCTGATCTCCATTAAAATCCTTGCGAGATGCCTTAGTCAGGATTCTATTACTGTGAGGAGACACCATGTCTAAGGTAACTTTTGTGAAGGAAGGCTGAGGCCTGGGCTTTGAAACCTCGAAGCCCAGTGACACTTCCATTTCCTCCAACAAGGCCACATCTACTTGAACAAAGCCACTCCTCCTAATACTAAACCTTTCAAACAGTGCCACTCGTTGGTAACTCAGCATTCAAATATACGAGCCTGTGGGAGCCATTCTTCTTCAAACAACCACACTAGATTTCTCAGAAATGACTTTTACATCTAAAATTACAACAAACCCCTCCCACTTAATACTTGAGATTGAGAATTCATAGTATCTTGTTCAATGCTAGCATATAATTACTATATTCTGAACTGTACATTTGCTAAGGATGCAGATTTTCAGATACATAAAAGGGCACTTATGTATCCTATATCTGTCATGCGTTAATTTGCTTGTCTACAAGAACCATCTCACTATGTACACGTATATCAAAAACATATTGTATACTTTAAATTGAGGACAAAAATCCTAAGATACTAGCCTGAAAGCTTGAGTTGGGCCTTTCTTTTTATTCTAGTGTCCAATCTGTCCCTAATACTACTCAGTTGGTGTGCTAAAACTGAGCATCCTTATGGTAGCCTAGGTTTCTACCCTTGAGCACTCCCAGCTCAGGTGTGCCTCATATTCTGCATACATGATAGCGTGGCCCAGCCACCCTTTGGGAATAGCTTAAAATTTCCCTCTTTCCCATGGGGCTCAGGGTTGTATACCTTCGAGACTCAGTGGAAGACACCCCCGGGTGCCGAGAGACCTTCCCAGACACCCCAGTCCTCTGTGTCATTGCCTCCTCTGTGTGTGGGCAGCACCTGTAGCTCCTGGCAGAGAAAGGGGGCATGTTCCCTGCTTATTGTGTACACTGGGTCCATAGAAGGCGAATCCTGTCTGCGGGAGCCTCCTATAAGTCTGTATACTCAAATGCTTTCGGGCCCACTCAAGCCCAAGTATACTGTCCAAGGGAACAGACATCTGCTCTGCCGCAGGAAACCCTGGATCTCTGTCCTGGCTCCCAGTGGGGCTTCTGTACCAAGTAAGGGGAGGAGGAATGGAGGTGGACCAAATGGACAGTGTGCTGGAGATGTAAAACATGGACAGACTGCCAGGGAGAAAAAAAAAAAAAAAAAAAAAGAGTGACTCTCTTTCATTCTGTGTTCAAGTGATCGCAGCTGCCAAGAAAGAAATCAACTCAGCCAAGATCCGCGAGGCCTGAAGGGAGCCAGGATTTCCTACCAAGAGAAACAGTGCTGGGCAGGAGTGACTATGATGGGACCTTAAGTCGTTCAAAAGGGCTTGCAGTTTAGACTTCCCCCCTCTACCATATGAGAAACTCGTGATTCTTATATGGTTACAGAATAAATATAAATGTGACTTCCTCTTCTCAAGTCACAGGGCTGGCTTCACGTGCTTCTGACAGGAATATGATTATTTCTGATGAACAACAACTCTCCTTGATGCTGGAGTGTTGGCAGAGTCAAAGTGCCCTCCGCCACATTCTCTGATTGGTTTGTAGGGCTTGCTGGGTATCAGAGACACCCGTATAGAAATATAACAGTGCACGGAGTAGGTGCAGGAGCAACAGCCCACTTGTCTGTATTGAGGAAATAGTCATCTCTCCCCAGAACTGCCAGGGGAGCCAGGCAGGAGAGAAAGATCCCAGAGAAAGGCACAACACAGAATGCTCCCTGGCACAGCCCCTCCCGCAGCTTTGGAGACACTCTGAGGCTCCCAATCTTCAAGTATGGGGGCAGTTTCTCGCCATACTTTAGGAAGGGGGGCTAGTACGTGGCCTCCTCATGGGTGGAGGGCTGATCAGTTTCTTCATGCCTCGTTCCAAATTCAAGAGGACTTGTAAAGAACGGAGGAGAAAAACTGGGAATCTCAACAATCCAGTGATGTTCTGGGTCTTAAAGGCAGAGGCAGGGTGGGATGGATCATGCCCGTGCATATCATTGTTATTTTTAGAAAATGTATCTAAATGTGGCATGTATTATTTCAAATACGTCCTGTCTTGTAAAAGTTGTCTGTGGTACACTGGGAAGTAAAAAAATTGCAATTTTAAAATTGTTCTCACTTAGATATGCAGCCTAGCACATAGGGAAAGCTGACATCGCCTTTGCCATGAGTGTGCCCCTTTCATACCCCCGAGACCTGGCAGGCGCAGTGAAGGCATCCAGGCAGAAAGATCACTCACCCGAGTCCATGCCATAGGTGACTGGCTGCAGTTGGGCACAGGGAACAGGCAGCGGCTCCAGGCTTCGGTTTATAAGTAAAAACAAGCAATGGGGAAAGAACAGCTGGTGTTGAGTCTGGTGCTAGGATTAGTCTGCAACGCTAATCACAAGAAGTGGAAAAAATTAGGAGGTCCTGCCTGCCAAGGAGGTTTTCAAACACATGCGAGTGTGGCAGGCATGGTGGGATTAGATTCTCTCAGTGCCAGTGAAGTAGGTGTCCGCGAGTTGGAGCCTTGCTTCTGAGCTCATACCCCAGAGCTCTGGTTCTGACACAGTGGAAAAAGAGCTACCTTGGCGGGAGGTGTGGGGACAGCAGTGGGGCTGTGCAATGGTGAGCTAAATTTCCAGGGCCTTTCTCTGATACACTGTGAGGAGCTGAAACTGATGGAGAATGAAAGTCTCTGGTCTCAGGAGACACAGTAAAATAATCATTACGCTTTCTGCCACCCAGAGCAGAAGACGGACGAGCATTGTATAGCTTCCAATGAGATGCCATTCAGGATGGTTACAAAAGCAAAGGGGAAAATCCAGCAGAGAGCAGAAGACAACCCACACCTCAGTAGCAACATTTTCACCTGCCCTGGGACCAGTGACAATGGCTTAGAGTCCCCTCAGTCATAGAAAAGCAAGGTGTAACCGGGAAACCCCTCTGACCGCCTGTGGCCATCCTTAAGGGGCAAGTTCCAGTTTCCTTTAAAAATGAGTTTCCTTTCAAAACTGGTCCAGAGGCAGAGCTAGAGTCACAGAAACCTGAGGTTAGGGTTCTGTGGGGGAAGGAGGCCCAAGGGATGAAGTAGGTGCCCCCCCCCCACTATCCAAGAGGCAAGGTGGAGATGGGCCAGCAGGAGTCAGACACAAAAGACTCCAGGAATGTGGTTGGGTATGGGGAGAAGACCAAGAGGTGGAGAGACAAAAGTCTTCAGATACTAGTGTCTAGATGGAGCTGAGGGAATCTAGGGTGCATCACCAGGGTGTCACTAAGAGCCATTCACCATCACTAGGCCATAATGAGGGGTCATCCGCACCGCTGTCAAGCTTTAAGGAAGAATAAAGCACTGTTCTGTAAAGAGAGCTCAGCAGGCCCGAGGAAGGTCCCTTCAGTCCAGACTCTTGGAAAAATGCCCATGGGGTATTCATGATAAGTCACATGCTCCTCAGCATTTTAAATTGGTCTGGGTTCAGTTTGATGGGCTTTACATCTGAAAAGGATTCTTGGCTGTGACAGGCCTGCTCCCATACAGTGTCTCCTCGGGGTCACAGGAAGGCGTTTCCTCGGAGGAACAGCTGGAACAGATGTTCCCAACATCCCTTCCCGCCCATCCCAGCTCCCCCAAACCCTCATTTTGGTGTTGCTATTTGCTTCTACAAAATGTGGAGCTTTTCAAAAAGACATTCAATTTCCTTTGTTGCTATTCAGTTGCCATAGTCAATTAAAATCTATCAATGCCCCTGAATAAATTTGTGCTAGGTGAAGAAAGAGCCTCGGCACAATCTCTCGACATGATCTCTATTACCTTATGTTACTTTAATAGCTAGAGTAATAGTTTGTTATTAATGGAATTAAGCAATTTAGCTCAAGCTTCCCAGAGGTCTTTTAAGACAACTATTATAATTTGTATTCTCAGATTTTTCCATTGAGTAGACGCCATGTGTTTTACATTACTTGCTAATGTTTCGAGAGATAGCAGTAGTATATTTAATATCTGGCTTTGTTTAATGATTCTAACCCTCCTTCAATGTAGGTAAGTGCTGCCGGAATTCTGAGCAGGTGAAAAGTCTACATTGTACAAATAATTATCTTGAATATTATTCGGTCCAATTTTAATTTGCACCTCCACTTTGCCATCTATCTGTCCTTAAGATTTGATCCAAAATTGTGTGTGTGTGCGTGTGTGTGTATTTTCAGTTTTCTCAACAGAAAACAATCTCCAGTTCCCCAGCAAGAAGGCCAGAAGACAAAGCACTTGCTTCTAGTACCACACAGACACATACATGTGCACACATCCACCCGCACACATCCACCGCTCACACTAATTTAGCATATTTGAATAGAGCCATATTTAAACAAGGATTTCAAAAATGTTTTTTGATGGTTGCAAAACCTGTTTTTAGAAGAAATAAATGTATTCACTGCATTATGAAACAGCTTGAGAAAACAAGTTCTTACAATGTACACCATCTCTGTATTTAAATAGTTTCATTTCTATTCATGAGCTCCTTGATTAGATACATGGAAAATATCATCAGTAAAATATGAATAATTCTGACAAATTAATAGCCGATTTTTAAAAAATGAAAATATGTATAAGCGTCTCATTCTCATTAGATAAAGCTGCCATTGGGGGTATATGAAAATTGTGATCTACCTAGCTGTGGTATAGCACGTGGCACAGACAGCAAAGCCCCTGGCCTGGAACCTCCTGAGAGCACTCCTGACAGTAAAGGGGTGGTGCTGCGGGTGAGACCAGGTTGGGGTGAACTTAGCTCTGCACTTGTGCAGCGCCTCCTGTCATTATGGGGGTGTGGGGGCGGGAAGGCAGGGCAAAACGGCTGAGCTATGAGATGCTGAGGCAGAAAAGAACCTTGGAGCTTGCCTTGTCCAATGGCCCGTTACGTCTTGGACTGCCTCCACCATGGCAGAGGAAATAAAGGTAGAAGTAATTCGCTTTTCAAGGTTACACAATGCATCAAGGAGAGGCTGGACTTGAATTCTGGTTTGCAGGCTCAGGATCCAATGCTGTATCTATGGACCGCAAAAGTCCCAGCAGGTATATGAGTGCCCGCATTTTGCCAATGACCGTGGTTGGCCAAAGGCGACAGTCACATTGACTAAAGGCCAGTGCCTTTGAGAAGAGGGAGCCGGATACAGGATGGGAACTGCTAAGTGCTGAAAAAGGACCACTTGTTTCCAGTCAAAGACTGGTGTGCACTTGGCTTTAGCACTCACTCTGTGACCTTGAACATGCCATCTAATATTTTTCAGCTTCTATTGACTCATCTGTGAAAATGGGAACAATTCTTCCTTGGCGGGGTTACTGCAAGGCACTCAAAACATTATATGAGGACTCAAAAGGTTATTGCCGGCACTCAGGAAGCAAGTGGATCTCTTTGAGTTCGAGGGCAGCCTGGTCTACGTAGTGAGTTCCAGACCAATGAGAGCCACACCGTGCAACCCTGCCACAAACAAAACAAAACAAAACAAAACAAAACAAAACAAACAACACCAGTGAAGGTTATAAGACTTCTATGGGTTTCACCACAGAGGTCTCATTCACACTGGCTCCTGTTAAAGGAGGGTTCTGTGGGGCTGGAGAGATGGCTCAGAGGTTAAGTGCACTGGCTGCTCTTCCAAAGGTCCTGAGTTCAATTCCCAGCAACCACATGGTGGCTCACAGCCATCTATAATGAGATCTGATGCCCTCTTCTGGTGTGCAGGTATACGTGTAGTTAGAATACTGTATACATAATAAATAAGTAAATAAAAATTTTTTTTAAAGGAGGGTTCTGTAAGGCCATGGAAAGACCATAGAGAGGTTTGTTCCTCTTGCTCAACACACCTCTTCCTTTGGGACATCAGTTTTCCTGCCAATCAGCCTTTGAGCTGCAAATGCGCTCTTCACAGAACTCTGCAATATTCCTTACATCCATGTCCACGGAGAGCCCCAGTGGCCCTCTCTGGTCCCCTTAGTTCCGCAGTCACCATTCCAGAAATCCCATTGTGATAGTTCATTTCTTAAACCCAGGGCCATCCAGTCTTGCGTTGCTAAGAACTGAGGGCCGTCCTTTAACTCAGATATCAGGCTCTGCCTGCTGAGACCAGATGACAGTGCTGCCAACAGCTGGTACTGAGTGAGTGCAGTTGTTTGATGGAGGAGTGGGAGTGGGCCAGGGTGGTGGCTCTAGTCATGTGTAATGGAAGAGGCCGTCAGAAGTTTCTTTTCTTTCCTGTACCTAGAGGTTTGGCCTGCAGAGTGAAGGAGCAAAGAGAGGGAATGGGCCCATCCAGAAAGGACAGCAGAAGCAAAGTTCTCAATCGGGGACAACAGCATATGAGAGGCATGGTGTCGAGAAATTCCAGAGTGCGATCCTCTGGTGTGTTTTCAGGATGAGAGGGGCAAGTGCCTGGATTTGCCTTGGCCTACAGGGAATGAGGGAATCAGAGAGCATGATGTGGTCAGCGAGTGGGATGAACTAGTAGATGCAGGAGAACTCAGTGGTCCCTTGGGCTAGACTGGCGAAGGTCTGTGGGGAAAGTCAAGGGCAGTAGGTAGTGGAGAGGAAGGAGACTTAGGGACAAGTAGGAGAGAGCCAAGAGTCTGGTGTGTGGCACAGAGAGGCAGGGAGGGAAAGCTGGAGTATGCCTAGGTGACACAGATCTGAGTAGGTGATGCTTTGCCATTCCCAGGAGTTGGGGGCACAGCTGAGGAGGAGGTTTCAGGACAGAGGTGTATCCAGGCATGTCTATGGCACCTGAGGGGCACGTTGGTGGCGGGGGAAGAGGGTGGACTGACATGTGGGACAGGAGCTTAGGGACAGGTTTGGGAGTTGCCAAATTATAGGTGAGGGACAGGAGATCAACTGTACTTGGAAGGCTGTTGGAGAGTGATAAGGGATCCAGACCTGTAGGGATGAAAGAGGCCACCTGGGAGTAAGAGGATTAGGGACTGATGACCAGCCCTGGAGAGCCCTATGCCTGTGCAAGCTACCCGTCTCAGACGCTGCAGCTCAAAACTTAATGCTTTGGACCCCTCCCTTTAGTCCCCTCACTCACTAAGGCTCCTCAATACCTCATTACTCCTTTTTTAGAGGGCTTTTTCCCCCCCTCAAACAGGAGGAAAATAGCTAGAGAAAGTAGTTCTGGGTCCCCAGGCAGCACTGAAGTCCCTACTGTTAGGGTTTTGTGGCAGAGTGTCTTGGGAGGTCAGGGCCAAGGTATACCGCAACAATCACATCACACTACAGATCTCACAAAAGAGGTTTATTGCGGGGAGGGGGTTGATTGAAAGGCCACCTTCGAGTGGGAACGTGGCGGGGGGAGGTCATGACGGGGTGGCACTTGAAAAGGGTACATGTGTCCGTGGCTAGTGATGACGTGGCTGCTAACTCTGAGTTGCTGAGGGCTGCCTAGGGGAGTGCTTGATTTCTAACACCTATAGAAAAAGCCATTGCACTTGAACTCTCAGGTTCTAGAAAGAACACATCCCAGGAGATGCTATTATCCATGAGCCCACCTGTCATAGGGCTTGGGGTGTCTATATGGCGAGGGAGCTTGAAAAAGGAGAAGGGAAAAAGTTCTATGCTATTAGGAGCCCTTTGCCATACAAGGGACAATAGGCTCCTGTACACTAGCCATGGGAGCTGCTCTCCCTGGGAACATAGAGAGTTTCACCCTCAGATCTGAGGCAAGGGAGGAGGGAGGGGGAGAGCTCAGCCTGTCTCCTGGATTAGCCGAGGCAGCCTTCCAAAGCCTGCAGGGACCATCATGACCCAGCTGCTGGCATAGGGGAGGTTAGGCTGGGAGCCCATCCTTTTAACCAGCCCTGAGGGGGGAGCTGGTGCATAAAGTAGCCCTCATATTGAACGACTGCCACTCTGTTTACTTTCATAAGCCCCAACTTCCCATAAATCCAAGTCAGAATCAATCATCTTTTATGGAAGATATTAATGGCAATTCCATTATTTAAATCCAATCAATGCAGACAGCACCCCCTCCTCTATTGTACTGAAGCCAAGTATTGTATGTGTGTGTGTGTGTGGGGGGGGGGGTAACTTTTGACCAAGCAGTGGAAAAAAAAAAAGGTCCAATGACCTTGCTCACATCTCAGTATTGCAGAAAGATAACCGAGTAGGAAAAAGGATTCAATTTCTCTCCATTTCTCCTGTAGAGTGGAAAGGTTTTAATTCCATTGGCTTAGGAAAAATCAAAATTCGTCTCTGGCCTTCGTTATGAGCCATCCCAGTGCTGTCAGGGCTACTCACGTCGGTGCTTTTTAGACATAGCGGCTGCAAGTTCTAACTGCTTCCCAACCAGAGTAAACAAACAAGCACACTATGAACCCAGCTCTTCCAGGAACCGGCTTCAGTGGCCTACAAAATGGCTAATCTTTAGCCCAAACAAGAGGAGGTTATTTACTCCCAGGAAAAAAAGACACACACATACACACACACACACGGGGGGGGGGGGGGGGAGAGAGAGAGAGAGAGAGAGAGAGAGAGAGAGAGAGAGAGAGAGAGAGAGAGAGAGAGAGAAACTGAGTGGGCCAGGAGGCCAGAAGGTCAGCAGAAAGCTCAGAAATATGCACCTGAGTGGGTGTTCTTGCCTGAGGCACTCCTTTTCCACAGACTTCACCAAGCGAATGGGTGATCGACGTGTGGGATGCCGAGCCTGGGACTTGCATGAGCTGTGGAGAGCTGGAGTTCCCACCTGAGTGCTAGAGGAGTATAGGGGACTACAACCAAGGGGGTTGTTTTCTCAAACCTAAGTCTGTGACCTGAAGTTGACAAAGTTCTCTTGGTAATTCACTCCTCTTTGTGACTCCTTGCTTCCTCTAGACCTCGTCATCCCTTCCATAGCACACCCCTACTGAGGAAGCCCTGGCTGCTTAACCAGACTTACTTTCCCCCCATTTATTTATCTATTTATTTAATCACTTTACCGCTTGATTCCAGCCCCCTCTCTCCTCTCCTTCTAGGCCTACCTTCATGCCCCCTCCCCTTACTCCTCTCCTCTTCTTCTCAGAGAAGGGGAGGCCCTCAACGGGTACCAACCCACCCTGGCATCTCATGTTGCTTAACAATGCCGCTCTGGTCACACGCCTGTCTTCCTGACCTCACAGTAGCCACCCCCTGGTCTTGGGGGCACCTCAGTGGTTGCTGCACTCACCGCTATGCTCCCTGCACCCACCAGGGTGAGACCTTGTCATGAGTGTGCGTGTTGTTCTGTCTGGAGGCTGCTGCAGAGACCGATCCAACAGGACAGGACTCTGTACGTGCTTCAGTGTGGCAGGAGATAGAGTAGGGCTTCTAATTCACCCGGCCTTCTGAGGCATCTGGGGACTAGCAGTTCTCCATTTTCACTCAAAACAAAACAAGGGAAAAATGGGCTTAAATTGCAGCAAGGGAGATTTAGGTCAGATAGAAGCAAAGCCTTCAGGAGCCACTGGAACAGGTCTTTGGGAGCTGATGGAATTTCCTTCCCTGGAGATGTCTGGGCAGAGGCTTTAGTGTCAGAGGCAATCCATCCCCAGGGCTTGCTGTAGACAGAGGAGGGAGACTAGCAAAGCCCAGTAAAGTTCACCTCTGAGCAGGTTTCTCCAGGAACACCAGTTAGCAGCCCAGAGGACCCCTCGCTGAGAGCAGGAGACACTGCGTTGTATGTGGATGCGACTGTCATCGATCATCTGTCCCTGGGGCTGTCAGGATATCCCCTCTGCCGTAATCCAGACATGCCATCCTCTCTGCGTCTTACGACAAAAGCCAGTTTCTCTCATGCCTACCACTGGGGCTGAGCATCGCCCTTTCCCCTGCCTGTGATATAGTTCCCAGCCCTGTCCATCTGCCCACAGCCAAAGCACACAAACTCCTGTCCCAGTGGGCTGAAGTGACAAGTCCCCAGCCTCCACAGGACCAGGCAAGCTGGAGAAGCAGAGGAAGTAGTAGCCTGGGGCAAGCCTCTGAGCACACAGTTTTGGAGATGCACTCTCTCTTCTGTATAGCAAGAGACAGGCAGATGGTTTCACATTCACGACCAGAATCCCAGGCTATTCCAAAGGAGGCCTGGAGGCAGGTTTGTGGCAGCTCACAGCCTGTGTATGCAGCTTCTTATATGTGTTTCCCACAGATGACGCTCTCTGCTCCATTTCCTCTTCTACACTCGTTCTCACTCCTGTCTTGATTTATGATGTCTTAATGGGTCCCTCTGTGTCCCCTGAATCCTTTTCTAGAACTAAGCAAGGCTGTGGGCAGGAAGGAGAGAGGTGTTGGTGTTCCATGCTCTTCCCTGGCTCGGGGCTGGGTCCAGCAGCCTCCCAGGCTCCAGAAACGAAGGCAGCAGCTTCCTTTTTAGGACAGTCATGGTGGAAATTTGCAGGCAATTGGAATTGGTCGCGGAGAGGCAGAAGATGTCCAGGATAGAACTTACCCTCATCTTGAAAGCTTGGGGCTCGGCACCAAGCGGAGGCTATGCCGCGGTGGTAGCCTGGCCATTAATTGAGGGCCAGTGCGTCCCGAGAGGCAATGCACTTCAAAGGTAGGGGTGAGGGGATGGGAGTGGGAGCTCCAGCTGCTTTAAGCTCTTCTAGAAAGAAGCAAGTGACTGATTCACCTGCCCTACATGCCCTCCTTTGCCTGACTGCCCTGCTGGCTGCAGGAGGAGAGGTCAAAAGGCCAAGAGGAACCACCTCACCTGAAGCTGGTTAGTGTGGCCATTGAGAATTAAGCAAGTCTAAAAACCACTGTGGCCACTTTTACCACAGAGCCTGGCCACAAGACGTCTGTGCAGCATTCCAGATGTGTGACAATTACATAGTCACCACCACCCCACCCTGTTCTTTGGAGGAAACAGCTCAAGACTCCAAGACTGCTTGGGAAGCCTGGTGAGTATGTTGCATGAACCCATGCCTTGCAAGGGCCCTGTCTGCTGCAGCATCATCCAGGAGAAGAAGAATGGGGCCTCTTAGCAGTGAGGTTGGAACCTTGAGGCTCTCTGGCAGGTCTCTGAAGGGGCCCCCGCAGATAAGAGGGTGGAGCCTGCTCTGTGGATAGGGTAATAAGTTAGGCAGGAGAGGGGCACTTCCTGTGGAGCTAACCTGGTCCTAATCACCAGTGCACAACCAGAACTAAGGTATATGGTACAGAAGACTCTTGGCTCTGAGCACAGCCAGAGGCTACAGCTTCTACCCTCGTGGGCATAAACCAACAAGTCTGTTAGAAGATGCACATTCGGGATTAGCGTCCTGAAAAAAATCCTTTCCCGCTGCCTCCCTGGTACCCATGGTTGTGTCTCCATATACCACTAAGATGCCTAACTACATAATTTAGCAACCAGACAGGTTGGTCTATACAGGTACCTCTAGGGTCCAACCCAGTCATGGGGCTGGCGGGGGACATGGGCCTGCCATGCTCTCTGTTCCACTGGGGAGTCATGGGCCGTACAGAGACAAGGGTTAGACACGTGATGAAAAGAATGAGACTCACAGTAGAGGAGTGTGACACTCTCTGGCCAATCATCGCTGCTCTCACCCCAACCCAAGGTTATTCCTCTGTAGAGAGCAAGGCAGTACTGACAAGCACAGGGCGAGGGTGGGATGACGGTGGTGTGGAGTGGGACCCATGGGCAAATACAGCATTTTGCACGTAGCCTTTCTTTTTCACCATAGAGAGTGTCTCCTGCCTGAGCTTAGGGGTAGGTAAGACCTTGGAGTGGGTAGCAGAGGCCAAGCCTGAGCAAGACTCTTAGGGACAGGTAAATGACACCGGAGGTGAGCAGAGAACTGCCCTTCATGAGAGAACTTCCTCATGGCCACACCCTCACCCTTCCAAGCCTCATTTACATGGATTATTGTTTATTGGCAGCTTATTCCATCTCTCGGGTTATGAATTATTTACCAGATAATGACTTCATAATTGTTAATGAGAGATGCCCCAAGGACATGCTGACATATCTTCTAAAGCCACAGTGCTAATTGTGGTGGAGTCCCAGAAGCTCTCATGGAGGCATATCCAGTGTCACTCCTGGGGACGGAGCCTGACAGGCCCTAGGGGATCCACAGTGAATCCAACTCCCCATGATACAGGTAAAGAATATGGGCTCCAATCAATGGGAGGATTGTGCTTCCATGGGCAATGGGAACTGGGTGCTCCTTGGTGGCTGTCCGGGATCCTCCTGTATGAAGGGCCAACCTCACCAACTGACAGATGTATTCAGCAAGCCACTGCAGCAGGAGGATGGACTAGTGGAGGCCTGTGGATAGGCACACCCCGGACACCTTCTTGGAAGGTGCATTTAGTACTGAAGAGAGCAGACATTAGCTTCCATTGCTCCACTGGGGCCCTGGCCCCTTAGACTAACAACAGATACCTATATAGTGCCATACTTTAGGCACTATTCCAGATAGGACTCCATAACGTTAAGTAAACATTTTCAGAACCTTTATTTGCATCTGACGTAACTGAAGCTTGGGGGTTATACCTGCACTGGGAAGGGAGCAATGCTCTGAACCTCTGCAGCTCACTGGAAATGTGTCCAGAATGAAAGAAAGAGTGGGTGAAAATGTGAGTATTGAGTGTACATTTAAGTGTGGCTCGAATGTGAGATAGTATATTGAGGGTCTGGGTTACAGCGAAGGTTAGGGAGATCTTCCTGATGCCTAAAACATGGACCATGTTTCCAAATCTTCTTTGTGGCACACACACCTCAGGGAGTTTCCCAGAGATGGAGTTCCCACCACTGTCCTCAGGATGGGATGGAACCAGGGCCCCATCCCGGCCCCAGTGATCATGTCTGCAGTCAGTCAGCAGTTCCCTGTGTGTGGGGGCTCTGGCTTGGCTCTGCTGGGCCACCCTCGCATGCCTAGAGCCGGACAGCCACCAGGTGAAGAGGATGCACAGGAAACAGTGGAAGGCCCATAGCAGTACCTAGAGAAGCCTGCGGCTGAGTGGGTGCTGGGAGTGTCTCAACATCAGGCCTTCACTAGAGGAGGGCATTCTCACAGAAGCACTGCGCCAGCAAAGATGAGTCACTTAGGTTGACGAGGACAAAGTGCTCCAAGGAGCACATTATTAGCCCACAAGTCAGGATGGGAGCAAAGTCATCAGACGCTGGCTGGCACAAGGCAGTGTTCTCTCTTTGGATCCAAATGTGTCAGCAGCTGCACCTAAGCGCATGCCTATGCAAGATGGCAGAACACTCCAAATGCATGTTAGAAAGCCTCAGAACTGGTGTTAAATAAATAATCACACTATTTATTCTGGGATGGAGAGGCAGGGTACCACTCTATGTGCTAATGGGAGGGCGGGGCTCCAGGGCTGCCTGGGCTGCCTGGGCTGCCTGATGCACGCACATCCCCAGGCGGGCACTGAGCTCCAGAAGCAGCCTTCTGAAGACTCTCTCTGTGTTCTGATTTTATTTCCCATGGTCAGCATCTGCCTGGGTACCCGGGGAGGGGGCGGGGGTGGGGGTGGGGCGGGTTAATTGTTACCTTTGTGCTGTTATTAGTTTACTTTGTAAATGCAGAAATATGCTTTTAATGATTTCTCTCTCTCTTTTTGTTGTTGTTGTTGCTGCTGCTACCTTACAATCCAGATGCTTTTATCTAAATGAGTTGCTACAAATCAAAGGAAGGGCCCACGAGGGTTGCTAGGCTGCTTCAGTCTCACACGGCTGGGAAGGCAAGCTTCAGCTCTGTGAATGAGGCTTACATATCTCCATCCTCTCATGTCCAGCTTGCTTATAGGTGAGAGTCAAAATACTTATTGGCAGCTTCTGAGAAGGCTAGACTGGGGCAAACGGCATGGTCTCCAGGCTAGGATGCTACTTCAGTTTCCAGTGTGAGCCCTGGGTTGGGAGTTCCATATGGTTACTGCAGCATCTCCCCGTGCTTAGCATGGTACCCTGCACTATAGAAACTGCTTAAGGAACATTTGTTAAGTGCACTCTCCCATAGCACTCTGGGTAAAGTCTCTTTGCATCCTTCCCATGTTATCACAGTATGTTTGGTTGCTGGTTTCCCTGCAGGAAATCTCATTAAGGACAGAGCACTGGTCGAAGCTAATCTGGGTAGCAGATGTGGGATAATACATAGCGTGGCTGCCAATAATGCCTCAAGGGATGAAGGGCCGAGTGCTGTGGCAACCTTCTGCTTCACGGTGTGCCGAGCGTGCATCCTGCAGCCCCCACTGCTTCCGGTATGTCTGTTCCAGCAAAGGCGGTGGTGGAGGGAGTGGAGAGAAATTCAGGGTGATAAGGTGAAAGTTTAAAAGAATGTTTTATTTGTTTTAATGAGACAGAATCTCAATATGCAGCCCAGGCTGACTTCCAACTCAAGATCCACTTTTCTCTGCTTCCTTAGTACTGGGCTTATAGGCATATATTAATAAAATGGATTAAAAGTACATTTGAGCAGTTTTTAATTGTAGGTGATGTCTGATCATCTATAATGGATGGAGATTCATGAGTTTGAGAGCATGCCCACTCAAAAATGCACACATGGTCCTTTACCAGGCAATGCTGGCAAGGGTGCTGTGAGTCTAGTCTCTCTCTCTTTTTTCTTTCTTTCCAATTTTGAAAAAAAAAAGGGAAGAGTGTTTCATCCTGGGCATATCACAGACTCCAGGCTGGGGAGAACCTCAATGCTTTACCTCAGCTGTCTCCACAGAGGGGACAAACTCTCAGCTGTTCCCAGCAGTCTTGGCTCCCAGCAAGGGTGCCTACGAGCTAAGGAAGGCCACTTAAACAGTCAAACTTTGACACAAAATAGAGCTCTGAGGTTTTCAGAGAAAGTATTTGCAGCCTAGGTGACAAACAAGGTTTTGAAGACAGAAGGAACTGGGGTGTGCCCCTTTACCCCTCTTTACCAGCTAAATGGAAGATCTGTGCACATTTAAGCTCTGAGCTCCTGGGCTCCCTCCAGTCTATCTCCTGCCTCTGACAGCCCAGGTATTGGGTGACAGTTTAAATTGGGAACAGCAATTCAAACTAGATGCTATCTAGTGAGAACAATTCAATTAGAACTCCTGGTGGACAGACCCAATCCTCTAGACTGGTAAAACTGGGCCATGACCCTGTGCCCCAAGGCTGGGCACTGCTGCCTAGGTGGCATAACTGACACATCCCTCAGCGTCCCCTTGTAGTCTTTTCTCAGTTTCCCTTCATTGTCCCTCATGGTCTCCCCTCATCTTTCCTCAGTCTCCTGACAGGAGAGGTCAGGGTTAGTCTCACTGTGTAGATCGATGCTCTCACAGTTACTGGTACATTGGACTTGCAGCTGGTGCACTGTCTCCAATTCCAGGGGCCTCTCCCTCATACTGCGGTTCTCCAGTGTCTGTCAGAACATGATTTTCTATACTCCCGTACCAACTCAGCCCTGTGCTGGCACTGTGGAGGAACAGACAGACCCTGCTCTGTAGAAGCTAATGGTCAGAGAAGGAAGATGAGACCCAAAGACAGAGGATGCAAACACAGTCGGAATGTGGAGTGCTGAGGACTCCCCTGTAAAAGCCACAGGAAACAGCAACAAAGGGACTTCATTTTAGATGGGTTTAACTCAAGGACTCTGAAAGGCAACTGAAAGACAGTGACAGAAGACCCAGCCGAGTGTCAAGTCCAGGGCACAGGTGATGCAGAGAGAACAGAGGACACTAGAGAGATGAAAAGCTGGGGGAAAGCCTTAGGACAATGGTTCTCAACCTGTGGGTCCCGACCCCTTAGAGGGTTCCATATCAGATATCTTGTGTATCGAGATTTACAGTACAAAATTACTGTTACGAAGTAGCATTGGAAATAATTTTATGGTTGCTCACCCCAACATGAGGAGCTGTATTAAAGGGTCACAACATTAGTAAGGTTGAGAACCATTGCCTTAGGGCATGGGACGAAGAGAAGCCAGAGATCTTCAGTTCACACAGCGAGGGAGGGCAAGGATAAGAGGAAGTCACTGAGGTCTTGGGGGAAACTTTTGATGGAAAGGCAAAGAGGTCCTAGAAAGAGGGCACGCAAGAACATACCATCCAAGGGGTGGGGCCCAGGTAAGGCCATGATGAGGGACTGTATCCAGACGGTGGCCATGGCTACATCGCTTTCTCAAGGGCTCACATGTCCAGTGGAGGAGATGGCTATGGGGGTCCCCAGGGTAGACCAAGAAAGGCAGCAAGGGAATGGCTGAGCATATACGGTGTCCAGAGCATTACTGAGATGTCCTAATGGCTTATCCTTGGGGTCATGGGTACAGAGGTCTAACAGAGATGGACAAGAAGCCAGTAGAGGAGAGGAAGAACTGAGTAGCTCAGGAAAATGAGGCTCCCTTAAGTGGGGGAGATGAGGCTGGCAGAGGACAGTGTGTGGTGACGGGAGTTGGGTGGATGGATGGACTGTCTTGTCCATTGTCCTAGGCCTTGGGGGATGGTCTCGTCAGGGGAAGTGAAGCTGTAGTGAGTGCGGACACCCAGAGCCTGCATACGAACAGCTCCCATTCAC
Organism: Acomys russatus; assembly: GCF_903995435.1. Classification (NCBI taxonomy): domain Eukaryota; kingdom Metazoa; phylum Chordata; class Mammalia; order Rodentia; family Muridae; genus Acomys; species Acomys russatus. The sequence goes on from NC_067137.1 coordinate 26,441,493, forward strand.
ACAGGACGCACATGTTGGGATCTTGAAGGTGTACAACAAACAGAGATTTTGTTTGCTGGGGGTGGGGGTGGGGGAGGAAGGGAGGATTCTTGGAAGGCCTGTATGGGATGGTTCCACAGTTCCAGTGACAGAGGCAAGGCGGACAGCACAGGCTTGCCCTCAGTGTGACGAGGGAGATTGGCAGTGACCTGGTACCTGCTCGAGAGCTCAGAGATCGGTTCCTACCATTCTTAGCTCAATCCTCAGTTCTGCACAGCCTCGAGTCTCCAGTGCACCACGCCTGGCAGCACAGATGTTAGACTTCTTTCTCCCTGCTTCTGGGACCCTCTTATTACTTGGGTGATTTCCATCCAGCTTTAGAGGGCAGGCAGCAGCTCTCCACACATTGTTCCTAAACTGGCCTGCTTTGTAGCAGGACCCAGGAAACCGGTCCAGAAATGTTTCTCCTGGTCCATAGAGGCCATAGTGGGCTTCCACATCTTCTCCTACCCTCTATGGGTATTAGTGGGTATTCCAACCAGGAATACAGAGTGCATCCAGTACAGGGCCCATATATGATGGGTAACTCACAGTGACAGTCCTGGCTTGGCGCAGAGCTGGTGCTGGTGGGATGTGACAGGTGTAATTCAGAGTTGCATTAGACACAGCTCTCACCCTTCAGGAATGGACCAATGGTGGGTCAGACAAATATGCGCTATAGGGACAACAGTCTAGGGGCATACCGATACTCAAGCCCTCTAAAGGATTCTCTCTCTGGCGTACCACGTGAGAACTGTCAGATCAACCTCTTCCCCCATCCTGAATCTACACATACTCGCCCATAGTTGGGATGAATCTGAGTCCCATGCCAAACCTCCAGTGGCAACAGGGAATAAGAAGAACCAAACTAAGAATAAACATTTAAGGACCCAAACACTACCCCAGGTGCCCCAGGCCCCAGTCCCTTCTTTCCTGGCACACAGCAGTGCAGAATAAGCCAATGAAAGCTGACTTCAAGTGAAGCACGCCTCCACATTTCTTCTTTATCCCTCTGTTAGCTGGAAAGGAGATGGTTCCCAAACCCCATGCTTCACTGACCCAACAGCACAGAAGTCAGACATCCCCCCCCCCAAGGCCTAGCACAATGGACAAGGCAGTCCATCCATCCACCCAACTCCCGTCAGAAGTCGTATTAGGTTCATGGAAACAGCCCAGCAGGTCTCTGGGTCAGGGGCCCACAAGTCCCTGCTATATTACTGGAAGGTAACTGCTGCAGGCATGGGTGGGTGCTGGGCACCTTCATGGTGGCATCTAGCACCAGTCAGTAGCCCCCTGTAACTTCCTGAATACAATCTCGGCTACCTAAAATCTGAGATCCTAGAAGCACAGGCTTTTCCCTGGCTCTGAAGAATACTAGAATATACTGTTACCTTCAATTGCACTGTCACTGGGTCCCAAGATACAGCAGTTTGACCAACAAGAGAATTTGTTATCCTGATGGTCTAAGCTAAGTTCAGAGCATCTGCTGGTCTCGGGTAGATGCTCCTGGTCAGAGGTGCTCAAGAACATGGGGCTAGATTAGCTGAGCCATAGTTCTCCTGAAAGCCTGCACTCCCACCCCGTCCTCAGCCTGCCTCCTCGCAGGCGAGGGTCTTCCCTTGAGTGGTAGCAAATGTGTGCATGCTGGCGAGTTCAGTTGCAGGCTCCATCACTGCTGCAGGCATGTGCCTGGCTTGCTGGCAGGTGACAGAACAATGCTGCAGTTGCTTTTCAGAAGATTTATGCTCTCACCAGGTAGGTCACAACTCCCCCCCAACCCCGGCCTGCCAATCCCCACCTGGCTCTCTCCTGGATTGACAGCCCTGCATCTTAAATGTTAGGCCAGATCTCTCTAAATTTAACATCAGAAAATAAATGGCTACGCAAAGAACATTCTCAGAAATGTATTTTGTGGTACTGCTACAGTAGATGACTCAAAATATCCTAGAAGTCCATCTCTAGGGCATTAAGTAGGTTATGTATATGATATGTGTATATTATATATCCCTAAAATAGGAAGCTTTGACAAATGACACAGATTTCGAATCACTGAGATAAAATGCTGCCTTAACATACTGTTGAGTCAAAACAGCATTTAGCAAGTAATAGTGGGTACAGTGTGATCCCATGTACATATGTAATGCAGACCTATGTGCACACGTACATGAGAAAAGAGACCAACATGTTTATCTCTGTAGAATATAATTATATCATTTATACAATTTCAGCTTTCTATGTACATATGTATGTGTATACACACACACACACACACACACACACATACAAACACACACATACACAGGGATTTTTCTCATGTTAGAGGTTGAATCCAGGGCCTTGTGTATGCTAAGAACTCCTCTGAGCGATGCCCACACTTTTTTTAGAGATGGTCTTTTAAAACAGATATTTAAAAATATTTTTAATTAATTAATTAATTTAATTTTTTTTTATTTTTTGAGTCAGGGTTTCTCTGTGTAGCCTTGGAGGTCCTGAACTCTCTTTGTAGACCAGGCTGGCCTCAAACTCACAGAGATCCACCTGCCTCTGTCTCCCGGAGTGCTGGGATTATAGGTATGTGCCACTGTGCCTGGCAAAACACATTATTTTTATGATACTTAATGACACATTTTAATAACTAAAAAGCTGAATTATACCATTTGAACTTTTTAAACCTACAAAAAGAACAACAGTTTTGAAGTACTTGACGTAGCTGCTGGTCACCCCCAGATGGAACTCCCCACAGACACGAGATCTGACTGGGGCCAAGATGGCTCAGAGAGCCCTGGGCATCCTTGGTTCACATGGCTGTGGTAATATTCTCATCAAACATCAAGTAAGGGACCAGATCTATCTCCCTCCCCCCCCAGTCCTTCAGAATGAGAGAAGACAGCCAGCTCTGTCCAGGTGAGATGGCTCCCTCATTCCAGGTTTGTTAAGTAGGGACCTACCTTGCGCCGTCCGTCTCTGGTGAGCTCAGGATTCGTCCCCAGGATGCAAAAACTTTGATGGCCACCAGCACTTAGCAACACATGAGCATAACGGGGAAGCCAGCCAGTCTGGAGAGAGAAAGGGGGGAAAGAACGGGGTTGGGGTGGGGAATGACCATCATTTTATATATTTTGAGTCCCAGTATCTTAGATGGCCCCACCCTTAATGGACATTGTCCCTACCTCAGGTTTTCCCCTGATGCTGACCCTCCTCCTGTGGACTCTCTCAAACGAGGGTACCTCACCCTATCATAACACACAAGGATGACGGGGTACAGTGAACAATACCTCATCATCTTGCCCATCTTCCAAACAGGCTAGCCCTAATCCCCACTCCTGAGCCATTACCACGGAACACGACTAAGAATGATGGCAGTGTTGCCCACCTAATCCACACAAAGCAGTTCAAGGTGGAAAAACCCCAAGGAACTTGGTCTTTAATCTAATGCTGAAAAGGCCATAAACTCCAGAATTACAATAACAAATCATTACTTTTTTTTAGACAATGGGGAAGAAGACCTTGAGGAAGCAAAGAATGAAATCCTTGGAGAGAAATGTTTTAAATATAGATTTAATACCTACTAGGCAGGGGCTATCTGTTATGGCAAGGCAAGATGATTCCTTGTTCATGCTTTCAAACGTAATATATGCGAAAGCCATTGCCATGATGGGAAATGGCACCCTCCCTGCAAAAGCACAGGACTGTCATTACCTGGAATCAATATATTTTTTTAATGGAATATATCATTAGCAATTGATTTTCCTTTTTCCCCTTAGCACTCCAGGGTCCTGGATAGCAGGAGAAAGCTTTAATGTGTTATGAAGGATTTGGACAGGTAAATAAGTTATTGTAAACGAATCCCACCTCATGGCCAGCTTCTGACGACACGACAGGTCATTTGCTGATCCTCTCTCTACCTAAGCTTTTTCAGCTGCCTCTGACAGGGACACCCGTGAGCCATATCAAATAGCCATTTGAAAGCTGAAGGTGGCAGAAATATTACTTTTCCCAAGGACAGAGTGTTCCCTTTATGATTAAGAAATAACCTCTGTGGGGAGGCAAAGGGAGCCAAGGTCACCATTTAATTTTGACACAGAGCCAAAGTCGTGAATACATTTCCTCCACCAAGCCAGTGTGACGCATGCGGGGACATTGATCACTCCAGCCACAAGCTATTGGCAACAATGGTGATAGGAGGATCAATGAATTTCTGGGAAAGACCCTCAGCAGATAGGTGTTGGTGGAGAGAGAAGTCTAGAAGATAGCGGTCACACTGACTTTAGGGTCTCAAGAACCTCATTCACTCACTCATTCATTCACTCATTTATTCATTCACTCATTTATTCATTCATTCTTTTTCATTCATCCAACAACTATCAAGTGTCTACAGCATATTAGGCCACGTTCTAGGGAATGGAAATGCATGAATGAACAAAGCAAAACAAACATCACCACCCTTATGGAGTTCACCGTCTACTGGGTAGAAACAAACAAGAAACAATGAACTTCAAAGGTGAAAACTGTATTAGAAGAAGGTGAGACTTGTATGTAGGGATGGGGCAGAACAGGCTGTAAGGATGCCCTCTGGGGACTGCTGTACAACTGCAAAAGTGTGAGGTCAGGATCATAGGGGGTGACATTTATGTACATAGTGGGAGGGAATGGGGGATGGGTCACATAGGAGTTTATCACAGAGGGAAGAGGCAGTGCAAAGGACTCTGGGAAGTGGGGCATCCTTCTAAGATCAATGAGAAAGTCTCTGTGGCTGGACCTGGGACATTGCAGAAGAAGATGAAACTTGACTGCTGGGTACTCTGGTTGTGGCGGGTCCCGTAGGCCACTGTACAAGCTAGTAACTAAAAGCATGAGGATCCTGGCTACTGGACATCTGAGGAGAATCTCTTAGAAATCCAAGTCAGGCTACCTCCTTTCTTCTCCTCAATCCAGGTAGTTCACGTCCCTCCAGGCAGATAATACCCATGCTCTGGGTTGTTTCAGAATGAATATGGCACAGGCTAGACAGGAGGCTAAAACGAGCAATGGTGGGGAGGGAATACAGAGCCGTCTATGACTTACTCTTACAACAATGGCCTTGTGTCCCTCCTCTTATTGTGTTAGATCTCATTTGTAGAAGGGACCACTGTAAGAGTCCTGCATGGAATAAGCCACATGCAAAGCCAGGCTGTTTCCTGATATGAAATGACCCATTTGCTAGCGTGCTGGAACCATTCTGTTCATCCAGGCCAGCTCCTTACCCCACCACCTGCTCTATATCTGATCTCTAGGGGGCATCGCTTTGGTCCTGATATCTGTTGACTCCTGGCTAGGTTCAACCTACATGGGCATCAGTAGGAGACCGGGTATGGACTGGCCTTGGCCCTGTTATATCTTCAAGTGCTGGCTGTGCTCCTCAGATGAAGGTGGTAGCGCTACCTGAGGGAGAGGGCATCCCCCCTCCTCAATAGGTTCCAGTATTAGCTGCCTCCCCTGCACCCTGAAGCTTATAGGTAGTAATTATCACTATTATTATTATTGGTAGTAGTAGTAATAGTAATTAGTATTATTAGTACTGGAATATTATACTGTTGTGGTACCTTTATACTGTACCTACACTCCTGTGACTTGTTCTTTTATTTGAGTCCCCCTAATTGATACATTTGAGCCCATTGGTTACTTTAGGAGAGGATTAAATAGGATTTTACAACAGTAATTTGTATGTAGCCACATGGTTTTGTGATGCCAGGTGAGTTACTTCATTCCTAAGAGCCTGTTTCTTATTTCTCAAACTAGAGAAAGGGTTTATGAGTGCTCCCTCTTCTCGTCAGCATCGTCCTCTCTTCAGCATCACTTAACTCGAGGGCACCACCAGTCACCCCAGCAAGGAGTTCCCAAGCCGTCATGCTCTAGCCCGTTCCTGCCCTGTGCTCCTCCCTTAAGGGCTGAAAAAACAAAAAACAAAACAAAACAAAACCCAACCAACCAACCAAACAAAACCCAACCAACCAACCAACCAAAAACCCAACTATTCTTAGCTTATATCCAGCCCTAGTCCGTGTTTCAGTGGTTTTATTTATCTCGTCATATTTTTCCATTCTTGATGTTTTTCATCCTATCCAACCTCTATTTGTCGCAGTCAGATGTGGGTGGGGCTGAAAACAGATAGTATCATTATTTGAATCTCAGGTCTGTGCCTGCGCAGGGTAGACCATGACTCACCGTCTTTTCTTCTAAGATGGTCTACAAATTACACCCACTCACCCATCCACACTCTGCTTTAATGAGCTACTTGGCATCAGAAGTAATTTTACGTTATTAGAAACCCAGTTGCAATGACCAGAAGCCTGTTTCTATGCTCATGAACCACAATGGACGCCAGAATGAAGCCATAGCCAAAAGGGTGCAATGGTGGTGCTCGTATCTTGGTGCTAACCAGCAATGCCTAATGAGGGGGAAGTCATGGCTGGTACTAGAAGTCTAGCCCGCTAAACTGAGCTAGTCAGGTCATGGATCAGGGAGGTGAGCCTACTACCGCTCCCTTACTAAATGAGGGCAATCCCTAACTGCATTCTAAATATTTATCCTTAGACCCACAGATAAATATAGCCCTCACCCCTCATCAAAGAGACTCCCCATTACAGCAGATGTTAAAAGAAAAAGAACAAGTGTGGGGTGCCCATCCCGACTACAACACAATGCCTGAACCTAAGGTTTGGGGGAGCTTTCCAGAAGAGGAGGCAGAAACATTGCGAGGAATAAGAAGGCTGTTGTGAGGTTCTGTCTCCTAGAAATTGCAGGGAAGCTTCAGTCATGATAGCTCAACAACATGGCTGCTTACATAAGCCCTGAGCAATGACAACACCAACAGACCTGCTAACATGGAAGGGGGAAATCCCACAGGCCGTACTCATAGACAAAGAACAGCAGGCAACTAAGGAAGGATGCTGAGAGCAGAAGCAGTCCAGTCCACGCGTCCTAGTTGGTTTTCCAATACCAAATTGTCAGCCCTGAAATCATGCCCACATAAGTGATGCTAAATGAAATGGATCAGGTTGCATTTATATATTTAGGGTGTGTGTGTGTGTGTGTGTGTGTGTATTTAAAGAGTCCTTTATTTTGAGAGGGGTGTGGGCTAGTACACAAATGCAAGTAGAAGGAAGAAATGGAAGGAGGAAAATCATATGATCAGATTTGAATTAAAAAAGTAAAAATTCTATAAAAATGAATAACCCTTTTCTAGTAATATTCTTGTTGTTGTTTTGAGACAGGGTCTCTCTATCCAGTTGTCCTGGAGCTCGCTGTGTAGACCTTGCCAGACTCGAACTCACCGAGATCCTCCTGTCTCTGCTTTCTGAGAGCTGGGCTTAAATGAGTACGCCACCAAGTCTGGCTCTAGCTCTGGTGATAATTCTGATCCCAAGTTAACCCTGTAGGACCTTCAGTTTCTGAAGCTCGTGGCCTGGGAAAGCATCTCAGGATGGAACCCAAGAAGTCTCAGGGAACATGACACCAGCACCTTACCTGGGGACTTGATCTTGGTTATTTCAAGTCAAACTGACCCCTTCTCTTCCATTAACGGAATTAGCAAAGGACAATTTATAATCGTAATAAAAATAACATGAAAAAAAGGACAGAAGATTCTTAAAACAAAACAAAGCCAACCAACCAAACAAAAAATCCCAATCACACCAGGTTAACGCCACACCTCGTAAATGGGGGTGCACAGCCTATAACTGCCCAAGGTACTTACCCGATGAGACTGCCTTTGACAAGACAAAGACCACTATGAAGACAAGAACTAGGAATGGGCTCTTTGGGTTAAATGCTTTAAAGATTTCAACATCTAACTCAGAGAGCCACTTCAACTCAAAATCTGTGGGTACAGATGATTCCTGACACAAACCAAACTGGTAGCCAGGAGAATTATAAACAAAGGCCCTAGGAGTTTTTACGTCTCTATAAAAGACACCATTTTTTTTTTTTTTTTTTTTGAGAGAAACTGCCCACAGAGAAGAGAAACCAATTAAGGAGAGTCTCCAGTTTGATACTGGATCAGAAAGTAGCTATGCCTGACTCTTGACCATACAACCCAATTACGGTTCTAGCACTCGGCAGTCCAGCACCCCTCGGCTGGCTAGGGAACAGAGATTCCATCTTTCTTGGAAAGCAAAGGAAAGGGGCTTGAGGCCATATACTGAAAGGAGAGAACTAGCCACAAGCCCACCTCCTGTCAGCCTGGATGCAGGGCTCCCCAGCAGCCTTGGCATCAGGCTCAGACTTCCACTCCAAACACATCCTGCAGAGGGAACGCTCATTCATAGTTGCTTTCTTTTAAGAAGACAGAAAAACAGACCATCCATTAATAATATCAAGCATGGGCTCACCAAAGCCGGCAGGCATCTTGCCAATACAAAACTAAGCATCAGGTTTATCCATTAGGTTCCTAAGAGTTCACTGGGCCGAGGGGTCCAGAAGGCTCTGCTTTTAAAGTGGAGAGTGAAGAGGCAAAGACAGAGCACAGTCTGAAAAGTCCACCCAGCACCACGCAGGCTTTTCCCATTTCCATTAAGGTCCAGAGTTGGCCACTGATGAGATCCATTACTTGTTTTCAGCTGCTAGCGAGGCCCTGCCTGGCAAGCTTTATTGTGAGCATAGATTCCTCAAAGCAAGCTTGTGTCTGCTGAGGCCATGCTGCCTGCTTAGAGAAATAACATTTCCACAGCGCTCGAGGTTTGCAAAACCTACCTCAACACACATTCTCTCCTTCACCTTTCCTAACAAGTTGATGAACTAATTGCTTTTATTATCCCCCATTATACAAATGAGGAAACAGAGGCTCTCCTCAAGTAAGAAGTCACCCCGAGTCACACAGAAAGTCAATAGTGAGATGAAACTGGAATGCTTGGCGTTTCTATATTATACCTTTGTTCTGGAGTTGTCCTGTACTTGCTGTGCAGTCACCACCCTAAGGTGTTAGGGAACCATCTCATTGCATCAGTCCCTGGTGAATCTACACCCCACTTCTCAGCGCTCCCAAAAGCCTGGTTGGGTCAGGTGGCCTCGTCCCTCCCCCTCCCCTGCCGCACTTGTCAACAGTGAGCCACTCTCTTCAGGTCTTTGCAATCAGTAAGACGATTACCCCAGCACTCCCCACTCAGTCCTTTCATTATCATCCTCCATCCCACAAGACCAAAGTTGAGTTAAATGGCATTTAAATTCTTCCTAATAAGAGGAATTAAGTTCTGAAGAGTAAGATTTTTGTCAGAGAGCGCTTTGGAGCCACAAGCCACTGATGTGTAAGATTTATCTTCACCCTCCTCTAACTCAGGGACCAATTTTCATTCCTCCTGGGGTCTTCCCTCCTTCTCTCCCTCCATCAAGAAAACGACGATGACGCACACGTACTGACTGGTTCGCAAAAAAAAAAAAAAAAAAAAAAAAGCTATTCCTAGATGCTTATTTCAGGGTATGACTTTCGCCACCTACCTGTCACGAAAGCCCTGACTTCTCTTTCCCTCTCTCTGTGACAGGCAGAGCACTCACTATTCAGAAGGCTAAGTGACACATTAGCTACCATCTCTCATCTTACTATGCAGATTGATTTGCCTGTTCCCAACCTCATCATCGGTGTTGAAACCTGAGTGCCCTACGTGGCTGTGTATGAAGGTAGGGACTTTACTGCAGTTGTTTTAACAGTGGACATAAAGGGTAGAGCCCCCAAACGGATAGAATGTTTGAGCTGGTACCATCCTAAAGAATGAAGAGTCATTCACAGGTCTCCCCGCACCTCCCCATGAGGTGCTCGAGGCCAGGAGAGCACCACAATAGACGCTGCCTATGAGGACAGCTCTGGGACTTGCTAGCTTCCAGAACCATGAAGTCATTTTTGAATGGTGAAGCTGCCCAGACTGTGGCATTCTGTGATGTCAGCTTGAGCCAAGTCACACCTGTCCTATGGCAACAGGCTCCAGAGTAGCCTTGTTACTACTACAGGGATTGTGCTAATCCCTGGGGCTGGTCAAAGAGCTTCCCAGCCAAGAAGCGTCACTCATAGTCCTGGGAGCCTGCGGAGTCCCGGCGAGTAAGGCTCTTCCTAGTGTCCTGATCTCAGACCCCCCAGCTCTTCTCTATCACTCACCATTTATCTGACCCCTAGAGGTTTCCCAGCATACTCTGGGGGCACAGACACTTTGCTGGCAAACAATGGTGACAGTTGCAATATCAGCATGAGGGTCACCCACGAAACCTCCCTAACAAGCCAACGTGGCCTCATTGGGCCCCATTCCTTAGGCCCCTCATTGTCTTGGGGTAAAAGAATGCAGAGAGAAGGAAAGTGGGGTGCACATGGATTGAATAGAGCCTATTATGCTACCATAAGACTGCCAGATATCTGGGGGCAAAGCACTTCAGGAAAGAGTTTATGGATTACCCTTGCCCAAATCATTTGTACTATTAAACAGAATGTCCTTCAGAAATGAACAGTTTGCAGCAAACTCAGCCACCTCACCTACCCGCTGTCTCCACCACACGTTTATAAAGGTGTTTCTGTCACTGTAGCCGATCTGGGAGGATCTTTGCACCTCCTAAAGTCTCCACAGTGAGGGGGCAGGTAAAGCACTGACTGCACTTGCCACAGCCTAGCTTGCCCACAGTGGCTTCAAAGATGTGAGCAGAGGGGTTACACCTGGCATGTAGTAGATGCTCAGTAAAGCCTATTGAAAGACAGAAAATGCCTCCAAGATGTAACTCATCTCCTACAATTTTCTTTTGAACATCTGGAGGATAGTCACACCATAGTTTTCTGACTGGAATACAAATTAGTTTGTGGGGAAAAAAAAAAAAAAAACCCCAGACATCGCTTCCAGATTCCGCACTTATAAACAGGCCCACATCCTCCCTTTAAATTGCAATAATTCCTTCCCAGATGTTGCTTCTTCTTCAGACCCATAAATTTAAGCTTTTCATGATGACGCCTCACATTTGCCTGGCACTGTGGGCCGTTTGGAGCGTTTCTGCATCTCCTCTGCCTCATTAGACCGCCTCAAGTGCCCTGAGAGGAGGGACAGCGCCAACATCCCTAATTCACGGACAGGCAGGCCAGCTGCTGCTCTACCAAGCAGACCAGGGTGGGTGTGGGCTCCCTTCATTGCTTGTGTAGGGAGACACACGGGACCCCTTTGTCCAGCCCCGTCCAGGTAGACATGTGTGGTAATCATGCTCGCTCCTGTTCCACACAGCTCTCAGGGATGCTGTCTCTTTAAAGCTCCGACTCAAGTGTGGACAAGTTTCTCCCCTGGATTCCCCATGACAGCTCCTGGGGCCAGGCAGTAACATTTAATCAAGACTTGCTGAGAGTCTTGGGGAATGAAACCAAACAACAGGCCAGGAGGCAGGGGGGAAGCCATGGAAGGAAAGCAACCCACAGGCAGGCAAGCTGGCCTCTGGCTTATTCTCAGGGGGCCATGGGCTCTGGCTAGGCTCAGCTTAGCTTTGCAGCACAGCCCAGGCCTCAGCATTAGGTGCAGCTTAGCAGGAGCCAGGACTCAGCATCAACCCCAAGGGACCTCACACCTAGCCGAGAGCACGATTCCTTTCATCCAAGGCCTGTCTCTCCCTGGGAACACTCACCTAGTTATTTAGGAGAGCCTGCAATCCACACCTCAACTTCTCAGGTGGCCAGGGCATTACAAAGCCCCAGAAGCACATCTGGAGTGAGCACATCTGGGGCTGAGACAGTATCAGAATCAGTCGGGCTAGGAGATCTTCCAACCTGGGTCATCCTAGGTTAGCTGCACCTGGTACTGCTCAGCATCCCTCAGCATCCCCTGCTTCCCTGGGCCTTGACTTAAGAGCTTTGAAGAGGAGTGTTAGCAGAAAGTCACCGTGCAGGGTACTGCCACAGAGGCTTCAGGCTCTGTACGTTTCTGCCTCCTCAAAGAGATAGAGGCCTGGGCTCTTCTCTAGGTTTAGGGCCTGGAGCCTGGCTCATAAGCTGCATGGCATACCTGGAGTTTCATGTCTCAGGTGCACTGGGGCGGGAGATTATCTCTGTACTGTGGGTGGAAGATTTGCCTTCTAAGACAGCTGTTCTCAGCCTGTGGCTTGCGACCCCTTTCGTGGTAGAATGACCCTTTCACTGGGGTTGCCCAAGACCATTGGAAAACACAGATATTTACAGTAAGATTCACAACAGTAGCAAAATTATGGTTATGAAATGGCAAGGAGAAATAACTCTATGGTTGGGAGTCACCACAACATGAGGAACTGTATTAAAGGGTTGCAGCATTAGGAAGGTTGAGAGCCCCTGCTCTAAGACACCTGGGTCTGTCTCAGCTCTGCTATCTAGCTGCACGGTGACTCCATATGCCCAACCGCCTTTCCCACTCACCTCAGTCTCATCCATCTGAAAGGGGTGATGGCACTAAACATCAGGGTTGTTCTGAGAGTTAATTAATATTCAGTTTGGGCCTCTGGCCCCACTCATCCCCGGCAACTGGTAAATCAAAGTCCAGGCCCAGAGTCCAAGCCTTTAAGGCCAGCATCTCAGAATTCCCCTTTTTAGCCTCAAATGGGTCTGAGAGGCATTGCTTTCTAAGCCACTAAAGAGCTATTTCCCTTGAATGGATCTGAGTTTGTTCCTATACTCTCAAAGGAAACAAAATTGTGAAAGAAAGTCTATGGAGATTATGAGATTTTTTTCCCAGATATGATGAATTATCCATTCAAAAAAAAAAAAATAAATAAACCACAGACAGGCATGTTTCTCCATACCCAAGCAGAAAGCAGTTATTACCAGGAATTTCTGTAAGTATGCTGTTTTTCTTGGCCAATGTAGAAACTGCCGAGGAAATGAAAATAGAATGAGAAGCTGACTTGGTTTTCCTGATCTCTCCCGACATGTGCAGGTAAGTGGCCTGATGTACTGGGGCTTCGTGGCTCCCCTGAAAACTGTGGGGGCAGGGCTGGGGGTGTAGCTCAGTGCTTGAGTGCTTGATTAACATGCATAATTCCCTGGGTTTGATCTCCAGTACCACACATGTGCACATGAATAGGGAGACTGACACACACACACACACAGACACACACACACACTCACACACACACACACCCCACTGTGGCTCACCGATCTATCTCACTGCTCTTGTGCAAACTAAACCAGTGACTATGGAGTCAGGCCAAGTCCAGGACAGTCTGTGGGAATGTATTCAGTCTCAGGACCATAGACTGGCTGGGATGGTGTCCTGATGCAGGCAGGGAAAACCCCTGCAAGGAAGTGTGCACAATAGGCTTAAGGTCACACGACTAGGCAGGAGACAAGCTCGGATGAGAACTCAGGTCGGCTAGCTCCTTGACTCCTGTGTTTTCTTCCACCTCAGGATATTTCTACCCTTGAACTGTCACCGAGGAGCTAGTGGGAAAGTCCCTCAAAAAGGTTAGATAACACCGGAGTCTTCCTGCAGGAAACCCCTTTCTCCAGCTCTCCAGAAAGCATTAAATCAAATCTTCCTTGCTGCATTACTTTTCAAGCTTGATTTTTCTAAATTCAAAGACATCTATAAATAATACATACTCATTTAGATGTACATTTAAAGGATAAAGAAATAACAAAGACACCTGTAGATTCTTATGAACCCGAACAGTCTACTCCCAATGCAGCGCAAGCCGCCAATGGCTAATGAGTGAGTTTCTCTTTGCTCCACCCCCATTTCACCCCGGCAAGGAGGGCTCCTCCATTCTCTGTCTCTTCCCACAGTCACATTTAGCCATCTGCTTCTTCTTTTTTATGTGGGACTGTGTATTTTTTCCCCTCTTCAGTTTTATATGAAACATTTAGCAATGGAGTAGCAAATAAAAATACTACATATCATCTAGAATTCATATAAAAACGTACTTGGCTGTAACGCATCTAAAGGTTGATAAAATGAAACACATAGATGCTTCTGAAGGGCCTATTTATATTTTATTACACATTACACACATCGTATCCCATTGAGAAAATTTAGAAATTGATGCTGCTCTGTCACGAAGAAGCACTGTGGAGATTACCCTGCCCAGAGAACAGTTTTCCTTCGCAACACCGGGCACTCCTTGAAGTTACCACACCAAACAGAAATGGCTCCAGTCCATCAGCACTCCCATTAGTCTTTGGAAGAAAGGGAACATGTCTCCCTCTAAAGAGTGTACTCTTGGCATTACCTGGCAATCACCTTCCATTTCTGGTCTTCATTCCAAATTGATGACCTGGACAGAGCACCCTCACCTCTGAGTCAAACACTCAAGGCAGCTGGAAGCAGGCCCAGCTGGCCTCTGCTCCATTAGTTGACCCACCTCCATCCAATTTGCTGGCCAGACTGACTGTGGTTGGTGGTGAGAGAGCTTTGGGCTAGGGTGTACCGGGAAGGCATGGTGCCCATCCACTCTGGGAGGATCAGAGAGTCCGAAGACCGATAGAGAGTTAGCCAGAGGGACAATGTCCCGAAACAAGGATTTAGATTTAAATTCTTTCTTTGGGAGTTAACTCGTGAAGCATCAAAAGAGAATAGGGATCTGAGAAAGGAAAAGGTAATGGTGAGTATATTAGTAACTGGGTTACCACGTAGGCATCCTAGACTTAGTCCTGCATGAAAGGCTGTGGGGAGCACCCCAGAGCTGTCCACTGAGACCTGAGGAAGCTCGGATAATTCTTCCGACTATTACTAATGCAGAGTGCTCCGCCTTACATCCCCAGCTTGCCCCAAGAGTGGGCTAATCACCGTTATGCAGAGACAGGTAAGAAGCAGGACTTGCTAGCAGGTAACCACTCTCTCGGTTCTAGCAGCTGACCTGGGCTCTCATCGGCATGCATTCGCTGGTAGTGACTACAGCCTCAGTGTCTATTCTCAGACTATTATGTGAGGGTTGGGGGGTGAACTGCTTGTCACGGGAGCAGACCTTGGGTATGCCCATCCCTTCAGCGGGAGCCATGTCAAATGTGTTTATAATGGGATCATCTGGTATCTGTCGGCCGAGCAGCAACCATGTATGAAAAATAACATTGAGGAGCAAATTAAGTGGTCTGTCTGCAAGCAGCCTGTTTAGATGAGGAAGGGCTGCTGTTGACAAATCTATTAAAATTAACCATAAATTACCTAAGAGTACATGGATACATGTTCAGAAGGAGGGCATTGATCTTGGGCACTTTACACACGGCCTGGATTAATTCATCTTGCCGCACTTGAATGGAGTAGTGATGTTTAAGAAAGGAGGTGGGAAAAAAAATAAATTATGCCTGCTACCTCTCAGACCTGAAGAGATGTTGCGAGTTTTCATGTCTCAAGATGATGACTTAAAACATCAAGACTTCTGGCTATTGCCAAGGTCCTCCACAAACAGCGCATGGGAACATAAGACTCTAGATGGCTCCAGAACAAGAGAGAAAAGAATGGCGAGGTCAGGTGGACTCTCCCGTCAGAACCGGGGAAAGGATGTGAAACGCGAGCTTTATTTGAAGAGTTATCTTAGATGCTCCAGAAGGGCCTTAGGGGTGCAAGTGGAAAGGGAGGAGCCAATGGGAATTGCCCTAGCCAAACATGGTGTGGGTAAGAGTGCTAAGGAGAGGACATCTTCCTGTTATCTCATCACAGAGGCCAGGAAGTTGAAACACTTTGTTCAGCTCCCATTTGCCCTTGGCTGAGGGTCGCTGGCAGGGAATGAACTCCCTGGCACTCTGGGCCTGCCCCAAGTGGTCAGCAAAGGGTTCAAGGAGTCTGGGGGCAGAGTCTCCAATGAGTGCAAACACACAGTGCTGGGGCTTCATAACCTCTGATTACTTGGATGAGATTCAATTTGCTCCTTTCAAAAGTCTAACAAAAATAGACTACCCCTAACCCCCCATGTAATCATGGGATAATGTCATAATCATTTTGCACGAAAACTGCATTATTTCGCCCGATGGAAGTGCCGGCTTTGAACCTCTCAGGGCTTCACCCACTACATTACTTTTCAAAGTCTGAGGTAGCAGGTTCCAATTATCTGAAAAACATTTAAAACAGCAAATGGCACAATACATAGTGTGATCCAGTTGGAGAGAATGCACATTTTTTCCAGGACAGGCACCCTGATTAGTGGCTGTGATTGTTAAACACATTTCAGGTAATATAGTGATAATGGACATTAATAGCAGCAATAGTGCTGAAGTGCTGAAATATAATCATTTCTGATTATATTACTATTTCCTTTTGTGGAGCACTGTGCGTATTTCCAAATGACTCTGAGCTCATTAACTGACACAAAAGCCCAGTGGAGGGTCCACAGAAAGGGGTCAGGAGGGCCCCACAGTTCCTGGTGTCTGGAATGGAGTAAAGATGGGCCTGAGTTCTTAGGGGGCCCAGCCCACCCAGTCTGGTCCTCACAGACCTATTTCACAGGCACCAGTGACCAAGGGGCCAATGAGAAACGCACCAGCGTGCCATACAGTAAGCTAATGTGCTTTATGTGAGAATTCTGCATATTAGCAGTTTTGTCTGTGTCTATATGCACAGCCATCTTTCTCTCATCCTTTATTATACCTCAAAAGAGTATGATGCCTTTTATTTAACATGGCCAATTATATCAATTAATGGAATGTATAAGAGTAAAAAGGACCCATTGATTAATTTATTTGACATAAGCCATAGAAGTCTTGGGGTTATGGCCTCACCATTTTAGTATAGTTATAAACATTTTTTCTTCTTTCCTTATTAATTATACTGTACTGGGTTATATAAGTTCATTTTCATGCAAGTATATAATTTACTTTATATAAAAACTTTTTGGAGATTCATTTAATGTTTATTTATGTGTGTATGTGTCTGTATGGGTGCATCCACATATGTGTGCCACCAGAGACTACAAGAGGGCGCTGGATCCGATGGAGGTGAAAAAATAGGGGGGCTGTAGGCACCAGACTTGGGGGCTGGAAACTGAACTCCAACCCTCTGACAAAGGAGGAGGCATGCTGAGTCACCTCTCCACCCCCATCGACAAACCTCTAAAGATCAGGTTAAAAGCAACCCAAGCAGGGGTTAGCTGCTGCAAGAGATTGCAAATCTTCATCTATAAGACACCTCCACAAACAAACAAACAAACAACAAGCAAAATCCAACCACTTCTGGGACCTGGGACACGTGGTTTGGAGTAAAAATTTCAAGGAAGGTGGAAGTAACTCTATGATTCAAAAAGTGCTGCCTCTCTAAGAGTAGCGAAGCTGTGAGAATTGTCGGAGGAACCCAGAAGCTGCCCAGTGCTTAAGAAAATACACAGAACCACACACACAGGAGGGGGCCCTGTGAAGGACAAGTATCACTCACGACTCACAAAACGTAAGTGGAAAAGGCAGTATCTATAGACTATCAGTTTATATAGTGTGCAACTTTAAACCTATGCAACCCAAGGAATTAATTAAATAATACAAATAAACAAATTTTAAAAATTCCATCTACCAAAAAAAATCCATTTGGGT
This sequence comes from Acomys russatus, assembly GCF_903995435.1. Taxonomy (NCBI): domain Eukaryota; kingdom Metazoa; phylum Chordata; class Mammalia; order Rodentia; family Muridae; genus Acomys; species Acomys russatus. The sequence goes on from NC_067137.1 coordinate 26,458,975, forward strand.
TACTAAACGTTTTTTGAGACTTTTTCTTTGGGAAAGTGTAGGGGGGGCGGAGCTTGGTATGAAATTAATTTTCTTAGTTCTACAGGTAGGTGACTGGCACCCTGGCAAAGTTGGAATTTAATATACAATCAAAACCACCAGGAACACCCCAAGTTCGTAGTATGACAATCCCTTCACTTTGCACATGGGAAAACAGAAACCCAAAGGGTTCTGCTCCCTATTATGAGATCACCATGGGAAGAGGACAAAAGAGCATTGTTTATCAGAGCTCGCTTCGCGCATGGACTCGCTGTGATCAAGCTCCTGGCTTTTCTTCATTTCCAGACGGGGATAATCCTAGGCTGTGGACACACAGGTACTAAGCCAATTTCAAAGACCGCACCTGCAGGGAGCTCTGCTAGCCGCTGATGTGCCCATGTGCCCGTACATCTGTATTCTCTTTAGAAAGTCATTCCTTCCTCATCACAGAACAGGCAGCATTTCCTAGGCCCCATCCGAACCCCACTTTGGCTTATACAACAAATTAAGATGCATTTATTGAACAAGCAAATGTGCCTCGGTACTTCTTTCCTAATGGGAGGCTTAGCAATGGAGTTTTTCAGGTGCGATTGTTTCACCTGTCACTCACCCCTGGTTTCCCTGGAAACTTAGGTAAAATTTTATCCCTCTTTGCCCCAGCAGTCCCTTCCACCTGCAAGCCTTGGTCTCTCTTTCCCAGTTGGTCCTGAGTGGGGAGAGACTATCATATGCAGTCAGGGCCTCTTAAGAGGAAGGGCAGCTTGAAAGTGTGCCCTGTACTGGATAGAGATTTGGGAACCAAAGCCTCCTTTAAATTTCATTGACTATTGCCAAGCCACGTTTCTCTGGGAGATGAAGGAGAAGGAATGCATTGGATGATGGGGTAGAGTGGTCAGAACACGGAGCACTCTGTACAGGGATCATGGGAGGGCACTAGGTTCACACACAGATCAAAGCAGCAGTGACTGTGTGTGACTCCCCATGAGAGCACACTTCCCTGAAGAGCCTCTTTGTGACAGGGCCACTGCAGCCAGAGTGCCTAACACTTAAGGGCTCCGTGAGAACTCCCAACCAGGAGTTGAAGCGACTGCCTGAAGGCCATTCCTCAGCAATCTGGAGGCCTAGCATTTTTGGAGCATCCACAGGAAGCTCTGGTACATAAAAATTATAAACTGAGGTCTTGTGATATTCACAACTGGTCCTCGAGTCAAGATCCGAAGGAGAGGCAGAAAGAACCACAGACTAGCTCAGGTTTGTTTATAAACTTCATCTTGAAGTCAAGACTCGGCTCCTTCAGTTACTAGCACACAACACAACACACACACACACACACACACACACACACACACACAAATATTATCAACATGTTTTTAAAACTGCTATTCTTAAGATGTGTATCTGGTTCCTCTCGTGTGGAATCCTCACTTGGTAGGCAAAATCCAAACCATCTAGCACGGTTTCTAAGGTTAGCCCCCTACTTTTGCCCTTAGCAGCCATGGTGCTTCTATTATTGTGAATTCCTGGAGGCTCCTAGGCTAGTGTCACTCTGTCACATCACATCTGTCCATATCTGTGTCCGCCCCTTTCCCATCAGCTCCTCGTCTTCAGCTTCTCTACCCATGGTCGAGCACCTACCCACTAAGCCCCTGTTGGCAACTATACACACACAGTTTGTACTCTTGGTCATGGGCGCTCCGCATCCCAGGCCCTGGAAGATGGTTATCAGCATTTCTGGCCTTTACCCACTAGGTGCCAGTAGCACTTCCCCTCTGAGTCAGAGAAATCAGAAACATCTGACTTTGCTCAAAGTCCCTAAGGGTGAAGAGGAAGAAGATAAAAAATAAAGCCGTCTTTGTCAGAGAATCAGTGAAGTAAACTAAGCTGCATGCCTTACAAACCTACAGGCTATACCCAACTCATATCTCTGTCCTTGGGGCCTTGTCTCGTGGTTGGTATAAAGTAAATGCTCAATAAATGCCTGTTCGTAAGGAAAGAAAGGAGTGAACTAAAACTCCTCAAAAGTACGATGTGTGGGTTGTATTAAATAGTAAATTACTGAGATACAACATTTACAAAATGAATAAGTGCACAACGAGTGTTTTGAGTGAACAGACAACTGTCTGTCTCCCATTATCTTAAAATGAAATTCTAATCCCAGGGCCCCTTCCAATCCCCCTGTAGCCGTCCTGTGCATCTCTTCCACACCACAGTAAGTTTCTGGCAGTGCTGTCCAGGCTTCCTGTCTGCTTCCTTGCTGAAGTCTGCAGGGGTCTCCACGTTGTTAAGTCAGCGGTCAGTTTCTGCTCTTCAGCTTGTTTGCTATCCCAAGAAGTCTCCCTACTGGTGGCCATTCTTGAAAGCAGGGAGGATAACTGAGGTATCTAGTGACTGGTGATAGCCTGGGCACTACCTCTGGGGCAAGCCTGGCCAGCGAGAATGGCTCCTGGGAATCCCTAACTCCCTCACCGTCCGCGTTCTCCATCACCTCTGTTGCTTCCTGGCCTATCAGGACACATCTTCTCTCCAGCTATTAAGCAACAGGGCTCTTCAGGATGCTCTCTTACTCCCTCTCTTCTTTTAAAGCTCCCTTCTCCTCCTCAGGATCTAATCTCTGCTCAGGGTTCAATAACTTCCCTCCATAGATTTATGACTGACAAAATGAACTATCTCCAGCCTCACCTTCAAGTGCCACAGCTGTGCCCCTGACCTGCTTACATGACACCTCTACTCTTATGTTGTCTCAAAGGTGACTAGAGCCCATCATGGCCTTCTCTGACCCAGGCAACTCAAAACAAAGAAGCAGAGCTGGGCTCTGTCAGTGACGGTGCTTGCTACACAGCAAGAGCACCTGAGTTCTAACCCTCAGCACCCATGTGGAAAAAAATGTGGAGTGTGATGGTTGGCACCTATAATCCTAGTGCGTGCTGGGGGAGACAGACACCAAGGGATCTCCGACACTCAGTGGCCAACTAGACTAGCTTTATCAGTGACATCCAGGTTCAGTGAGAGACAGTCTCAAAAAATGAGGTGGAAAGTGATAAGAAGACACATCACACACACACACACACACACACACACACACACACACACGTATGCACACACATGAACACATACACATACCACAAAGTGCATGCATGCAAACACACACACAGCACATATGTGTACATTACTGAACACATACACATGCATATACCACACAGTGCATGTGCACGAGCACACACACACACACACGTGTGCACACTTGCACACACACACATGAACACATACACATGCTTATACCCCATGGTGCTCAGGCACAAGCACACACACACACACACACACACACATACACACAGATGCACAACAAAAAAGCAGGTTGAAGATGGTTAACTGGATAAAGCCCTTGCATCCATGTAGGACCAAGCAGGTAGGGTGGCCACTTGTAATCCTAGCATCAAAGAGGCAGAAACAGATAATCCCTCGGACAACTGACTATACTAGGCAGGATTGGTGAGCCCTAGGCTCGATGAAATTAAACCTCTCTGGGGAGCCATAGAATTTGCTTCTGATTATAACTTATGACTGCTTCTGGCCAGTTCCTTCCTTCAAGTCAAGCTCCATGTAGATAATGTCCTCTTTTGTCTGTGTCAGATCAGTTTCTATCTTAGAGGTCAGTAAACTATCCCAAGGCCTAGGGTAGTGGTGGTGGCAGCAGTGGCGCACACCTTTAATGCCGGCACTCTGGGAGGCAGAGGCAGGTGGATCTCTGTGAGTTCGAGGCCAGCCTGGCCTACAAGGTGAGTCCAGGACAGCCAAGGCTACACAGAGAAACCCTGTCTCAAAAAACAAACAACAACAACAACAACCCAAGGCTACATTCAGGTACATATGCACTATCTGCCTTGCTTTTAACCTATGAGAAATGAGTAGCTGTGATTGCCATATGGTCCTCTCAGCCTCCAATACTGACTTGCAATAGAAGTCTTCCAAATTTGTTTTAGTCCGGAGCAACAGTGCTTAACAGGAAGCAGGCATTCCGTGAGTGCTTGTTAAATGGATGCTTAGTGGAGCAAGCTGGAGATAGATAGAAGCTTCAAGTAGATCCTTAGTCTGCAGTGTAAGAAACATTAGTGTTCCATCTCTCAGGTAATGCTGGCCACCTGCACAGTGCTGGAGTCTGTGGGCACAGCCACCAACAGTGTTGTTCAGCCATTTGTTGCTACAGTGAAATTCCCAACCAGTCACATTGGCCCCATTGCTTCTGGGCCTGAGTGTGGTGAGGCAGAGCCGACAGTGGAGAGCCAGTGGGAGCAAAGCTGATCGCCTTAGGCAGACAGAAAGCTACAGGGAGCCAAAGGGATCTCAGGGAGGACTCTCCAGGGATCAACTTTCCCAGGCTAGCCTCCCACCCTAGAATGCTGCCACCACCAGTTGGTCTTCAACAAAAGGACCCATGGTGAGCAACTTATATTTAAATCATCACCCTGCCCTCACTCTTCCCCAGGAATGGGAACCCTGGGATTTTCTTCGTTTTCCCAGCTCACTAGCAGGTGGCTCTTTCAGCTCTTCCATTTGACTATGGAGACCTTATCCCTGCTGTTTCAAGTTTGGGAAACTCTTGTTGGAAGAGACTGGTATGGGACCTTGTCACAATCCTTGTGACAGACCTAAAGGCACACCCAGTTTGGAGAGAAGCAGTGATTCTGGGGGAGTCGCAACTCTACAGAAAAAGGGCTCTAAGTGGCAAAGAAACCTTCACAGAACCCCTCCAGGTGAAGAGGGACCAAGGGAAAGAAGAGAGGAAAGAACTAGCAACCCCCGACCACCTCCCCTTCAGCTCTATACAGGTCCACAGCCCTGCTTCCCACAGGAAAAGAGGTACTTAAGCCCCAAAGACCTGGCCATTCCACATTCATAGCCCATGTGAGTTTGGCTTTGGTGACCTCATCTGCTATGGACATACCCTGCAAGTCTAACTCTGTCCTCTTTCAGAGACTGTCAACAGACCCTTCTAGGTCTAACCCTGGATACAGATGGCATTAGAAGCAGGCAGGTACATAACAGGGCCTTAGAAAATGTCTGGGGAAGGGTTTTTGAATGCACCCGTCACTGCCGTTCTGCCCTGGACACATGTGACGTCCATGGAAGGCCCACTCTGCCGGTTTCTGCAGCGGCCTTTGTAGAATGGAGGGACCTGTGCTTCTCTTCCGCCTTCACCCATTCTAGTTCTTCCCGGAGACATTTGGAACCAGATGGCGATCACAAGGAAAGGCGCATCCACGACCTGCCCTGTGGAGGACTGGCATCTATTGAAGTTACCTCTGAGATGCCATCCTGAGAAACTTCCAAAGCTGAGAACTAGCCACCTTGCCTGCATTTTACAGTAGGGGCAGACTCCAATATCTTAACATTCCTAAGTTGTCCAAGAGCCTCATAGCGGTGGCAAAGCTGCATGCGGCGGAAGCGTTCAGTATGGCAGGAACGGAAAACGCCAACTTGAGCACTAATCGCCAGAAACCTGCCCAACTGGCAGAGGAACGTTTCCGTTCCTCGCTCGTGGGTGCTAGACGCACATCACGCAGCTTTACTAGATAGACAGAGTCTCAGAATTAGTTCTCAGATGTTAAGATCCACCGAGGAGAGAGAGAGAGAGAAAGAGTCCTCTAGAACAAAGAAAGGCCAGTTCCCTGCCACAAGGTCCCCTGCAACAAAATGCTTCCACTTGCCTCTTCCCAGGTCATTTGCATAGTTCCGTGAGCACTCTGCCTGTGGGACCAGGCTGGGCTTCTGTGAAAATGGGTTCTGATTAGCCTGTGGCTGGCACTGCCCCACTGTGCCAAGGGACCTTGCTCTCGAGTCTTCTCTGCCTTGGTTTCTTCAGCCATGAAGAAGAGATGTTGCTGTTACTACACAGGAAACTGCCAAGTGGGGCGGGGGGTGGCTCCTTTAAGATGTGCACACTGACCTCAAGCGTTTGCTACAACTGCCATGACAAAATACCATAGGCTTGGAAGTTTAAACCACAGAAACTGATTTTCTTAGTTGGTGAGTCCAAGATACGTGTCTCCTGGACTGCCCTCTCCACAGCTTGCAGGTAGCAACCTTCTCCTTGTATCTTCACTCAGTCTTCTGTGTGGTGTCCCTAGTCAGATGGATTGAAGTTCTCCCATATGCCCTTTTAAACCTTCCTTGCCCCTCCAAGAGTCTCGTGTCCAAATACTCCCAGTCTGAAGTCCAGGGGATCAGGGCTTCGGAGTGTGGGTGTGGCGGAGATGACACACCCTGTAAGCACTGTTGAGTCAGAAAAGCCAGGGCATGCTTGTCCACATCATGGCAGCGTTAATAGGCTCAGAAACTCACTTTGACCTATGCTCTTCATTATACAACGGCAAACTTCTGCCCGTCCTCAGGAAGTTCTTCAGCAGAAAGCTGAACTAAATTCTAAGCTTCAAGTATCTTAAATCCATGTATTTCCATTCCTATTTTTTTTTCAGCTCAGGCCTTCATGAAAACCAGACAAATCAATTTTGATGACAGTACTAATTGTGTTAAAATTAACAGTAACCAGCAACCAATACAACGGAGCAAAACCACAGTGTTCAAGTTTGAAAAACATTAGACTCAAAATGAAACTATGAATTACAATGCATAGCATTTGGTTGTTGCTGCTGTTGTTGTTTTAAATTGGGGCCTAGAGAGATGGCTCAGTGGTTAAGAAAGTTTGCTGCTCTTGCAGAGGATTGGAGTTTACTTCCCAGGGCCCACATTGGGCAGCTCCCACCTGGAACTCCAGCTCCTGGGAACAGTGGTCCATTGACATCTTCTGGGCTATAGAAGCACCTGGACTCATGTCTACACACACACACACACACACACACACACACACACTGAGAGATACAGAGACAGAAAAACAAATAAAATAAACATTAAAAATATTTTTCAGTTAATTTTATTAAAATGGAGCTTTTATAAATCAGTCTCAAGAGCCCCTGGACCAAGTGATACAATTTTGTAAGTGAACTACAGCTTTGCTACTGTTTACATAAGAGGTTGAAGTCACCAGCTGGCGCAGGAGGAGCCAGGCTTCAGAAGAAGGCTCATTCAAGGAGTGGGGCGTAGTCTTTAATTCACTACCAATTTATCTCGAAAGGCTACAAACTCATTGCACAAATGTTTCATGCAAGTGAAAAAATAACTATGTCTCCTCACACCAGCTCTTGTCTCTCTAAATTGTCAAACTTGTTACAAAGCTTCCTACTTTCTTTAATCAAGAGGCAGTTGGGGGCCAAGTGCCAGGAGTGAGCGGTGTGTTTGTTTGATCAGCACATAGCATGATGCTACAGGCCAGATAAGCAAGAGGCACCAAGAAATAGCCGTTATTTTATTTTATTTTTTTAAAGTTATCATAAGAGATAGCTGGGTTAAGGAAGGGTTAGAAAAATCACAAGAACAGAGAAACTACATAAATGACAGAGAACCTACGAGTGAGGCCTTTTAGCAGGCATGAGAGACTTCAAATGAAATACTGAAATCATTATTCCATCTTCTGGTATGATTATAGGAAGAATCCGAAAGAGCTGACTAAATAATTGCTTTAAAATGTACAATCTGCATCTAAAAAAAAAAAAAAAAAAAAAAAAAAAAAAAAAAAAAAAAAAAAAAAAAAAACCAGGATGTTATAAAGAAAGTATATGAAGGTTCCACAAAACATCAAGACTATACATTTTCTAGACATATTTAAACAGACTTTGCCCGGAGGTTTAAGTAAAATCCATTCTACTAAGCATAAAAATAGGATTCTTTAAAAAAAAAAACAAAAAACAAACAATTGCTGTATGAAATAAAGAATAAACATACCAGCTTAATCTTTTCCTAAGCTCATCCTACAACATAATCCACTGAGTCTCCCTACTTTGGGGACAGGAGAGGGAGGCAGAGCTAGGAGGCTAAAGAGAAAGGCAGGAGCCAGAGCTGTGTGAAGGATCTTGGGGAGCCGACAGAAGTCTCAAAAGGAGAGCTGATTCAATCACATCTGTATTTCCAAAGATGACTCACAGGTTTAAAGCTCCTAGCGAAACGGGAGCCATCCTGGAACAAGTCCAGAACAGTTGAGCATGCAGTGGACTCCTTCAAAGCAGGCCTGGACTCCTAACTCACCCACTCTGTGGACATCCGCCATTATGAAACTGCCATCCCAAGGAGAGAGCTCACTGCCCTGGGTTGCAACACTGGCAAATCCTTCCACACAGAAGTTCTCTTTAAATGCAGTTCACAAACAGCTCCCTTTTAAAAAGACTAAAAGTAATTGAAATGACAGTTACCAGTGTCCCTGAATTTTCCTCTTCATAGGAAAAGAAAAACAAAACACCCCAACAAGCAAATTACCAAGTTCTTATTTTGTGGCCTTGCCTTTTCTAAATAGTCATATAAGCTGACTTTTCCAAGGCACTGCCTGCGACAGACAGAAAGCCTGGTCATAAGCCGTGTTTCTCCAGCTTAATGGAAACAGTGTCTTTAGCGTATCAGGTACGCTGGACTCCACTTCTCAGAGTGTTCCGAGAGGCAGGGCTCACAGGCATCGCAGAGGGGTGGAGACTCCAGGCAAGAATGGCTCTGCTCCATCCGTCCTTGCTACAGAATCCCCATACAGCATGGAGACATTCTGCCATGAGCGCTCCAACAGCATTTCTGAAGTCCCTCTACAGGAGCCACACCTCCAGCAAAGCCTAGAAACTGCAGGGAGACCTTACTCCTTCCCTCTGAAGTATATGGACAAGTTTTCTGTGACACCACACAGAGGTAGGTCTGTGACACCACACAAGGGTAGGTCTGTGACATCACACAAGGGTAGGTCTGTGACATCACAGAGGGGTAGGAAGTCCCAGGGAGTGGGATAGTCACAGAAACACTGCTTGGCTTGATGCTGAATTTCCCTTGGGATTGTGTCAACTAAGATGATAAGGTGGGGGTCCACAGATGTTGGCCAAATAATTTCCACAAGTCAATAAAAGAACAGTATAGGCATGAACATTTTTTTAAAAATCTACTTGTGTCTGACAAAATGCACACTCCTATAGAAGGACACAACACAGTTCTTGGTCTGTACAAGTTTAAAATCAGTGTCTCAGGGGAGACAAACCCAGATGAGAAAAAGACATAAAAAAGCACAAAGAAACCACAGTTCCAGTTCCAGAACTGATTGGCTTACTCAGGAACCCGGAGCTAGCTCTCCAGGTCTGGCTTCTGAGTACCCCAGCAGAGTCCACTGATTATCACAAAGCTCTGTCCAGCTACATCTGAGAAGGATGCTCAAATGAGAAGCGAGCAAGTGTGTTGGAGTTGAAGGGTGTATTTCTCTTTGTTCTATCCCCTGACCTTCCTAAATGTGTTGGTGTCACTTTTATAGTTGATGTTAATAGTCAGTGCATCACTGGAGGTCACCAGTCACTTTGTGAGGCACTGCCAAGAGGAAGAGCAGTGTGATAATGGCTCCTTTCAGCCGGGCTGTGGTTACACTTATTCTTCTCACAAGCTCAGCCTGAGGACACGGTCAGTGGTCAACAGTCTGAATGGGCTCGAGTCCATTTCCAGCCAATGTCCCCACAACGACTTTAGGGTCAGCTGTTATTTTTCCCAAATTCCCACCCACCAGCAGCCTACCGAACAACTCTTTCTACAGGCATGACCCAAGAAAGATGACAGAATAGACTAGTGCCAAACCCAAATTTCTCCCTTTCTGCTAGAGACTATGTACAGGACATCAGTTGACATCAGGCATGGACCCATGAGCCAGAACAAATAAACACATGCTTTTATTGGAAGCATGGGGGAAAATCCACATTTTTATATGCCTCCAACAGTAGGACTCCAGAAAAGAGGGCCCTTAAGATTGCCCTAGGGAGAGTGGTATATGTACCGAAGGTTCCTAACAAGTGAGAGCTTGTATCTAGGACATAGTGTGGTGCATATGGGAAAATCTGAGTAAAACGCTAGAAATGATTTGCTTGGCAAGATGAAAGCCCGGAGAGGAGGGTCACACACACACACACACACACACACACACACACACACACACGAGAGAGAGAGAGGATAGGAGAGCGAGGAGAGAAGAAGAGGAGAGAGAGAGACGACAGCAGACAGACAGACAGACACAGAAGACAGAGACAGAGAGAGAGACAGAAACACTGGAGAGAGAGAGACAGACAGAGACAGACACAGAGACAGACAGAGAGAGAGAGACAGAGAAAGAAGAGAGAAGAGAGACAGAGAGACAGGAGAGAGAGAGAGAGAGAAAGAGAGAGAGAGAGAGAGAGAGAGAGAGAGAGAGAGAGAGAGAGAGAACAAGAGAGCGCATGCACACTCTAGAAAAGGCTACCAGAAAAACAGGGAACTTGACTTCTTAGGCCCTTCCCACGTCCCAGACACAGCCCGAACCCTCAGGAGCCCCATAGGAGTGGACATTGGAATGCTTCCTATATTGCGATGAAGAAATAGGGCACATCAAAATAAAAATCATTTGCTTAAAACCACATAGCCAATTGGTTGTGAAGCCAGGATTCTTAGCAAAGTATTTTTTTTTTTTAATGTTACTTAGAGGGGCAGGGAGACAAGTTAGTAGGTAAGGAGCTTGCCACATAAGCAGGAGGACAAGAGAATTTATGTCCCCAGCACCACGTAAATGCTGGGCAGGTGCAACAACAAGTCTGTAATCCAAGCAGCTGGGAGGAAAAGACGGAGGATTCCTGGTGCAAGCTGGCTAGCCAGTCAAGCAGTTCCTGGTTTAAATGGCAGACTATGCCTCGATATAAAAGGTGGTGAGTGATCAAGGAAGTCAACCTCTAGTGTACATATGTGAGTCACACACACACACACACACACACACACACACACACACACACACACACACACATCTACCTCTGCACACATGTATACCCATATATTTTCCAACATGCATGCGCACTACTTGTACATGCTGATAAAATTTTAAGATGTTACCTAGCTTGTGGTAAATGAAAGAGCACAGTCAACAAAAGATCTCACACTATACGATTCCTTTCACACCAGTGATCCACAGTAGGGACCACAGAGAGGAAAGTAGATTCGTGGTTGCCAGGGAAATGGAGGGATGACTTGTAATGGGGAGACGAGAATATTCTGAGGCTGGCCGTGTTCGTGATGCTACACATATCTGTGAATATATTACAAAGCAATTGATTGTAAACTCCAAATGGGTGAAATGTACAACTTGCAAACCACATGTCACATCGTCATCGTCGTCGTCATCACCACCACTGCCACCACCACCGCCACCACCATTTTACTTAGAACAAATCTGAGATGACTAAGCCATGTGAAGGTCAGGGTAGACAACTGTGCTTCAAGGAAAATGGCTGCAAAAGAAAACCAGGAGAAACATCTAGTCTACTTTCGTTAGATTCTTCCAGTATCAGAGATGTTAACCACATCCCCGTGACCCCTTCCTGCCCCGCCAGTTCTGGGGCTCCTGGCAGTCCTCCAGACCCTGCAGAAGATCAGGTTTCAGGCAGGTCATGGTCCCCTGCTCTTAGGAGACGGCTGTCTGAGAGTTATTATGTATGAACTAAGAAAACATCAGATGGGCAAGCCGAAGTCTGAGCTACAGAAAAACAATCCTGACCCCTCACGTGATCCTGAGAGGCTGGGGCAAGCTCTCCGAGATTGGCAGTGGCCTGTCTTACCCAGGTGGAGCAAGTTAACCCTGGAAATCCTGGGAGTGTCATGTTCTGTCTGGCTGAGAGGCAGATGAACGCTGCAGCGCACAGCCAGCACTGGAGTTGTGAGGGACCTGTTGTGCTCTCCTGCTTGTGTTCTGAATCAGAGCATTGTTTTCCCTGGTATTTGTCACACTGAGGACACGGGCCTTTTAATTGGCAATCAAGTGTGCCGCTTGAGATGTCAAACTGTTCAGGGGCAGCACTGTTAAGCAGAGGTGCTGCCAGTTAATGGCTGTGTCCCTGAGTTGGGGTGGGGTGGGGGGATAAAGGTGGGGGTGGGGAAGCCCTGGATTGAACACAACTCAGAGCCAGAAGGAACAGGCCTATAGGAAGCCTTGCTGGGTAGCCCCTGGGTGCTCAGTCTGCATGAGCTTTTACCTGGGTGCATCTAAAGCATACGGCCCTTCGTGTCTTCTATGTTTTCTAAGGTGCTCATTTGAATATTGTGCCTCAAGTCCCCAGGTAAAGCAAAATGCTTACACTGATGGCCTCAGGAAATCACTCCTGGTATCTCACACTTTAGCTTGCAGATTTGGAGGCTCTTTCCCTCTTGACCTTGGGCAAGACCACTTAACTTTACCCTGGAAGAGATGCATGTGACCTACTTCCTCTTCTGCCTCTCAGAGCAGTACTGTTGGAGAGACTGGCTCACCCAGTGCAAGAACTCTCAACTTGTCCCAAGTATCAGAGAGACCCCAGAAAAGAAAAACAAGACTACTTAATTGACCCATAGCTGGCCAGATCTGCATGAATAAAACCAGGCAAGGACAAAAGACCTAGCTAATCTACAGTGGGGGGTGGGGTGGGGGGGAATCTATGTTTGTTGTTTAAGCCAATGAGTTTAGGGAAAGCTTTTTATTTGCTAGCTGACATTAGGCGGAGAGCATCAATCCCAGCCCTACCCAGGACTTGGAGGGAGGCTACCTCCAGACTCACAGAAAGCATAGAAGGATCAGCTGCAGACCTGTGAAGGGGGAGACTGGAAATAATCCACATCATAGTCATCCAGTAGTCCTGAGCATGTGCGATGGGAAAGGCAGAGCAGGTTGCCCAGCCTAGACCCTGCCTTCCAATCCTGGCACAGCACTGTTTGCATAACTGTAAGGGATGGGGGAGGGGGAAGGAGGAGTGGTGTGCTAACATGTGGCTCTGCAGGTGGGCTCACTCGACATCTACTACACAATCCTCCTAGTGTGCCTTCCTGTGCTTCTGAGTTGAGAAAGCAGTAACAACGGCCAGATTCTAGATGTGATTTTAGAGCTACCGAGCAGATGCACTTGTGTAGGTCTGAGGGCCCAGGGGCATGAGAGGAACCACATGGCTGCAAGTTTTTCAGTTCTCTGGCAAGCAGATGCAAGGAGAGCAGGTACTGCTTTTATGGGTGTGTTGAAAAGCAGCACAGACCCCGCGTAAGTGATATAAATATGCAAACTGTGTCGCCGCAACCCCTCCAGGAGCCCAGGAGGTGGCTGCTGCCCCCGCCCTGAGTGTGCCTGCAATTCTGACTCCTGACACTCCCAGTGTGGAAGCTGAGTGTTCCTGTGGTCTAGTTCTGCAGTGTCACCTAATCATTTGGGAAATTCCTAGTCCCTCTCCTCCCACTAATCTCTGATTACGTCATTACCCAGAAGTTTCTGTTTCCCTGGCGAACTGAAATGGATTCCCTTCACCTCCACACACCTCTGGTTTCCTTATCTGTAAAGGCGCGCAGAGATCAACCGCCTCAAAGGACCATCGCCTAAAGATCTGATTAGGTTATCAGCATTAAATAACGTGCAGCAGTGCCTGACACACAGAAAAATGTCCAAGATCTTAATGTTTATTATATTTATGACTCTGGAGAACTGCTGGTATTGGGGCACGCTGATATTAAAAAGAACTCTGGAGGCTGAAGAACATCCATTCTGAGTTCCGGACCCGTTTCCTAGGCTTCATGCCCATCCTGGATCTTCTAGGAATGCAGACTCCTCCTGTGTTAACAAGGCCTGAGCATCAGTCTTCAGCATCACATGCTCCCACAAGAGGGATCAAATCTATGAAGGGGCCATCCCAATGGTTTCACTGAGTCAGCTGACAGATGTCTTGAGCCTCTGGCTTTCTCCAGGACTACGATCCCTTATTCTTGAGCGTGGGACCAGATTTGTTTTGAAATTCAGAGGACAAGTGCCATTTGGCAGCCCAGCCCCAGAGTAGTGTCACTATAGCAAAGGCTAAGGCGTCCGCCTCCACCGCAGTAAACACTGCCCGATGACAGTTTGGCTCATGTTCTCTGACAAGACATGGAACGCAGTAGTATGTGCAGTGCTGAGATGGAAAGAAGCAGGGTCAGCTATGCAGGGTCACCTGGGCTCCAATAAAAGCCACTGTCGGTGTTAGGGACACGTTCAGGCTGAGTCAGGGGAGGCTTGCCTTCTTATATCTGCAGGGATGCTTGCTCAAATGCAACAGTGCGAGAACTCCCCAAAGAGCTGGAAGACTAGAACCAAAGGGAACATGAAGGGCAAAGGCAAGGGCAAAGGGCTTTCTCCTGAAGCCCTTGTACAGGTCAGGAGGGCTGCTGGGTCATCAAAACGCCCCGAGGAGAGGGAGACACAGACCTTTAACAAACCCAGGAGGTAGACAGTGAGAGGCGAAAGCCCAAGAGAAACACCATCAGATTCCAGGGAAGGATCGGCTTTCACTCCAGCACACCTGCATGGTACCAGCGCTGAGCCAAGATGCAGATGTGCTCAACAAAATAGAAGCCAGTGCCTCAGCTGACTGTGGCCACTAACGTCCCAATTTGCACCTGTATAGACTTTAAACACCTTCCAGCACTTATTCCTACCCTGTGTAAAATGGCAAGATTTAAAGGACGAAACCCACTTGACCTGAAAGCAAAGGTGTTCTCCTGCGTGAACTAAACTCGCCCAACAGTAGTTGTTTTGAAGGGTGCAGTAAATCTAGCTGAAACCAAGGACTGTGTGTTGCTCAAATATTTCAGTGGCACGAAGCCATCAGTCTTGTGTGAGTCCCCTGCTTCCTCTCCTCCCCCAACTGGAATACATTCCCATACTCCAAAACAGCTTGCAAGGATTTATATAAATAAGAAAGGAAAAGTAATGTAAGGAAATCGAGATAAATATAGAAGAAATAAGATAAAACCAGGAGCAGGAGAATGATCTAATGAATTCTCGACACTCTTGAGTTTCACAGGGTTTTTTTTTTTTTTTTAAAGCACATCTCTCAATATAGAACCCTGACCTGTCACTACAGTGTTGCTCATCAAAAGCAGCTCCACAGAGAGCCAAAGAGTGTAGACTAGCTCATGGTATCCAGAGAGCCCAGCGTGATTCGGGAAGAGCTCTGAGAGCATCTCCCTCCGAGGAAGGGATGTGCCAGCTGTTCCCAGGCCCCTTCTGAAGATGCTGCTGCCTTTGATGAATCTGTTGGTAGATGTGCATTGCAGAGTCTGATATGCCAATTACAGGTTTAATAGTATAGACCACGGCTACTCTACAATAGAGGGCAAGTGCTCCACTATGGGCTTTCACCATCTGGAGCTGGGCTGTCTCCAGACTGTGGAAATCACAGCCAGGTGTTCCGTCCCTCTCTGTACAGATATACTAAGGCAATCTTAAAAAACTCTTGGGTCATACAGATCAGTGGACAGAACAGGAAGTTGACAAACACGTAGAAATTTGTTATCTAAATTTTCTGAGGGGTGGGCGGGAGGATGAATGGTCTTTCAGCATAGCATCAAACCCAATCCAACTATCATGGCATTCATCATAAAAACCTTCACATGTACTGCATAGTTAGTAAACAATGAAATTAAACATGGAATGCACTGGTGAATCCTTAATAATACAGAAGTGGAAAAAAGCCCTTGAAACTATCATTTGCTATGCAAGACTGATAAATTCGTTCACAAGACCAATAAAATTGTTGGCCTAAAAATAAAATAAAACGGATGTGTAGCAAAATAAAAAGAGGATATTTAAGAAAAGCCCAAACTAAGACGGGAACTCTTTTGCAATGTATGTCAGAAACAGCAGTCTAATTTCACTAATATTAGAAAAAGCTCTTAAAATACAGGATACAAGAGGCTAAAGCATAACACAAAAGTAAATAAAAGGTGTGTTATCATTTACTGGAAAAGGAAGGAAATGCTCCCCCCTGCCACACACACACACTTAAGACAAACTATACAACTTCTCTGATAAAAGAATAAACATAAAACTAAATGAAACATTATTTCTCACTTACCATATTAACAAAGAGCCAAAATTCTGAAAAGCATTTTTCTCTGTGGACACACAGACATGCCCACAAATTCTCAAGGGCAGGAAAGTGCAAAGCTCTGGAACCCCTGGGTGGAGAACCGAGTCATACTGAACAAAACAAAACAAAAAAACAAAACAACAACAAACCCCACCAATTTTCATCTTCTCAAACATCATTTGCACTTGAAGATACCACCTTCCTGGGTACCAAGACACCATGGCTCTACAGATGACTCATTACAGTGCTGTCTGTCAAATAAGAGATAAGAAATAACCCGAGTCAGCTGATAAGACGCTGGCTGAATCTGCTCACGTTCACCCACCCAATGAACCATTACACACCGAAGAGAAAGAAGACAGCCCTCATGGCTGACAAGGAACAATTTCCAGGCTATAATGAAAAGCAGACAGTGCAAGGTGAAGAAGACACCCAGGGTATGCGTGTCCTGCCTAGGAGAGAAGGGAAACAAGAACGGACGTGAGCCATGTTTTTTTTGCACGAGGCCACAAGGACTAATCAAAAAGGAACAAAGCAAACTCGTGTAGAGGGGCTCTTGGAAAAGACATGAGGATGCTGATTCCTATGAGGTTACTATGTTATGTTAAATCATGAAAATATTTTACATTGTCCAAAAGAACTAAATTAATTTGGTGAAAGAGACTTAGCCATCGTAAATAGATGCTAAAAACCCAAAACCCACAAACACACAACCTGGGGCTGGAATGATGGCTCAGCAGTTAAGAGCACCAACTGCCCTTGCAAAGAGCCTGAGTTTGGTTGCCAGTACCCATGTCAAAGGGCTCACAACAACCTTCAACTCCTGTTCCAGGACACATTGACACCCTTTTATTGCACTCACGTGAATATTGCCACATACAGATACACACGCATATACACAATTAAAAAGAACAAAATATATCTTCAAAAGGGAACCTGTTTATCAGACTGATAATATGAACACATAAAGAAATGAATGACATGGCTTTTATGAGCCCAGTGCTCTGGATCTGTAATGGGATATGTCATAAAGACAAACACACAACACAAATTATAATGAAAAAAAATTCACTTGGTCATTTTATTGTTGGTAATAATATCTGAGTTATCAGTGTGAAGCTATTTTATGCATCTCTATATAGATATATTCATATACAAGAATCAAAATTTCAGTTGGAGAAGACGTGGTTCAAAACACTTAAAAACTAAAAATTTTCAGGATACATTTTATGTGCTAAATTTGGACTGAACATAAAAACACGTTTCTTAGCTTTATCCAATAAGGGGTTCCTGATCTCTAAGGAGGGTTATATCTTGATTTTACTATGTTCCTTATTAAGCATAAACAAAATAGCTCAGGAAAAGGACTGATTCTAAGTTTGAAACAGTAGAAATATAAAGGCTGTGTGTAAAACTAAGGAAAGGCTCAAGTATAACAAATTTCAGCTAATAAACACAGAAAGAATAACAGTTAAAAAAAATCCCCAGGCAGGAGTGGTGCAAACCTTTAGTTCCAGCACTCAAGAGGCAGAGGCAAGAGGATCTTTGTGAGTTCAAGGCCAGCCTCACATGTTTAGAGTGAGTTCCAGGATAGCTATGGCTACACTGAGAGACCCTGTCTTGAAAAACATAAACACCAACAAAACAAAGCAAAAACAAAAACAAAACAAAACAAAACAAAAAACCAATCATCCCACCCTTCCAGGTTATCAAAAAGTACAGCAGCCATCTACAGGAAAGAGGTGAAGAGCCGACGTGCCCCATGTCAAACTGTAGCCTTATAGTTCCCTGTTAGTTCCTGAAAAAAAAAAATGTTCTTTTCTCCATGGGGTGACTTAATGATTCCCACTTTAACCCAGGGATGAAACCACTTCACCTGCAAGTGACACCTGGCATGGAGCCTCTAAATGTGGTGCCACACACAGCATCATATATGCAAATTTCATGCCCAGGGCATACTCTCACTCTATGTGGCCTTTAAGCATAACTTCTAATTTGCAGGCAATGCAGCAATGGCGGACACGTTAGATGAAAGAGAATAACTGGGCAAATGTAGGATATGGGACAAATGGGCCGATTGATACCCAGGGAAGTCAATGCCATGCAAAGAGAAAACAAGGCAGTAGGCTGCTTTAGAAGAAGAACCAGAAAGACGACAGCTCAGTGCTATTTAACGAGTAGATAAAATTACCCAGAAGACTTTGGGGCCATGGGGACATCTGAATGTGGGCCTCATGTGAAATGAATTATTCATTTTCTTAGCTGTGATACAGCAGTACGGCGATAAAGTAGTTACATGGCCAGTTAAAGAATTTAAGAGGCTCAGCACCCCACACGTAGAGCAGTTCAGCAATCCGCACGCAGAATGAGCCACACTTCCTTCATTTACATGTGTGTGCATGCACATATGAATTAGGCCAGCACGGCAAATATCAACAGCTATTGATCTGAGCGGCAGCCGAGCGCTTCACTGTATCATTCTTTTTTCTTTTCCTTCTTTAAAGTTGCAGTCAGAGGATCATACATGAGGCAAACATTCCATCTGGAGCTCTGGCTCTAGCCTTGTACTATTGTTAAGGCTGTCTTAATATTTGAATTACTTTTTTTTTTCCTCCTTGAGACAGGGTTTTATTATGTAACCCAGGCTGGCCTCAAACTGTTGATGATCTGCTTCTGCCTCCAAGATTCATGGAACTATAAGTATGAACCACACCTAGTTAAAATGTTTTTTTCCCCCTAACAAAAACTTAGGGGAAAAATCAGGCGTGCTGGTGTACATCCACAATCTCAGCACTCAGGAGGCTGGGGCAGATTTTTTTTTTAAGGCTAGCCTCTTTTGGAGGGCAGCTCTTAGAATGGTTTCAGTCCAAGGGCTAAAATGGTATCCCATTTGACAGGTTGGGACAAAGGACTACAGAGACTAGGTAAAGAACAACTCATACATTTATACAAAATTACTTTCTGAAGATGATATTCTGATTTTGGTATGACCCATGACCTTGGTGACTTCCAAATGAAATGAAGCCCCCCCACTCCAGGGCACCCCCACACAGTAGACAAGGGGCCGGCCATTCACACGAATCTCCTATTGCCACAAATTCAGTGGCTTTCCACATTGTGAAGTTATTACCTTATGCTTTCAGAAGTGGGGATTTTTGAAGTGACTCCTCTGAAGATAAACTCAAAACTCCAGAAGTGAGGCTCCTTCCAGAGGCTCGGCTCAAGGGAGGAGAAGTTGTCTGCTTTCTTTTGCTTATGGCCCCTTCTTCCATCTTCAAAAACAAATGCTATGGTGACAACATCTTTTTCTCTGCCCTCGATTCTCCTGCCTCTGACTTATAACGACCCATGTAATGACAACCAGCCTATCCAAGTAACTGCAGCTAACGCTTCCATCTCAAGATTCTCAATTTGAGACTAAAAACTGCAAAATCTCCACTCTCTGAAGGATAATGCAGCCAGGATTAGGGTGCAGACATGTTTGGGGTCCACTGTACTACTGCTGGGACAGGTGATTGTGATGGTCAACAAGATACAAGCAGAGGCTTGATAAGTACTTGCACAGAAATATTTTCCTCTTCGATGTTTTGCCTTTGGGATTCTTTCTCTTAGAGCCTAGTCACCAGGCAGCGGAGAACCCAAGTCAGGCAGTGGGGAGGCCACGTGACTCTGGGCATACCCAGCATAACTTGCCAGGATGTTAATGGGCAAGCAAACCATCTTGGAAATGCACCTTCTGTTCCTGGTCCAGTCAGTACGGATGACTTGAGGAAGAGTGAGATGGACCTCCTTGCTGAGCCCAGCCCAAACCATAAGCAAATGAATGACTGTTCTTCTCTTACGCTATTAAAAATGGTTAACACTCAAATTGAGGTAGCTGCTTACTTTAAACCAGAGAAATGTTGGAGGATATACATCAAGCACGTTAACTTCAGCTTTGCATTGCTGGCCATCAACCCTTGATTATGATAATTAGATAGCGTCTTTGTAAAAACAAAGACTACACATGAGAAGGCAGTGCCTTCCTTCCTGTCGTTGTAGCAAGACTGAGGCCTCCACGTCTTCTAACAGAGGGATGAATCAACAATGACCACATTAGAACGAAGGAGGGCTAGAACACCACAGGAAGTCACAAGCTCATATACCAGGAAGCCTGCATCTAGCCCCCTGCCACTGAGTGCGGCTCTGTGAGATAGATGGCTTCTCTCAGCTCAATGAGATGAGCATGATTGTCGATTCCACCCAAGGCTATTGTTTCAAGTGTCTGACTCAGATGTTAGCTTGGCCTGCTTGCTACACTTTGTCCATATATTCTGCTGATCCGGGCCTTCCATCAAGCCACTGGCTCAGCTAACCCGTAGCCCAGGGGATTGATTTTTCAGCATCTTGATCTTGCCACGAGCTTTTGCTATGTGACTGGGAGGAGACCAGTTCCTTTCTGTGCTGTGAGAATTTGTTTGTGGTTTCATTATTCTTGGAAAATATGCTTTCAAATCACTCGTTGTCTATTTCCTTTCTTCTGGGTCTACAAATGCTTCCAGCAGCTGCCGGGGACTAAATGGACACAGCTTCTAGTCAGGGAACCAGCACCCAAGTCTGAGTTCTCTTTTTAACTTATAGCTCAGGCCATGAAAACGTTGACCTAGCAAGACATGGGCTTAAATGGTGCCCCGATGGCAAACAGCAGGATCATTCTCCTTTTCTCCATGGCTGCAGAAGACTGGCAGCATTTCCTCTCTAAAGCATTTTTCCAGTCTCCGCGTAACTAACTTGACCTAGACCCACACAGTTGCCCAGCCATCTCTTCTTGCTTTGTAGCATTGAAGGAACACCTGTGGTTTTGTGCTGCTCTCTGTGAGAGCCGCCTGACAGATCCACACTTGGGACTCATCTCCAGGTGTGCCTAAACCCACAGACAGGAGGGAAGGACGGAAGTCAGAGTTACCCAGAGTTGAAGTCCAGCCTGCCATGCCGTGTCTCAGGCTACTGCCACGCTAGTAACACTGCATTTAAGGGAGGGAAAAACTTGCATATATATATATGTGTGTGTGTGTATGTATGTATGTATGCATATGCATATGTATATGTATATGTGTGTGGGGGGGGTTTGAAATGCCAACTTTCAAGGGACTAACGGTAGACTCCTTAGAAGAAGAGAAAATCGAACAAGTCCACAGATGTTACTGAGTATGGACAGTGAACTCAGTTTTAGGCATTGGGGGTAATGACAAAGAAACGCAGAAAGAGACCCATGTTCTCAGTGCTCCCCGGTCTTCTTAAATAGAGCCATGGAAGTGGAAATACTGGTAAAAAACTCACCAGCTGATGAAGGCAGTAAACACCACAATGGCTATCGGCTGCGTTTTAAGAAAAGTTACTGATTTGAAAAGCTTGGGGCAGAAGATTAGAAACAGCAGGAGGATGAATCTTGACGAGAAACGAGGGCTGACAGCAAAGGAAGTAAGAGCAGGGAGGCGAGCAATAGTTTTGCTTTCTTAAATAGAAGCCACCGACCCAGCCAAGTACAACAGCCTGGGGCCATTAAGTATGGGGCAAAGGGAACCAAACACCTCCACAGGCCTTGAGG
Organism: Acomys russatus; assembly: GCF_903995435.1. Lineage (NCBI taxonomy): Eukaryota > Metazoa > Chordata > Mammalia > Rodentia > Muridae > Acomys > Acomys russatus. The sequence continues at coordinate 26,480,575 of NC_067137.1, forward strand.
CAACTCTACGAGAGCAATGAGGATAGCTACAACTATTCATAGCAATGACCCCTCATGCTGTGCTCCCCGCATGTTCTAGATCCATTGTTTAAGCAGGCAGGAGGCTGGTGTCCAGGGGTCACTATTTGGAAAACTTACCATCCAAAAAGAATTCATTTAAGTGTGGGCACTGAAATGCATACACTTAGTAAAGTCAAAAATTGATTTACGTGCAACCACAGCTCATTTCCCAAACTTGGGGTTTGACCTTAACTTCCCCTTAACCATGTCACCGAAAGAACTCCTCGAGGCCTGGAGATTCCGTTATACTCACTACGGCAAGCTGTCTCCTGGACACTGTGGCCTCTGGTAGGTAGCCTAGTCCAGTCTAGCTTGGTCTTGGTGTAACAATGTTACTTTTCAGGGTGTACCGGTGGCCCAGTGCTAGTACATACAGAATTCCCAAGGGGCTCCCAGTACTCCAAAAAGATTCACTTCAGAGCAGCCTCCAGGGCATTTAAACCTGGCTTTACTGGTTCATCTTAACACTTCCTCCCCAACATAGTCTCTTGCTCAACACAGTGGCTCATTCTGAAGGTCACTTTTTCTCCTTTTCTCTCTCTCTCTCTCTCTCTCTCTCTCTGTGTGTGTCTGTCTGTCTGTCTGGCTGGCTAGCTCTCTCTCTCTCTGTGTCTGTCTGTCTGTCTGTCTGTCTGTCTCTCTCTCTCTCTCTCTCTCTCTCTCTCTCTCTCTCTCTCTCAAACAATGGGATGACAAACATATGGCATCGAGCCCGACTTTATGTGAGTTTGGAGGATCTGAACACAGGACCCCACCCTTGCATACCCTACACTTCATTGGCTGAGACATCTCCCCAGATCAGGAATGCTGTCACTTTTTAGATGTTTTCTTTTTTTTCTTTTCAGGAAATTCTCACCTACCCTTCACCCCTCCATCACACCCAGTCTATCCCTCATACAGCATTGAGTCTGCAGAGCTGTGAGATGGTCCTTCTGTCAGTTTTGTGCAAGTGTGTGCGGGGAAGCGGGTGTCTTGTCAATGCCCATGCCATCAGTCTCCCCAGTCAGGCCCAGCGGAGGCCTTGGCAGGTGGCAAGACAGCCACTGATAGTGACTGTCCCTCCCTAGGCTTGGATAGGCATAGCCTGGCTTTACCGCAGAATGCCAGGAAGAGGTACTCTATTCACAGCTAGACTGACAGCCAACAGGCCTGAGGAGGAGGAGGAGGAGGAGGAGGAGGAGGAGGAGGAGGAGGAGGAGGAGGAGGAGGAGGAGGAGGAGGAGGAGGAGAACTTAATTCCAGCCACAGATAAGCAAACTGGTCTTACCCCATTATGGATAATCACTTACAGCACGTCAACACCCAGCCCCCTGCAAAGACACTTCATCTGACCCAAATATTTGTCCTTTTGTACAAAATGTGTATATAAAACACCCGTAACTGGCTCGCCAGAAATAGCCCGGGGGAGGAATCTTAATATTCCCATTTCTTTCTTCCTGCCTAAAAGGCCCAAGCACGAAACTGGGAGAGCATTAGCCACTCTGGGCTGTCTTTTGCTGACCACCTGGGGTTGTAACTAGGGTTACATTCCTTGCTGGTATCCTAACCCCAGGAGAAGTCTGGGCAGGAACATGCTCTGTCATGTGGAGAAGCTGTGCTTTGCCATGCAGCTTTTTCCTGTTTGTTTGTCTGAGACAGGTTCTTGCTATGTAGCTCAGGCTGGCCTTGAACTTGTGATCCCCCTTACATCAACCACTGGAGTGTAGAAACTAGAGGCTTACACTAGCATCCTGGCTCAGGCAGCGGTCCTTTAAATGATGCTGAACACTCCCAATGGCCCTCAGCATCCAAAGGGGGAAGTGTTACTTTGTGTGAGCATTGCATTCAGGGACTCTGTCCCTCTGCATGAAGTGCCTCTTTCTCTCTCTGCCACACTCTGTTAGAGCTGCAGTTTCCCTCAGTCCTCTGTTCAGTGGGAGATGGGCCTGCCAGGTTGGGTATGTGTCTGGGCCCTTTTGCAGCTGCCCCACTACCCAGCAGCAGCACCAAAAGGTCAAAGGAGAGATGAGGCTCTTGTCATTCTGATGAAGGCTCCTATGGGGTCTGCAGCCACCACAGTGCAGGAGCATTGATAACTGTGGAAAAGGATGCTTTCCAAGGCATTCTCTCTGCTGCGCTAACTGCTTTGCTAGGGTGCAGGAGCCAGGCTGGCCAATCTGGGGATCCTCACAAAGGCAGCCATGTACTGTGAGACCCTGAGACCTTTTGACAGGCGCTCGTCACAACCCCTGTGACAACTCAGGCCATGACTCTGGAAGGCGAGGGGCCAGCCTCCATCCCTTCAGCCACTTTCACTAAGTCTGAAACAACCCCCAAATCCTTTCCCATTTCTTCATCACCCTACCCCTGACTGTTCTTGGAGGAAAGGGTTAATCTGCCTTACACTTCCTGTGTTACAGTCCACCACTGAGGGAAGACAGGGAGGAAGCTCAAGGCAAGAACCTGGAGGCAGGAACAGGAGCAGAGATTGTGGGAGAATGCAGCTTACTGGCCTGTTCTTCCTGGCTCGTTAAACTTGCTTTCTTTCTTTTTTTTTTTAAATTATTTTATTTGTGTACATATACTTTTATATTATTACACACACACACACACACACACACACACACACACGATTACCTATGGCAAGAAGAACTGTGACACAATCAGGAATTATATAAATGTTACATTCTTAGATTTTTGGCTATTTGTATTTGACAGCCTTGAAGAAGGCATCTTTCCTATCTTGGTGCATCAAAATTTCTGAATGTAAATCAATCTCCATCACATATTGTCATTATCAGCTAAGAACACCTTTCTTACACAACCCAGGGCCAGCTGCTCAGGGGTGGCACTGCCCATCCTGGACAGGGCCCTCTCATACTAATCATTAATCAAGAAAATGCCTCACAGGCTTACCTACAGGCTAATCTCATGGGGGCATCTTCTCAACTGAGGTCCCTCTTCCTCGATGTCTCTAGCTTGTGTCATCCAGGGTGACAATAAATGAACCAGCACACTGGGTAGCGATCTGACTTCAGTCAATCGCATCCTCTTCTTAGGCTGAATGTCCTGGCCGCCTCACCACCTCCCACTCCGTTCCATCCTCATTCCTAGCCACACCATCTTCATCCCCTGCAGGTCTCAGCCCAAACATGTTCTTCAGCAAAGTTCTCCCGCATACCTTGTCCCTCGTAATCCCACACCTCCTCCACTAATGACCTTATTGTGCACCCTGTGGAGTTTGAGTGTCACTCATCACTATCCAAAAATACACCTTTAAGTGATCTGCTGCTTATTTAAGACTCGTGTCCCCTTTCCAGAAGTGGAAGGACAAGCTCCTGCTCGCACTGCCACACCCCCAGCATGTGTCGCCATGGCTGGCACGTAGCAGGTGCTCAGTAAATATTTGCTTTCATAAATGAATAAAGTCTCACCATTTGGAAAAGAACCTGAGAAATGACTGGAGGTAACTGGGCAAGGGCACACATGCCAGTATTGCTCATAATGGGAAAGAAGAAAATAATTTAAATAGCCAACAAAAGAAGGCTCGTGTCAATCAGGGCTTTGGCATGATTAATTATTGAATGCTATTTAGCATGGATGAGCTAGTTATTCAAGCACTGGTATGGAAAGATGCCCAAGATATTATAACAAAAGCAGGTTACAGTATGCATAGGCATGATTCAGTGACGGTTTAAAAAAACCCTTCTAATATTAATAACACACACATACATAGATGCACAAAAAACTTAAATGAGAGCAAAGGAAAAATCGAGTGAGGATGATCAGGGCTCGAGCCCCGCAGCTTTAAGCTGTGTTTACTTCTGAGGCAGGTGCTATGAAGTATTTCAATTGATTTCTTTTGCTCATATTTTCTGGTTTTTAAATAATGAATGCGTATTGCTTCCACAATAAGAAAAGGCAAGAGTACTGTGGAAGGCAGGGTAATCTGCCAGACGGGTTGACACCACCTACAGAGGAACAGCGGCAGGGGGCGCGGTAGAGGGGCGGGCGGTGGGGGGGGGGGGGGGGGGGGGAGGGGTCCCTGCAAAGAGTCCCTGAAGACAGCCAATCTCTGGACAGAACTGTTGGGAATAACAAGTCTCTTCCTACTTTCAGCTGACCTCAGAGGAGATACACTTCTTAGATAATAAGAGCAGAAGCCCCCGGGGCATATTCCTTCCCACGGAGAGAGAGCAGCCCTGGCTGCCTTCCATGTTGTCCATGTTGTTCTCCGCAGCTATTCTCCACCCCAAGCTCTGAACGCAGGGCTCCACGCTTAGAGAAGGGGCCCATTTGTCAACACTGGGCACCTGGACTCTCGGCTCTAATCCCAGGAAGAGCTGATAAGGCCTTGGATTCACTGGACACCTCATAAACATCCAGAAGGGGATCCTGCGTAAGACCTCACCAATGGCTGCTGGGACAGTTTCCTGCTCACAGGCCAGGGAGGGTAAGGAAAGCTGCTGTATCTGGTCCATATCATCCAGTGTTGAGATAGCTGGAAAAGCCGTTTCAGCGCTATCCGAAAATCAACCACAAGGACAAAGACCAAATCTACGGTTATCCTGAGTTAATTTAAAATGGACCAGGCTCGGTGGAATCTGGTACAATATCTTCTCCCTGAACTTCAGTTTCGCTTTCGATCAAGTGAGGCCATTGGAGGCAAGGGTTTTGTGGCATTGAGAGGCTGTTGTTGCTCCAGGACGTGATGCTAAGTTAGACTATAAGCTGCCTCAGCACAGACACTGGGAGCTCAGTGTGGGGAAAACACGATCCCTGTGGGCTGGTGTGAGCAGGGCGGGCTTCCTGGGGGAGGTGACAGCTAAATGGTGCTAAGGTGGTTAAAGATAGGATTAGGCACTGATTCCCTATTGGCCCCTTTTCAGGCAGGTGGAGTGCCCAGGGACCCTCCTTTTCATGACAGGCTTTAGCCATGGGTGATTTCCTGGAGCTCCAAGCTGAGGGCAGGTTTGTGAATCCCAAAGCATCAAATTATCCACAGAGATAATTTTACAGAGCCTGGGCCATATAAGGCAGCTGCCAAAAGCAATGATGGCGATGCTGAATGCCCACAGCAGGGACTTCATCCAGGACAAGCAGAGGTAGGTCGGGGGTGTGGCTGTGATGGGGGGGGGGTACCGGGGTACAGAAATATGTCTGTATCTGGCAGCAGTGTGGGTAAACCCATGGCTTCTCCGTGTGAGGTTTCCATGCTGACTGCATGACACTGCCCGTGAGTTCACCGAAAGTCTAGCCTCAGTCCTGAGATTCCATCCTCACACCCATCAGAATGGCTAGGATCAAAAACTCAAGTGACAGCACATACTGGTGAGGATATGGAGAAAGGGGAACACTCCTCCATTGCTGGCAAGAGTGCAGATTTGTACAACCACTTTGGAAATCAATCTGGTGCTTTCTCAGAAAATTGAGAATAGTTCTACCTCAAGACCCAGCTATTCCACTCTTTGGAATATACCCGAAAGATGCTCCACCACACAACAAGGACATTTGCTCTACTATATTCATAGCAGCCTTATTTGTAATAGCTAGAATCTGGAAACAATCTGGACGTCCCTCAGTTGAAGAATGGATAAAGAAACTGTGGTGCGTTTACACTATGGAATACTACTCAGCTATTAAAAACAAGGAAATCTTGAAATTTGCAGGCAAATGGATGGAACTAGAAAGGATCATCCTGAGTGAGTTAACCCAGACCCAGGAAAACATACATGGTATATATTCACTTACAATTGGATACTAGCCCAACATGGATGTCCTCTGAGAGTCTTCACTCAGCAGGGGATTGGGACAGATACTGGGACTTGCTACTGGGATTCCAGGTGAGAGAGGTATGGAAGGATGGGGAAACAGAAGGACTCAGAGGGTCCTGAAACCCTACAAGAAGACCATCAAAGCTGGTGGATCTGGACCCAGGGGGCCTGCACAAACTGCTGTACCAACCAAGGACAATGCATGCAGAAAACCTAGACCCCCTACTCAGATCTAGCTAATGGACAGCGCATTCTCCACAGTTGTGTGGAAAGCGGGGACTGACTCTGACATGAATTCTGATGCCCCCTATTTGACCACTTCCCCTTGGTGGGGGGTCCTGGTGGCACTCAGAGGAAGGGGAAGCAGGCTATCTGGATGAAACCTGATAGGCTGTGATCATATGGTGGGGGAGGAGGTCCTCTTCTGTCACAGACCTAGGGTAGGGGAATAGGGTGAAAGAGGGAAGGAGGAGGGAATGGGAAGATATAAGTGAGGGGATAACAATTGGGATGTAATCTGAATAAATTATTTTTTTAAAAAAGGAAAAAGAACTGGGCGTGTGGCACATGCCTTTAATTAATCCCAGCACTCAGGAGGCAGAGGCAGGCAGATTACTGTGAGTTTGAGGCCAGCCTGGTCTACAAAACGAGTCCAGGATAGCTAAGGCTACACAGAAAAACCCTGCTTCGAAAAATCAAAATAAATAAATAAATAAATAAAAAAGAAAAGAAAAGAAAAAAAGAAACTCAACAATAGCCAGGTAGTGGTGGCGCACACCTTTAATTTCAGCACTTGGGAGGCAGAGGTAGGCGGGTTTCTCTGAGTTCGAGGCCAGTCTGGTCTACAGAGCACATTCTAGGACAGCCAGGGAAGGAAAGGGGTTGTACAGTCATATGGCACAGGGGGTTCGAATCCCAGATCTAGCATCTGGACACACCCAGGAACTCAATATGGAATCGCTTTTCTGAGCTATAACATGGGCGTCATTAATTCCTATCCAGTGGATTTTAGGGGTGTTTGGTTCCAGTAGCTGGATCTATAACAAGTGCCTGAGCCAAGTAGCAAGGAAGCATTCTAGACTGGAAAGCCGCTGGAAGGAAACTGACTCATGAGAGCTGGAGCTGTAGGGGAGGGAGTGTGACTGTTGGCTTCCCTTCCCTGTGTTTCTACTTCTTAAACTTTTGCTCAAGTAGTTGTGTACTCTGAAAGCCAAAGGGGAACCTTAGCACAGCGCCATGAACCGCCACGGTAGAGGCACTTCTCTGGGACCTTGGCCGTCCGTCCGTTGTGAGGACGGGCAGCAGGTGCTCTGTCATTAATCCGTCAGCAGCGACAGCCTGCAACACTCTGTCAGGGTGTGACATATTTCAACACCAATCAAGAAATGAGCTTGCGAGCATGCCGATGGCTAATCAAGGCTGCAGACAGGGACACACTCTGGCACACTTGTTAATGGCAGTCTCCATTAAACCAGAGCCGCCCAGGTGTAAAATAGCTGCCCTGATAGCAACCTGCGTGAGCACAGGGAGAGGGGCAGAGAGACAGCTGACGGGCTTTTCCAACACTATTTCGCTTAACTGCCACGCGACAGAATATCCCTCAGAACAGTTTCCAGTGTTTAAAAATATGTCACAAAATTGACATCAAGGACCTCGCTCATACACTGACAGGATTTTTTTTTTACATTTTTATCTTTAAACATTTCCCAGTAGGTGAATTACCCAAATTAGTCAATAACAGAACCCAAAATGACTATGTTTAGCCAATTGAGTGTGACATCAAACTGCCTGACCACATGAGCCATCTCTCCCTCGAAGCCATTTTAACCCGACTGTCCACAGGCCCTGAAAGCTTGTGAGTTTGCTGTGAGGATGGAGAGCCACCGCAAAAAGTTATAAAACCAAAAAAAAACATGGGCATGGACATGCCGGACAACCTACACCCCACGAACCCCTTGTAAAAAAGCGCAAAGCTACTGTTAATACCTGTAAGTTTTTAAATATTATTTCCACCACTATCACGTTCTCTTCGTCATTTAAATTAGGCGGTCCACTTGCGGCAGGCTCATCTGGCACCCCAGGTTGAAATCATGCAGGAAGGACAGATTGGCTTTTGTTTTGCATTTGTTCCTTAACAGATATTTGTCCGTTTCCTGCGGTAGCAGCCATGCTGTTCCATTCACCTCCATTTTGGTGTAAAGGTAAGCGAGCTGTAAGAGTTTTCGGCCTAGAACAGTCCTTCAGAGGGGTCTCTTAGATGCAGCTCCTGGAGCTCCCCACTGTGTACCCATTTGATGCCCTGTGTGACATTTCAGGGGATCTGGGCTCTAAGTCTAAGGTTTGGGAAAGAGAGTAGGCACAGTCTGTAGTCACCTGACATATGAAAAAAACCCGGATCAAAAGACCTGAGTATGATTTTATAAATAGCGAAACAACTCAAGTCTGTACCACACTGTTAGGGAAAAAAAAAAAAAAAGCAAAGTTAATTTTTTAGAATAGAAAAGAAAATGATCTCAGTGTTCTCTCTAACATCAGATATAGCCATTATAGAGATTAGATTCTCCAGCACCCCGCCCCCCCCACCATGGAACACGTCACCCTCCTAGCAAACTGCATTGCCTCTGCTAGAACACAGAAGCGTCCAGAAGAGCTGTCAGCTGTAGCTGGGACCAGCTGTGCTCTGAGATCTTGGCACGGGTAGCTGGCAAGGTTGCCCTTTGCTGTCCTGGTGGCTTCTGCAGCTACACTTGCTTCCCAGGCCATGTGCTCCATAGGATGTCTACAAACTGCGGCCCATTTAGAGACTCGTGCCGGGGATGCTGAGAGGACACGAAAACTCAGTGTGAAGAGCAGGAAGGGGAGACATTAGTGCAGCCTGAGCATTTATTTGTAGTAGTGGGGAGGACACTATGACTGTCTATACAGTCTGAAAGGCCATCCTGAGTGTGGCGGGTGATCCCCGGAGGAGAACGAGCCAGGAGAGAGGACAAGTGGATGGAGAGACTTCCCCTCCTTCAGGCTGGGCCGGCAGATATGGACAGCCAGGCGGCTTGTTCTCGTCCCTGGAGGTGACCAGAAGCAGTGGGGAAGTCACTTGGCAGGAGAGCCTGTAGGGAGCTCGTGAGCCAATGATTCTATAAATAATGGTACCTTGGATTGATACATTTGAGGATGGGCTGTGGCAGGTCAACCAACTGGAATAGATACAAATAAATGTTCCCGCAGGATGGGCCACAGAATACCTACAGAGCCCTGACCACAGTAGTGTCTTGCAGCCGCTGAGAAAAATCCTCTGTCCTGAGCCCAGCCTGCTTCCCAGGCTGCCTACAAGGGTCTGTGCTGTGCCTTCCAGGAGCCTTTCCCATGACTCTGAGGTCACCTCCTTATGCTCAAAGTATTTCCAGAGCACAGGAAGGACACCATCCTCCTCCATGATTAGCACTCTTTAAATGACAGGCATTCCTGCCCTAGGCCACTCATGGAGGTTCCCAGGAAGACGGCGCATTTGGGATGCTATTGGATTTTGTTTAAGAACACACACACCCCCCCAACCCCCAGCAGCTTCTTCCCACCTCAAAGCTTTGATTTGTTTCTTATGAAAAGAAGAGAACTCACTTCAGTGACCAGTGTCCTGCGGTCCTTTCCCACTTGCACAAACTGTGCAGGGGATGAAAACCTTGCCCGGTGCTACTTGTGCCAAGTCACATGACAGCCAGTTCTCAGAAATGACTTCCTGTGCCCTGGGCTGGCAAAGCAGCTTATATGGGATCAGCAGGAGGGTGCGCCTTCCCCAGCCGCTGTGTGTGGGATCCCTTTGTCCCATCTGTGACTGTAGCTCACTCTCTGCCCTTAGAACTGGGCAGAAGAGAGGACCCGGCCCTGGTACATTCCCGGAGGTTGCACTCTTCTAACGATGCATTCCCCCCCCTTTTTTTTTTTTTACTGTGATTTGCCTTGAGGAAATGAGGTGAAGACAGCATTACAAACGCCCTCAGCCCTGCTTAGCTTTTGGCATTTATTGCTGGGTCTAGGTCTAGTAGATGTTGGGTGACAGGCCTTTGCCAGAGGCCAGTGAGGAACTTAGCCTGTTCATGCCATGCAGGTATGATGTCTCTTCTGTCCTCACCCATTTTTCCTTGTCCCCACCTCCTATTGAGTGTCCCAGGTTTCCAGATCAGTATTTCTAATCCTGTTTTTGACTAATGAGCGCCTTTCACAGTCATCTATAGTTTTATAAACCCCTACAATTAAACAAATCATTTTCTCATTCTTACATGGCTTACGTTAAAAAGATTTTAAGTTAAATATTTTATATGAGTATATTATTCAGATTATATTAAATGAGCATTAAAAGGCTATTTTTAATAACGTTCATTACATAGGGGCATATTTCAACATTTTCCATTTAATAAGTTATACACAACATACCATTTCCTTTAAGCTAATTGTGCAGGAAAGGGTGAATTTGTTGACAATTTTTTTTTATTTAAATAACACTCTTGGTTATGGGGCCAAGATATGTCTAAAACACAATTAAAACTTAATTATGCATCAGCTTCCAAAGTAAATTTATAAACTACTTTGGTGACCTGGTCTTTAGAATCTTCACATCTTATGCTTCACAGAAAATTCAACAAAGATGTTTTTGCAACATTCATGCTATTTAAATGAAAGGATAACACAAGATACAGAGGCAGTCATATATTCCTCCAAATGCACACATCAATCACAGGATTCTTTAATCAATAAAAAAGGCAAATCAAATGATCTCTGCATTACCTGTCTGTTCCTCCCCCCACCCCTGCCCCTGTCTCTTTCCTTATTTGATGTGTTAAAGACACTTCAATGACCTACATAAGGACCTGCATCAGGTGATCCTAACTTATGGAGCTGGTAAAAATAACCTTGAGGTGAATTGCAGAATTATCATTCCTCGGCTCCTCATTAACTTGGGGGTGGCTCAACATAAACTCTTTATGCTTCCTGTCTTTGTCACTTTTTATTGCTGAACCGGTCTACTTTGGTTACAAACAAAACCATATCCAACAAATAATAAAGACAGCTTCATAGCATACGGCAGCCAAAATGAACCAAAGTGAGAAACTAATTGGTGGCTGGGTCTGATTGCCATTAGCTGCGCACTTGCTCCCAATGTGTACATGCACAGGCACACACAATCGGGCATGCACGCATACACACACACACACACACACACACACACACACACACACACACACACACACACACGGTACACACAGCTGGGCATAGAGGCCACCCAAGTTCAATTTGAGGTGCAATTATATCTATCCATTTGGTGGATTTTAATAATCTTTTGGCTCTGATGCATTTCCCACCTTTCTAAACAGCAAGCTCCAAGCATCTGTTCTTTAAGTGTTGAGTCTACTCTTCCTTAGCTTGAGAAGAGATGGGTGGTACTGTCATTTATAACAGGAAGAGCAAGGAGCGTGATGCTGTCCTTCAGGGAGCAGATGGTAAGTGAGGCCTGTGGTGGGTGAGAGGTACGGAGATCTGAGCAAAGGAAAGGAGTGAGGGTGGGGTGGGGTGGGGTGGGTAGAGCTGTTAGCTACATCACTATAGATGACAAGCAGGAGAGGTTTGAGCTGTAATCTGCTCTAGAAAATGTCCAAGAGAGAAGCTCCAATGGGACTCTCGATGCACTATGAGAATAGACAGGTGGAGCTGGCTGCAGCCCCTCTGAAGCAAGCTCTGCATCCTTCCTCAGAGGAAAGGGTGTGTCCTATGCATCCCTGATGGGGCCTGGGTGCTAAAGGGACAGAATTGTGCGTAGGCTACATGGCTAGGGTGTCCCAGGAAAAGGCAAAGGCTTTGAGCATTGCTTCAAACAACAAACTCCCACACATTCAAGCTGGCACAGGGCAGGTGGAAGGTATGTCCTTGCTATACCCACACCCAACTCTGAGGCCAAGCTTCTGTGGCTAATCGAGTCAACACCGACAGAGCCTCAACTGTAGAGAAGAATCAAACACGGAAGAAATCAGAGGCTGTTTTCCTCTGAAAGGGACTCAAGCCAAGAAGTCCTTAGATCCTCCGAGGATGTGGGCGAAAACACTACTGAACAGGATTGTAGGAAGTTCTCAGAGAGGATGTGAGTGCAAGCACCTGAACAAACCGTAGGTCAGGACAGAAGCTGGCCTGGCCCTAAGGTCATATGACTAGGCTGAGCTGTGGCAGGCAGCTGGTAGTCAGTCACCTCTTTTGTCCCTAGTGGAGGTATGCTCAGCCCAGCCCAGCAGAGCAGCCCCTGGCATTCCAGAGGGAAAGAGAAGAGTGCACAAGTGGGAGAGAGCCTCAAAACAGCTTCTCTAGGAGCCACAGTCAAGAGCAGAACCCAGCTGTAGCTCCACAACAGGCTGTAATATCAGTTCTGTTTGCCCATGCCTTCTGCCTCACCTAGGTCACCTCAGAGGTCTCCATCTAGGCAGTGCTATAATAGAATCAGAGTCTTAAGATAAGCCCCCCCCCTTTCAGTTACCCCCGAAACACATCATTGCCCCTTGGGATTTAATATGGGCCCCTTGTGCTCAGGAATCTGGGCTCCCACTGTCTCTGAAGGCGGAACACACTTAGCTAAGGCTCGGGCTGACCCAGTTCTTCCCAGATCCTCCCGCCCTTAGGTACAGCCAAGCATTCTGCTCTACACACACACACACACACACACACACACACACACACACACACACACCCCACATACAACACACACAGACCACACACACACACACACACACCCCACATACAACACACACAGACCACACACACACACACACACACACCCCACATACAACACACACAGACCACACACACACACACACACACCCCACATACAACACACACAGACCACACACACACACACACACACACACACACACACCATATACAACACACAGACACACACACCCTCCAGATCCATCTACAGGCCCCAGCATGCTCTGTTTTCCCCTGCAGTTGTGGCCTGGAGCTTAGTTGAGTCTCCATTCTCAGAGGCTGGCCTTCAAGGGCCTGAAAGGCAAGTCAATAGGGACCATTCATAGGCTGCCTTTGCTGAATGACTTAAGTTTTTCATTTTCTAAGAAACTGGAACATAAACGTCTGCTTGGCATTTTAGAGACAGAGGTGTGGGCGAGTGACTGGATCCCTCACAGGCCTGGCACAGTACAAACAGAAAATTAGAGGCTGCCGAAGGGACAAGGCATCATCAGTAGATTTAGGAACCAGGCCATGCCTGCCTGCCTGCCTGCCTGCTTATATATTTACAGACATGCTCATCTATACACATACACAGACACTCATGAAACACAGGTGTGCATAGACACACTTATGCACACGAACATACTCATAGACACAGACATACTTATTCACATAGAAACACAGACACTGATATCCACACATAGTCATACATAGACACAGACACTCATATGCATGAACACACATGCACATATTTAGAAATACACAAGAGAGACACAGTAATGGCCATACAGAACACAACCATCCTCAGAAACACTCACACATAAACACCCATACAACTTAGATTATGTAATGTGCTGGCTAGTCTTATGTCAACTTGATTCAAACTAGAGTTACAGGAAGGGAGGGAACCTCAATTGAGAAAATGTTTCCATAAGATGCAACTGTAGGGCATTTTCTTAATTACAGTTTGATGGGGGAGAAAGCAGCCCATTGTGGGTGGGGCCATGCCTGGGCTTGCTGGGTCCTGGGTTCTACAAGAAAGCAGGCTGAGCAAGCCATGAGAGCAAGTTAGTAAGTAGCACTCCTTCATAGCCTCTGCATCAGCTCCTGCCTCCAGGTTCCTGCCTTGCTTCAGTTCCTGTCCTGGTTTCCTTTAGTGATGGACTTCAATGTGGAAATGTAAGCCACACAAACCCTTTGCTCCCCAACTTGGTATTTCATCATAGCAATAGAAACTCTAACTAAGACATGTACACACACACACACACACACACACACACACACACACACACACACACACCACCACCACCACCACCACCACCACCACCATATACTCAGGAGAAGCAGAACACTCTTAGGACCAGAAATCTCTTCTTCCTTCTAGGAGTTTACAAGCAGGCTGAGGATGAGAGAGTCAGGACTGCCTAGAACCTGACCCCGCCCCCCACTTACCTTCTAGCAGTGGATAAACTACCCATGCATCCAGGAGATACCACAGGATGGCCTATAGCATCCTTGACTTCCCTCAACAGGTAACTGCAACGGATGGTCCAAAGGACTCAACACACGATGGAATGGGCATGGTGCAGGGTCTCAAGGAATACATCTAGCCCAGCCCTGGCCCACCTTCTGTGGCCTCTGTTGAAGGTGACAGCCAAACTGGACAGCCCATTGCAGGGGCAGAATTCATTCTTGCTGTGATTCATTAACCAGGTGGGACTTAAGAGATGACTAGAAAATGCATGCTATATATGTGACTCACCATGCCTGTCATTATCAGAGGCCTCACTGAGGAAGAGGGCACAGCAGTGCATTGCTGGAACAAAGGGTAGACAAGGAAGGACCATGGTTGGGCCCAACTGTCTTGGCAATCACTTCAACTGCCTCAGAGGCACTGGGGAGAGGCCCTTACACAATGAACTCCACCCCAAGGAGCAGCAGCAGTTAACTAAACACATTAGCTGGTAGCAGGAACAACACAGGCAGTCCACAGAACATGATCTTTTCTCCCTGTAGCCTATGTGGATCTTGACTCAACTGGGCCCCCCTTATGGTGAGAGTTACAGGCAGGAGGTGGCAGGGCCATGGTGAGTTTGGAGGAAGGCAAGGGACCGAGAGCACTGGGAGGCAGGGGTGGTCAAGCAGAGTGCTGGGTGGATCTGAGCAGTGCACAGCTTTGAGCCAACTTTCTGTGATGGGTCATGGGGGTTCAGTGAGGGTCAGTGGACAGAACTGGCCAGGAGGGGACATGGACTCAGCAAGTGAGGTTCTTCAAGAATATGTGGTCCTGAAGGTCCCACAGTGATTGAAACTGGGGCGGTGGGGGGGGGGGGGGCGGGCACCAGGTGCTGACATCATCTCCTCAGTGCCTGGGCAGCCAGATAATCCAGGCTGGTCACAGAAGGAGCCTGGATCCCAGGGTATGGGAAAATATTCTGCATACAAGGATACAAAAATCAATCAATCAATCAAGAAACACAACTAACTTCCATGGGCATTGTCTGTGAGGCCTCTGAGGAATCACCCAGCCACACGAAGACCAAGCTTGCAGAGGTAGTCTGACTCTAAGCAAGAGAACTGGCCTCCAGTCTTTTTCTCTCAACCAAGTAGCCACAAGCTAGTAACAGGATCCCTGGAACTGAGGCAATGGTGGCTGACATGAGAAAAAACAAAAACAAAAACAAACCTGGCTACTCCTCAAAGTGCAGCCTACCAGAAGCTTTTCAGCAGGGCAAGAAGGTGCTAAACTGAGCCCTGGGCTCCTCATTAAGGCTACCATTATCCTGAATAGTCACTTTGCTCAACATTTTTCAGGAAAAGGGCAATTAAAAATCTATTCTGAATGCAGTAAAGACATACTTTCAGAAAGGAATTGAGCCGACATCCTGAAAATAACATAAAACACCCAAGCCCCAGAGTGATTAAAGGAAGATAAATCAAGTGTGATATATGACATGCATAAGAACAGCGGGAGCCTTGCGGCCTCCTGCAGTCCACTGTCCCAGGTGAGGCCCTATTAAAAAGTGTGGACAGGCAGTTAGGTTGTGGCTGTCTACACCCTAACTGGGACTCTCCAGCCAGGGGGAGCGCCCTTGCCAGACTGATGCTCAGAGGGCAAGAGAGAAGTGGAGGGAATCTTTGGGGTGATTCTGAGGCATGCGGAGGATGGAGCTGAGAGAGAGAGAGAGAGAGAGAGAGAGAGAGAGAGAGAGAGAGAGAGAGAGAGAGAGAGAGAGAGAGAGAGAGAGAAACTTCCGGTCAAAAACTGGACTCCCAGAAGCTCTCTGTTGGTGGGTCACATCAGCCTGGTAATCTAGAAGCCTGGCTCGCTGACTGAATTCATTTTAATTTAGTTGGCAAGACAGTTTACCATTATCTAGAAGTGCAGCCCAGAAACAAACAAAACAAAACAAAACCAAAACTGACGGTGAATGGGGCAGGACAGAGGTCCCGATACTGAGAGAAAAGGGAAATCCTTTCACAACCCATAGATTCTCTTCTTTATCAGGCTTTGCTATAATATGGCATGTGCCCGCAAAAGTCCCAGGGAAGGCTCAGTCTCCAGCGAAGTCACTTCTTTCAGCTGGTCCCAGCTATAGGTGGGACATAGCAGGTGGTCTTCAGATCTCCAGAGATGCGCAGTTGGAGGGGGCTGTGGGGCCCGAGACTCATCATCTTCCTCTTCATCATTTCCTTTCCCAGGCATCAGGGAAGTTTTATAATATCACGTGCTCCCCGTTGTGATGTAACACCTCCTCACAGACACAGATGCAAGAGGACCCACTGAAGTCTCTGGAGCCCCGACTCAACTCGCCATTTCTCTCTTTCACGTGATTATCTCACGTACGTACGTACACGCTGGGGACCGGAAGTTGACTCCTGCGGTCCTTCTGTGGCACTAGCATGAGCATTAAAGGGCAAGGAAAAGGGATCTAGAGTTTTAAGAACCTCTATGATGTAAGCTTTGAGCTTTTCTTTCTCTTTTAATCTTCTTAATACCCTTAAGGTAGAAAGTGTGGCTGCCCCGTCTCATAGAGGAAATAGCTGTGACTCAGGGTTAAGCTGCTAACAGTGTTGGTAGGGGCAGCGGCGGCATGCTCATTCTGTTCTGCACATTGCTGCAGCTGTTGGAGTCTATGCTACCCCGCACTGGCTACTGTTTAGCACAGGCTAAAAAATCTAATCAACAAAGAAAGTTCCTGTGTCAGCAACCCAGTCCGTGGAGGAGAAAGTGAGCATTAACAAATGCCTGATTACTGTAAACTAGCCCAGAAATGCCAGGCCACTAAATCATGCTGAGGTCTAACATTTCCAAAGCAAAGCCCTTGGTCTGCTGGCTCCTGGCGGCTTCCCATGAGGCCCTTCTACAGGCCACAGGTTGCTGCTGGGGGTTGGGAGGGGAGGGGAGGCAGGAGGTTGGAAGGGATTCAAAGATCCCTTTGAGGACTGCCAACTATAGGATACTCCTTCCAAAGTGGGTGGACATAACAGAGCCCTTGGCCAATCCATCCAATATAGGGGCCAGGCCTAGTCCATTGGAAGGCACAGGTGGCATGGGAAGGGCACTCAGACGAGGTGGGTTGGAAGGGTAAGGTCTCTTTAGTTTAGAAAACCCACTGTTGCAGTAAGCAGGCAGCCATAGTAGATCTGCTGACAGGAGATGAAGCATGTTGAACAACACGGCATGAACCTCATAGGTCAGAGGAGCCTGGAGCCCTCCAGCCAGGACAGGCCTTGCCTGAACTCCATTATCAACTCACCCACTGGGGGACCCTCTGTCTCTCTGGGCTAAAGCTTCTGAATTGAGATGATATGTATAGCATTTGGGAAGAAAGCAGCTTCCTTCCAGCCTACAGGTGGAAACAAAGAAGGACTAAGCATGCTTCCTCGGGGGACTGTCGGCATCCCTGGGGACCAATCACTGCAGTGGTACCCTCCAGCAGGCACAAGAGTTGGTTCTCAGGTGTCCTGCATGATTTGTCCTTCAGAGAGTTGACTTCATCAGTTCCCAGTAGTTTCTTCCTGGTTGCTGGTTTTACATTTTAGTCATGCTTTCTTATTCACTGGTCACTATGACCCTGGACATCAGAAATGGGATTGAGGAATGCTGTGTCACTCCTAGAAGCCTGTTCTCATAAGCGCGTGTCCTGGTACCCAGCTCTCCAGTCTTTGGTCTCATGGACTACCCGGCTCTTAAAGCATCTGGGCATGTATATACCGAGGTTGTCAGCATCAGGTTTTGCAAAGTAACAATCTAGTGTAAAACATCATAGCTAGTCATCTTAACAGAAGAAAGAACACTTTTGACACTCACACATATACACTCAGACTTGCATGTGCAAGCAAGCCCACCTGCTTCCGCTGTTCCACCAATCTGACACACAGACACGCTTTCCATCAAATGCCAGCGATGCAAAGGAGTGTGAATTGTGTGGCATGACTGTGTGGTAGTAGCACCCACTGTCTGGGACTAAAGTGCTGGTGGTACATGCTGGGAATTTGGGGAGGGGGAAAATGCAGCAAAGGGACTTACACTGGGCCAGATCTGGGTGTGACTGGATGTCAGTCATTCTTGACCACATGGTCAGTGAGCCTGGTGTTTTACCTTCCTCAAGACTCTGGACTGCCAACTGTCCTTGTAAAGTTCCCTTTCTTGCTTCAGTTAGCCGGGATCCATTTCTGTTGCTTGCAACAAAGAGTTCTGACTGATGGACCACAGTCGGAACAAAGGCCAGCACTTCAAATGGAGTGCATTTGGTTTTACGGAAATTGCGGTGTCTGCATTTTTCTCCTTTGGATGCAGACCCATCTGAGACAGGTCAGGTCCTGCAGCGCAGAGTTTGGGGCAGCCATCATCTGCCTCCTCAAAAGGCGCTGTCTTTATAAGGCCAGTAAAGCAATTACCATAATGGGTAAAGCATTACCGGTGCATGCCATGCCCGTGGTAAAGGCTTCAGCTGGTCTCCAGCCATATGTTCCTGCCCCTTCTCCTGCCTCCTGCTCTATCCTTTATCTGAGAGGTGGTTTCCACTGTCTGGAGGACAGTCAGCATCAAACCTGCTTTCCACCGGTACTAACAGTCCGCTGAACACCCACTGCCTCTGACCCTGCTGTTCTCTCCAGCTCCTGAGGTATTCCAGTCTTGCTCTCCGTAGGAATTCCTTGCTGTAAATTGTTTTCATTCCAATAAAATCCCCCCATCAGAACTAGCCACCTCATCTGTCCTGTCTCCCCGAGCCCTCCATGAAAGAGACTGGAGGCTCTGCCCACCCATTCAAGATCCACTTTGTTTTCTGTCTTGGTGAACTGGAGAACAACCCATCTCTGTCCTCTGCAGGAGGATCCTTCAAAGACAATTAAGTCCCTCCTCAGCCTCTTTCCTGTGAAATGAAATTATCCCTAATCCTTTATCCTGTCTTCAAGAGTTCTATTTTCCGGTCCTTTTATGGAGAGGACTCCATCCGGGGAGCAACATAGCTGGGAGGGCTGAGGAGTGCAGGCATGGGGTTTACAGGCATCTTCAAGAACAGCGGCCTCGTCTCAGACTGTTTGTCAAGTGAAACGGCCTTGCTTTTGAGCCAAACCAGGCTTAACTCACTGTGTCCTAGCCTGATGCCACCCCACCCCACAGTGGCAGAGCACCTGGTCCCACAGAAGCCAGGGAAGAGGAAGAGGAGGAGGAGGGGGAGGAGGAAGATCAGCTCCAGGTGAAGGGGGGGTGGCCAGAAGCAAAACAAGGGCCCCCCAAACACCGAGAGCCCCACACTGCATTCTGTGGGAAGAAATGCAAGATCTAAACAGGGAACTGATGAGGAGAAGGAACGTGTGATAATTTGGGAGTAACGCTACCTAGCCATGAAGCTAGGGTTTTTCACCATTATATCACTTGTTTCTTAAATGAAAGTGGGAGCCATGCCATTCTTCTTCTGTCTCCTCTTGTGTCTAGATTTAGAGAAGGGATAGGAAGGGGGACAATAATGAGGAAGTGGACAAATATATATATATATATATATATATATATATGTATATATATATATATATATATATATATATATATGTGTGTGTGTGTATATAATATTTTTCTTAACTTTCTTGCCAAGGCAGACGTGTAGAGGTTAAAAGATAACCTTAGGTGTTGGTCCTTGCCTTGCATCTTACTTGACACAGGGCCTCTTTGCTTGTTTACCAGACTAGTTGGCTTCTGAGCTTCTGGGGAATTCACCTGTGACCGTCTCCCAGGTTGTTGCAGAAGTTCTGTGATTATAGACATGTGCTATTAAGCCCAGCTTGTGTGCGTTCTGGAGACTCACTCAGACCCAGGCACCTCAGGCCTGTGTAGCGGTAAGTACTTTACCCAGTGACCAATTCTCCAGCTTTGAGTATTAACTAACATCTCCCCACTTCAGTAATTATCAATAAAAATATTATGGCAACCATGTCAATGGGTCTGGAGTGACAAGCTCTTTGCCACACAGAAATATGGTCGTACAGCATTGGGGGCATTGTTACAGTAGGAAAAGCACGCCTGGCATCCAGCCCTTTACTGCTTCTCCATCCACGGACCCATCCCATCGCTAGCTCCTGTAGAGAGATGGGCCTTATATGGCCAGCTCAGTGCTGGTGTGACTCTGTAGATGAATTATCTCTGCTTCAAAATGACCCCTAACGTGACATTAAGAAGGCACTATAATCCTTGTGTATTAGCAAAAAACTTACACCATACCTACATCCCACAAGTCACTTGTCTTGACCCCTTCATAGTTCTACCAGCTTCTTACACGCTTCCTGAGCCTCACCTTTCCCCCAAATGAATTGAGAACTACAGGCGTTTTCCTGAAGGCAAACAAGAAAATTGCCCAGAGAAGCAAGCAATCTTCAAATGTCAAAAGCATCTAGTGTGTGCATCACTTTTTCAGTAAGTGCATGGGAATTTGGCGAGGTGACAAGCAGTGGTTTACAACATTAAAGGTGACTTAGAAACTGCCCACCAGTCAGGGAAAAGGGTGCCTGGGCCAGCCCCAAACCAGCCATCTCCCATGGCAGGCCCAACACTGGACATTTTTTCCATTTGCAAATGGATACCTGGGTTACAAGCTACCTGAAGAGAAGAGAAATGATTCCCCAGAACGTCATGTTGCCAGCCTGGCCAGCCTGGAAGAGAACTTCCATAGTGCTTTGACTCCCTGCATTGGCTTGACACTGGCGCCTACTTTCTCCTTTGCAATCTGATGAATGCAGGATGATTTGCTTTTAAAGAAACTAAGAAGTACTTTTTGTCCAGCCCCAGGTGTTTGGGAAACTTTCCAAGATGCATCCGGTCCACGATGCATTCAGTGTCCCCGATTCTCATCGCTCTACTCTGTCTAAGAATTCCGGGCCTTTCTTTCCAAGACTGTAATCCTCTTGCCTCTTTTCAGCTTTGGAGAGTGACCCACCTATCAGCATTGGTTAGGCAGATTCCTATCTTTGTCCCTTCTTTGTGGCCCAAGATGCACCAACTCTGCTGGGGCACGGATTCTGAGCAATGGTGTGGCCTTCTTTTCACTAATCCTGAAACCCCTCAGCTATGGACGGTCTTCGAGAAGAGCCAGGCACAACCTGGTCATTCAACAACCCTTCAGCGTGCCAGGCCGGGGCATCATTCAAAGTGCTAGAGGAAGGCCAGCTCCAACTGCCCTGCAACACTTCCTAAGAAGCCTAAAAGGAACTAAAATAGAGGTCACGCCAATGTCAACATGAGTCGGAAAATACCCAAGCCTAAAATTTTGGCTCCTCCCCAGTTTGTTAGTTACGAGCCTGGGCCTGTGCACTGGCTTACGTGAACCAGATTAGACTCTATCTTCACGTTGCCAAAATAGCCCGAGGAGGCCCTCAGAGTCAATCACTCAACACTGCTGACACTTGGGAGCTGCCATTTTCACATCTGGGGACAGTGACATCAGATGTTATCAGTACCTATTAAAATCCAAGCCCAAGCCTCCGTGCCCCAGTGCAAGGAGAGTGAGGATATTTTTGTCTCGTTTCATCTCCTGACAGCAGGAAGCGACGAGACTGAGAAAAGTCTTCTGGCATACGCAACAGCAGAAGGAAATCGGGCCGACCTCGTGGGCTCTCTTCCTGAGGTCTGGCTTTAACTGGACGCTGTTCACCTTGGCTGCTTAGATGTCATAGCCCACATCCTTGTATCTTCTCCACGATGGGTTACCTGGCCCCCTGCTTCTCCTCACACACCCCTTTCCAAGAGACATGGTATACGGCCATGGACACCATTCTGCCTGCCCTGAGTACCTCCTGCTTCTTCTGCCCTCATGTGTCCCCGTTTCTTACCCTTGGCTCCTTGTTAATCACATGTATCCTTAGTTGCCTTCTGCTCAGCCGAACGGTTACCTCCTCACCTGGCCTCACAAGGGATTCTGAGTACCCTTCCATTTCAATATTTGTTACATTAATATTCTAATCCCATCAGCTTTGTCTTTTGTCTCCTGCCTTGTACTAGATGGTGTGTGTGTGTGTGTGTGTGTGTTTTCTTCCCCATTTTTATCCATGATACTATGCCTCGAACACAGCTGGACTTTAATGAGTATTTATTGACTGCCCAATGTATAAATGATCTCAAATTCAAGAAAACTTAATTTTCCTCTTGGCCTAAGTAACAAGATTATATTATGAACATGTTTAAATATCATCAATATATTTTAAAGTTCATGGTTCTGTACTAGGCAGGGGAGGAAGGTGAGCTGAGGATAGGGGAGAAGAGGGGAAAGGGAGGTTCCTTGGTTTCCCCCTCTGAACGCAGGATCATCCCCCAAAGGAGGCCTTGGGAGTCTGGAGAGTGAGCAGGAGTTGGGAGCCAGGATTCTATAGCTCTGTGCTTCCTGTGTCTACGACCACTTCATTACCTTTTTGCCTTGTGCAGCTGCATATGGTGGAAGGTACACAGGAAATGTCCATCCACCTTCATGCCCAGGAAAGCCTCACCTCTGGGAATTAGAGAGTAGACAGTCCTTGGAGGAGCCAGTAGCATGCCCCTTAGCACTAAGAATGCCCCCCAAACTGAGGTGGGGGGGTCTATCGGAATGTGTGTCTCTGACCCTGCTCGCTCCTGTGAGTGAGGGCGAGATTCATACATCTGACAGCTCTCCTCATCCTACCATGCAGCCCAGGGGCTGGGCTCCTTCAACCCTGCTCTAAGCAAAGCTTGTTTTTCTCCTTGTACCATGTGGAACCCAGAGATTGAATTCAGGCAGCCGGGTCTGTTAGAGACAGGTGCCTTTACCACTGAGCCATCTTAGCAGCCCAAAGTGACACATTCTTAAAAGCCAGCAAAAATCAGTCCACACTCTTACATAAAGACAGATCGATTTTTTAGGTGGCCAGCAAGACTCTTCAGTGGTCTCTCCCTGTCAAATTAATCCTTGCTTTCTCAGCCCAGCCTCAGCAGCCTTCTCTCCTTTGCTTGGATGTCCCGTAGTCTCTCCCATACAGGGGCCCCCTTCTGCTTAGGCCACTATCCTGACCCTACCACTAGCATAGTGGTTCTCAACCTGTGGGGCGCGACCTCTTCCGGTGTCAAAAGACTCTTTTACAGTGGCTGCCTAAGACCACCAGAAAACACAGATTTTACATTACAATTCCTAACAGTAGCAAAATTACAGTTTTGAAGTAACAAAAATATTTTTACGGTGGTGGGGAAGCAGCGGGGGGGTGGGGCGGGTCACTCAAACATGAACAACTGTATTAAAGGGTCACAGCATTAGGAAGACTGAGAACCACGGCTCCATCCAGCACACCTGCCCTTTAAAACTCAGCTGTAACAGTTAAATCAAGGTTAGCAGCTCTTTTAAACCTCAGATCAGTCACCGCCCACTCTCTGAATTTGAGACAGGCAAGGCTCCCTGTAACAGCACAGCGTACTTTCCTTCCTGGTGGCAGTGCTGTGAATGCGGCCCGATAGAAACACCTATTTCCCTTAGCCAACTGTAAGCCCCTAGGCCAGTGGTTCTCAACCTTCCTAATGCTGTGACCTTTAATACAGCTCCTCATGTTGTGGCAATCCCTAACCATAAGATTATTTTTGTTGCTACTTCATAACTGTCACAGTGCTACCGTTATGAATCATAATGTAAATCTGATTGCACATTATGCATTTTCTGATGGACTTAGGCGACCCCTGTAAAACAATCTTTCAACACCCAAAGGGATCGTGACCTAGAAGCTGAGAACCACTGTCCTTAAGGGAAAGAACCAGCTCTCCTTTCTTTCTTTCTTTTTTTCTTTTTTTTTTTTTTTTGGTCCGGTTTTAGTGCCGCACACAGTGCTGGGCACCTAGAAGGCACTCAGATATTTGTTGAAGTGCGAAATAATGGATTTGGGTTTCTGCTGAGGGGCGACACGGCTGCCTCGCAGTCTGGCTTCCCAGGAGATAGTTACAACACAGAGGCATTGCTGATGGCAACATATCCCTTCCGAGGAAGATTTTCAAGTGGGAGAAAAACAACCTTCCCAAACTGGCATGGAAAGCAAAGAGTAAAAAAGATGAGCTGTTCGTCCAACAGAGGAAATGCACGCGAGCGGAACATTCGCAAGCCGTCTGTGTGGGATGAGGGGAGATTCCACCCCCACCTAAAGCCATATGCCAGGGAGAATCAGGCTGGGAGAAACTCGTTCTTTCTTCACTCCCGAGAAGAAGCCTTAATGTCCCGAAGGCAACCACACCAAGCGAGCCTGGGAAGGGGTGTTTTGATAGTACAGTCACATCTCTGGCCATCGCTCTTCTCTGTTACTCCCTTCAAGGGGTTGGTTCCCTTTGTGTTGAGAATGGCAATTCTGAGTATCCACTGGGGACCAACTCCGGGAGCAAAGGATGCCTGAGTGGCTGTGAGCATACATCTGGGCAATGTGCAATCTAATGCTAACATCAGTAAGCTTTCTCTGCGCATCCCGGGACATACGCGTAGAGCCAGATCCCAGGGGTTTCTTTATGGTCAGTTCTTCTCACACAAAGCAGGGCTGTGCACCCCAAATACCTGTCTGGAGATTGTTTTCCCTCTCAGCCCATCAGAGTCACCATTGCTGTCTCCTGCTTGAGGGGAGCACTGCTCACGATTAGATGGTATGTCTCAAGGAAAGCCAGAGTGCATCGAAATGTGTACAAGACATGAGAGGCCCTTTGCTTCCAAATAAATACAGACTCTTGAAAAACTATGACACCAGATTTTCCAGATACTATAGACTGAACACACAGCAAAATTATTAGTGTCTTTTTGGAGTCTAGCTATGCACCCAGGACTCCTTTAATCTCAGCTCTCAGGAGGCAGAGGCAGGCATATCTCTGTGGGTTTGAGGACAGCCTGGTCCACAGAGCGAGTTCTGGAACAGCCAGGGCTACACAGAGAAACCTTGACTTGAAAAGCCACTTAAAAAAAAAAAAAGAAAAAAAAAAAGAAAAAAATGAAAGAAAGAAAGAAAAAATAAAAAAAGCCTAGCCCAGCCCAAAGAAACTCAGCAATTAAAAAAAAAAAAAAAAAAAAAAAAAAAAAAACACACATACTAACAGTTTCCCTATTTGTCAGTAATGAGTCATTAGAAATCAAGGTGAGACAGAGAGATCTCACTCCGTCCAACATCTAGGGATGAGGTTTTTAAAGAGCAGTGCAGAGCTCACATGAGGAAACGTACAGATGTTTACAGAGCATATGAAAGCAGATTCAAATAAACAGAGCAAGTAAATGGAAGAGCACATTCCTGAAGGAGAAGACTCAATATTGTCAGTAGGATGTCAATTCTTTATAAATCAATTTATAGCTACCGTCTAATTCAGGCAGACATCATGCTATGCTAACTCAACAAGCTATTTCTTAGTTTTGGGGGGAAAACGGTTCTAAAGTTCAATTAGTTGGCTAGTTGTGTCAGATATAGTAGCCAAAAAATTATTTCTGGAAAATAATACTGACATAGATAGTCTGTACTACCAGACTTTAATACACAAATAAAAATTCTGTAATTAAAACAATGTGGTTTAGTACTAGGCCAGGATGGAAGGAATAAATGGGTTTAAAAATACAGGCTTGCCTACAAGAATCTAGTGTAAGAGAGGCAGTGATTTAAATCAATGGGGCAAAAAAAAAAAAAAAATCCTTCCTTAATCAGGGCTGCAAAAATTAGCTATTAAGAAAAAGTTAAATTTCTCTTATGTCGCAGAACAAAAAGAGAAACCGGGACAAAAAGTTGAATGTGCAAAATGAATCCTCAAACAAGTAGAAGAAAATGCAAATGAACAGAAATCTAAAACCAGGAATGGGAAGGATCTTGTAAGCATGGGCGGGGGGGGGGGGGGGGGGGGGGGGGGGGGGGGGGGGGGGACTGGCACACAAAGCTGATGAATAGGACATAACAAATAAGGCCTTCAACGCACTGGAGAAGCCATAAATGAATTTCAAAGACAAATGACAAACCAGAGAAATATTCCAGTGTTACACCAAAAGGTTAATATCCTCTTATGCATAAAGAGTTCTTATAAATCAATAGGAAAAAAAGGATAAATATAAATAGAAGAAAAGCAAAGGACAGGAGTGTCAATAAATGCTGAAACAAATGCTCTAGCTCACTGGTAATTAAGGAAATCCAAAGTAAGGCCACGAGATACCATTACTCACCCACCTAACAGACTCCAATTTAAAAATTACAAAAGGCAGGAGTCGGGCAAAGCATGTGTTCATGCTGTTTACGGTGGTGGGGTGGCTGGACGTGGTGCTGACAGACCCCAGCCCTCCAGCCCTTCCTTATATGCCTGCCTCTGTATGACAACTGTTATTTCCAGGAATTACTCCTAGAGAAATACTCGAAAAGTGTCCACAGATATGTGTTCAACACTACCTTATTGCAGTGTATTTTATAGTAAAATTTTACAGTATTAAATAACCACATGTTCTGAATAGCCAACAATATGAAATTAAATAAAACATGATGCATTAGGGTAATGAACTACAGTTTTCTAAGATTTTTTTTTTTCTGAATGAGGAATGGCACAATCAATACAAGATGCAGAAGGGAAAAAGCATGATATAAAATGATACATAGTTTCACCCCAATTCAACTGAAG
This sequence comes from Acomys russatus, assembly GCF_903995435.1. Lineage (NCBI taxonomy): Eukaryota > Metazoa > Chordata > Mammalia > Rodentia > Muridae > Acomys > Acomys russatus. The sequence continues at coordinate 26,507,215 of NC_067137.1, forward strand.
GCAAAACATAGTAGATTGTAAAGTGTTAATTATTTTTATCTCTGAGTGGTAAGATTGTGCTTGGTTTTTCCTCCTGTCAAATTTTCCCATAAAGAACATTACTTTTATAATTGGAAGGTTGCATAAGTTTGAAAAGATCAAACCTTGGTGATTCTATTTCTAGAATTCCATCCGAACATGGCGCTAACACTCAACCATCCCATAGCCTGGTCCTATTATTTTCATATTAATATTTTCAATCATAGATCCGGGTGCAGTGACATGCTGGATATTGCCCTCAGAACTGGGTCTTTGCAGATCTGCCTGTTACCAAAATTGTGAACCAAAACAGTATGTAAGAATAGCCGCCACCTTAGTGGCGCAGGAGAGGAAAACCAGGTATGAGCAATGTGGATGGCTGAGTAACAGCTTGGGGTTTATTTTCAATGATGGCATGATATTTATCTTACACTGAACTGAAAAAGCAAGATGCAAAAAAAAAAAAAAAAAAAAAAAAAAAAATTCATAGGCAATCCTGGTGGTAACTGTTGAGAAATGTAAACCCGAAGGCCAGAAGAAAATATGAGATATATTAATAATGGCTATCTCCAGACCATAGGTTAACTAGATATTATTACTTCAGACCTGAAAATTCTACTTTACGCATCAAAATATGTTCCACATTCGTTTTACACAGTGAGTTTATTTGCTCCCACACCCCTCTTCCTGATCCCTGCCGATCCCTTAAGGCCGAGGCCAAAGCATACTTTTCCCGTGAAGCAGTCCTTGACTCGGTCAGACCACGAAGTTCCAAGTGCAGCTTGGAACTTCCACAGGTAATGGCACGTGCCGCCAAGCGTGACAACCTGAGTTTGGTACCCAGATTGTAGAAGGAGAGAATTGACTGTGGAAAGTTCTCCTCTGAGTCCTACACGTGTACTGCGGCACGCCTGTGCCCAGCCGAACACAGAGTAAATACACAACAACAAAGTGAAACTTTGACTTGTGGCTTCAGAAAGTCTCCTGTGTCTCTTTATGACATAATGGCTCTTGGACTGGACTCCCTGTCAAGATCTTAGACCTCCCCTGGAGCCTCCTATGTTGTGGCTGGCAGAACTGGTGCCCACAGAAATGCCATCCCTGAGTGTGGCCTAGACTTCATGGAGGGGGATGGCAGAGGTGATATCATGAGCAGAAGCTATGAACCTGAATGTTGGCTGCCTGTCTGGGAAGAAATAACAACAACAACAACAACAAAACAAAACAAAACAAAACAAACAAAAAAAAAAGGGGGGGGGGGAGAGAGAGAGAGAGGTAAGAAAATTACAGATGATGTGGTAAATTTTCCAAAATACTAAATTGATTTAACTGTTCTAAATTCTGGGCTTATAGCCTTCCTACTCATTAGTGAAAAATGTATACTGTGTTTTGAAATAATGAGGTATAGAGGGGAATTTTTAAGATTATTTCTCAAACTGATACCTGACAATCACATGTTGCTTCTATTATCTTTCATGTTTCCAGCTCCATAAAAGAATAAATATTAAGGCTAACCTTTTTTTTTTTAATGGGAAGAGAGAGAGTTTAAATAATTTATTACCTTTGCAAACCAAATATTAGTGCCAATTAAAGAGAACTGGAATGTTTGCCGCTCGTCAGAGAAGCATCTCTTACTCAATACAATACCATCTTCTTCCTCTGCCAATTATATTTTCCTGTAATTACAATTATCTAGACTGCACTCTGGATGGTTTCTACTTTTTGTTTCTTCTTTTTTTTTTTTTTTTTTTAATGTCAAGTCTTCCTATGGAGACTGTATGTTTCCATGCAGATAAGTTTATTTGGACTTAATAATGACATGGGGTAGATACTTGATAAATGTGGGTCAAATAAATAGAGACGAGACCGGAAGCTGAAGGCGGTGAAGGCTCCCTGTACTGATAGTCTTTGACCTGAGTCTCAAAATTCTAAAAATTCAAATTCAGCGGTAAACTCCTTACATGGAGTCCTCTGGATCTTGGGTCTGGAGATAACTCTTGGAAAGGATTCTTCAGACCAAGTCACAGCGGGACTAAGACATTTGAAAAAAGAGTGAATACACACAGGAAGAGCATTCGGGCTGGCACACAGCAGGACATGGAACCTGGAGGCCGGACACATGCCTCAGTGGCAAGCAGCTCTCCAGCCTCCTCCTCTCCCCCTGATTAACACTATCTTCACCCCAGACCTCCCCACTTCCCTTTAAAAAACGAATCTCTTTTATCAGAAGTTGATGAGAAAATGCCCTCTTGTGGGCGTGACAGTGGACCACCTCGGCAGTGTCACAGATTTATGAAACTGTGGTTGTTCAGGAGAATTCCTTCATTTGATTTGAAGATGTATTTTTTTTTTAATTCTCAAATACCAACCCTTTGTTAAAGCACAAATACATCTTGCGAGAAGCCATTAAATGAACTGAAGATCACGTCTGCCGCATCCAACTCAGCAAGTTCTGCTGATCTGCGGCGTTACCAAGATAATTATTCTCTTTTCTAAACTTCTATGCAATTTGATAATGACTGGGTGACTTTTTTTTCTCCCCCTAATCATCACTCAGAATCTGCCTCCTTTCTGCTCCTAGGAACCCATCACCTGAGATTGACAGGCAGCAATTGAAAATAATAAAATTATGTAAGATGAGCTTGTAATCACTTGCATTTTACAAGAAGCAAAATGCATTTTGCTCCGGCTGAGGAACAGAAAGTTTCTTCCTCATTTTAAATCTGTATCAGAGGTAAAGCCTTCTATTAAAACACAATTCTCGGTCCGCTCACAGCCTCTGGCAGTCTGCCAAGGAGACTATCATGGAGCTATTGCTGCAGAGAAGCAGTTTGTCAAAGGCACCGAGGATGCTCCCAAGAAAGAGGATGCAGCCTCCCGAGTCTAGTGGTGGGGCTGTAGAGGGGAGTTGCCTGTCCCTACTCCAGCTCTGCTGACCAGCCCCGCCCGAGACACACACACACACACACACACACACACACACACAAACACACGCACGCACGCACATACACCCACACACCATAGCCACCCTTTTTACAAGGAGCCACAGGAAGGAAAACAATCCTTCCCTCTTTCATTATTTTACACACACACACACACACACACACACACACACACACGCACGCACGCACGCACGCACATACACCCACACACCATAGCCACCCTTTTTTTCCAAGGAGCCACAGGAAGGAAAACAATCCTTCCCTTTCATTATTTTACTTACACACACACACACACACACACACACACACACACACACACACACACACACACACACCCCTCATAGCTAATCATCCTTTTCACAAGAAGCTACAAGAAGGAAAACATTGAAACAATTCTTCCCTCTTTCACTATGTTAAACACACACACACATACACAACCACACCACACCACATTTAGGGGTTCTTCCTCCCTTTTTCTACTTCTTTTTTTTTTTTTTTTTTTTTTCCTTTCTACCATATTGCTATTTTCATTATGGTTATTAAATTGCAAGCTCTACAGTCCCAGACCTGGTTAACTGCAACCATTTTTTGCTGGATATTATTTACAGGTCGGCGCGACCACTTGGGGGCACAGTTATTTGAGAACCCTGCCATCGCTGTGAGAGGCAAGCTCCTAAGGTTTGAAGTGTGCTTTGCTACCATTAAGACAGTCCACAAACCTGACTTTTTTAAAAGACTTAAAATGGAAAGAACCCTGGATAATTAGTTTTTAAGGGGAGACTTCGATCACTGTGCTGGACATATTTTATATAGTAGATTATGTGAAGCTGATTAAGATTCCTTCCTTTAAAAAAAAACTGGCTGGTTAAGTTTTTCCCCTATATTATGAGATGGCATTTTCCTGTTTCTGTTAGGATTAATGTGGACTTGTACACAGCCACCTATTGCCCACTCTAGGGTCAGAGAAGTAGAGAAATTAGCCTTCTTTTACAGCAACGTTTCATTCCTGGGCTAGGTAAGTTTTCCTTTCAGAATAAAAAAAAATAAGGATTATTTTAATAATTGGAATTTTTTAATGTGGGGAGACAGTTGCTATTAGCATTATATTGTATTTTCATCTTTTTTGTGTATGTGCTTCAGTTTCATCATCGTATACTGGTAATTATGTTTCTGGTTTCTTTTAATATTAATCATGTTTCCATCATAATTAAAAAACCATTCTTTCAACCAAACATATGATAAAGTCACGTTAGAAACTTCATTCTCAATTTTCAAAGAAGCTCCTGGAGAAAAACTCTCATGCTATTTTTTTTTTTTTTTTTTTTAATTTAAACCTCACCTCTGTACTGAACACCTGAAAAAGAACAAGCTCTTCCAGTGATGAGCCGGGAGTTTATGGTCCATGACCAGGCAGAACGGCAGAACAGTACTCCGGTGGGTACCAGGGAGACGGGAACTCAAAGCAGAGGCATGGGAACAAGATGAGCAAAGCACAGGCTGGACTTGACCAGGGAGCCCAAGAACTGCACAGCCTGCCACAGGCCAGCCTGTGAGAAAATGGACCAGTGGCTATCTTTCCTGGGTCTGATTCAGATGCAAAGTCATTTCACGCCCTGCTGAAGGGGGATCCCTTATCAAGTCACAGGCTTTAAGAAATCATCCCTATTTGCATGTGACTGCGGCTAACAGGTTCAGAGAAGAAATTCTACAGAGGCTTGCACTTTTCCACGCAGGACAGCTGGAAGCAGTGCAGGGAGCTGAGGAAGTGAGGCCTGGCTGTTTCCTGGCTCTTCCATGTGCTAGCTTATTGGGACTGGTTCTGGCTCCACCTAACCCACCTTAGACATAGCAACCTTTTCTCAGCTTCCTGTGTTCAAACTGTAATACGCAAGCATTGGCCTAGATCTTTAGAGGAAAATCAACAAAGGAACACACACAAAAGCAGAGGCCACCATTTCCCCCAGGAGCGCAAGGCAGGCCAGCAGGGGGCTTCTAGCAGGGGAAACAGCCTCCTGTACTAGGGAGTCCCTACCAGCCTAGAATGGTGAACAGGACCAGAAAAGGCAGACAGGAAAGCGGAAAGGGGGCAGGGCAGAGGAAGAAGAACTGAGTTCTTTTAGGCAGCTAGCTAGAGGCCCTCTTGCTCAGCAGTGACCTTTTTGAGCCTCCAGCCTCTACAGGAAAGCAAGTCTCTTAAAAAGCAGGTGTTTTTCTCTGCCCTGAGTCCCCTGTGTCCAGGCCTTGGTTTGCCGAGCTGGGCCCCGTGCTTCATTCCAGAACTAAAGGCATCAACATGCCCAAAGAATGTCTCAACCAGCCCCAAAGGCCCAAGCCGAAAACCAAGAGGCTAAGCCTTGGACTGGCCACCTGACCCCTCTGCCTGCAGGAGATGGGTGTCTGTCTGGTCAGTTCTGTGGGTAACTGACAGAATTATCTGGGGGATAAGTGGGTGTATCAAGCTATTACAGTTCAGGGACATGTTAGGCCACCCATCAAGTCCTTATCCCCATGCAATTACTGAGGGGCCTCCCAAGTTTGCTTTAGGTTCCTGTGGAGGCAATGTCTGCTCAGCAGCAACGCAAGCATCTGGCCCTCTTGTTATCCTTCCAGAGAGAAAAATCAACAACATGCCTTTACCTCTAAGTATGCAGGCCATCCAGTAAGTCAAACCAGAAAGTGTTTGGGCTAGGAAGGAAGACTGATTGGAGAGGGCACAAGAAAACTTATGGAGCGGCGAAAGCCTTCTATTGTTTTGAGTGATGACCACGTAGGCATTTGCAATTATTGAAGCTTGGTGTAATGAACATTCCGATCTATGAATTTCATTATACTGCCTCAACTGTCACAAAATAAATCAAATAAATACATGTCCAGCACGGGGTTGGGACGAGGTATACAGCAAGTACCATATAAACATTATTGAACTCTTGAAACTTATTTTCCCCAAAATGAATTCTGAAAATGATGCAATGAAAGACTCAGTCTGGGTGGGGGCTGGAGAGATGGCTTAGTAGTTAGAAGCCCTGGCTGGTCTTCCACAGGACCTGGGATAGATTTCCAGCCCAGCTTACAACTGTATGTTAACTCTAGTCTCAGAAGAACAAACGCCCTCTTTTGGCCTCCTTGGGCACTGCATACATGTGGTGCACAAATACACACGCAGACAAAACACTCATATACATGAAATAAAATATGAATTTTAATTTAAAAAGAGTCAGTTGGGAATATTTGGAAATCTGTTTTTATCACAATAAAGCACAAAGAATAAAAAAAAAATCTAGCTTTTCAGCCAGTTATCAAAATATAGTTCCGCGGCCTTTCATAGACTCACTTTCTTGGGTAAAGGTCACTACCAGCCATCTCCACAACACGTTCATTTTTTCCAAATGGAAACTGTTAATCCATTAAACAGTAGCTTCTGACTGCCACTGTTCTGTCTCTCTTCCTGTGCATGTGGCTAATTTCCATACCTCATACGAGTCGACCCACACAGCATTTGTCCTTTTGTGACTGGTATATTTCACCTATTATGCCCCTACATTTCCCATATGTGAGAGGACTCCCTTCCTTCCTAAGGCTAGGTGCTATTCCTCACTGTGCAGGTACTGCTTCCACTGATGTACATGTTTACTTCAACTTTTGGAAATCATGACCACTCCTGCTGCTATGTGGGGTGGCGGGGTGCATGGTATACGGGACCATGGTCCAGTCTCTGCTTTTGCTTCTTTGTGGATGATGCTCAAAAGTGGAACTGCTAGATCATGTGATAACTCTATGTCTAGTTTGTTGAGGATCTATTGTATTTTCCACAGTGGTTGCCCCATTATGAGTTGTACCAGCAGCACATGAGGCTTGCAGTTGCCCACACCCTCCCCTACACTTGGTATGTGCTGCTTCTGTTTGATAACGGTCATCCTAATACGCACTGTGTGGCATCTCACCGTGTTTCTGAAGTGCCTTCCTCTCATCATTGAGGCGTTGAATATGGTTTTCAGTGTTAGCAGGCGCTGTGCTGTCTCCTCTAGAGAAACACGTACTCGATCCCTTAGCTCATCCTTTAATCACACCGTTGTCAAGTCGAACAATTTTTCGCTGTTACCAGGAAGTCCCGAGAACAGCATCCTGCCCTCCCTCCTTGTCACATGCTCAGTCTCTAGACAATTTTCTGTCCCTATTCTTTTTTACCCTGCTCTTGATCCCAGAGGGCACATGGGTCACATCTAGTACGGAAACAAGCACCAGGTGGTAAGTTGCTTTTCCCTTTTCCTGGGACCAAAGAGAGTTAAGTGGCCCAGGTGTCTACTCTAGATAGTAAAAGAAAAAAAGAAACTGTCTGGAGACCACACATTCTGGGAGGCAAACCAAGAATAAAAACAATGACAAGCCCTTGAATTGTGACTTCGCAGTTCAGTGAGTGCCCACCCACCCCCAAAGCCTCCCTTAGGACTCCTAACGTCAGCTCCTCTTGTGGTTTCTGCAGAGTTGAATTGCAATTTTAAATCCTTAGGTGGGAACCAGAGCAGGGCCAAGGCTCTGGAATGTAAGGAGAGCCCACCATGGCCTCTCACGGTCTGGAAGGAGAACTTAGCTGGAGTAACAGCTCATCACCTTCCTCAACTGGACCCCTGGGCTGCAACGCTTGCCTGAGGATACAGCTCACAGCCAATGGGAATCTGATGTATCTTTATCTCAGCCAGGTAGCAGCAGGGGCTGCTTTGGGTACACTTGTCTGCCTGCTTCCTTCTTTTCTGTGTCCTAGTCCATGGTGCCTGCCAGTCTCTCAGCCAGATCTCTCCTCTCCTGGGTACTCTGTCTACTGTACCATCTGACTTCTAAACCAGGGCTGCCCAAGCAGACCTAGTCAGACACCTGGGGCTGGTGAGGAAATGCCCCTCCCCATCACAAGAGAGGCAAAGACTGTACAGAGCAAAACATGACTTCTTCAAATATGGTTTCCAGGAAAATCATTTTTCTCCTCTGGGTGAAGAGAAACTGTTAAGCCTTTGTGCCATTTCACCGTGGAAAAAGCCAGCTGCCTCACACTGCATGAAGTGAGCCACGCTCCTTTTCGACAGCACGCTGCGTGGACCGGTGGATTGAGAGGCTCCGGCGTGTCCCTGTGGCACATCGAGGCTTTAGCAAGAGCGGTGCTCCTTTCACAGTTGGAATATTTTTTCCAGTTTTGATGATTAAAGCTGGTTGGAACAGCATGAACCAAATAGATTATAGCATTCCACTCACAAAAAAAGCTCTTCACTAAAAGGGCAGGCTAGGTACACTGCTGCACGCGGGGCCTCCCGGTCTAACGAGTCTAGTTTCTAAATGTGGCCCTTGCACTTCCCCAAACTCCAGAGCCCTTGAGTTTGCTCAGAAAACCCAATTCAGGCTCTGTAAGTAAGGTCATCATAAATTTCCTTCTGTTACTCCAATAAGCAAACTCAATGATGAAATATCCTCCCCCGGCCCCCCTTAAATCCCAAGAGTTCAAGACAAGGCATCTTAACAGAACGGCTTTCACGTGGAGGTAGGTGGGTGCATTACAAGGTGCCTGAGCTAGGATCCTCAGGGCCACATTAGAGAAGCCACTGAGCATGCATATGAAGGCAGTTACCAGAAATGGTAATCATGTGCTAGGCAGAAGACAGCAGGCAGCTGCCCCTGCTAAATTGGGCACTAGTGGATGAGGCAGAAGTCAGCCCACCTGTTGTTACCCCCAGTGGTGGAAAACCTGGCCTTGATAATAAAGGATTCCAAGTGCCAAGTGTTCTAAAATCCTGCCCATGCTTTGACCAAACAACTATATTTAGGTTCCTACAGTGCTCTCTATCTCTATCTGATAATAAGAGGTGTAGGATTTTTTTTTAATTTTATTTTTGTTTACTTAAAAATGTATTCATTTTATGTCTATGGGTATTTTGTCTGCGCGCATACCAGTGTACCTCGTATATGTGGAGGGCAGAAAACAGCATTGCATTCTCTGGGACTGGAGTTATTGAGGGTTAAGACACTATGTGGATACTACGTGTTCTCTGGAAGAACAGCTAGTGCTCTTAATCAGTGAGCCATCTCTCTGCTCTCTAATGTTTTTATTGTGTGTGTGCATGTGTGCACTGTGTTTCTACGTGCATTAAGTTTCATGTGTTTACTGTGTGTGGGGGGGGTGCAGGTGTTGTACTCTACCCATTTCTGTCTTCTCTCTGGAGACAGGCTCTCTTGCCGATCCTGGAGCGCGCCCTCTTCGCTAGATTAGCAGCCAGCAAGCGGAAGAAGCCTCCTGTCCCCACCCCATCTCTTCTCCAGCACTGGGGAACATATAGCAACACGCTGAGTACCAGGGACCTGAACTGGGGCCTTTGTACCTGTGCAGCCAACATTCTTACCCAATGAGCCATCTCCCCCAGATCTTGATTTTTGTTTTTATTTCCAGTCTGTCAAGAACTGACATGTGGAGTTGGGGATGTGGCTCAGTGATATGTGCCTACCATGTACAAGGCCCTGGGGTCGATTCCCTCACATCGCAAAAACAAACAAACCAACCGAAACGTGGTCCTACCATGCATAGCTAGACCACCATCCACAGCTCTGTTGATGTGCGCTTCACACTACTCCAACTGCTATCTGCTTACTTCAGTGAGAGGAGCCATCCAGTGTGTTCCTGATCACCAAAGCAACGTGAGGTGCAACCCTAGGTTCTAACAGCTCACTCTCCATTTACTTTGGCACCAGGTGTTGTTGGAAAGCTACCACTGCCGACACCTTTCCACTGGCTTGGAGAGACTGAGCAATGGCAGCAGGTGAATGGATGTCAGGGGTCAGGGCAACATCTCTCAATTTCCAAGTAGACCAGAGATTCTACAGTGTAGGTGACCAGTAACTATCAAGATGTGCCAAGCCAAACCTGGGTCTAATGACAAAGGCACACCTTTATCTCTTTAGGTGATAAAGTACAATACTAGGTCTTTCTGTTTCTTTGAGTTTATTTACACCTGAAGAGAAAATTAACTGGACCTCTACTTATTATAATATCACCCGTGGTAATTAGGAAGCCATGTGGTTAAACATGAGAGGATTTTTCATAATACAATAGGCCATTTAGAGTCCTTACAGAAGGCATATTGGCCTTCCCTTCTCTCTATAGGCAGGCAGTGTGTAGATGACAGGCCTGAATATCTTATATCCATTTCCCATACTTGATCTGACCTTAAGCACATGTCTGCCTCTCTAATTCATCCACAAAATGGGAGTGACGTCACTCACACACAAGGTGAGCCACAGGATAAGACAGCACAGGACAAGGAGGACTCCTTTCTTGGTGCCTCTCTGCAAACAGGAATTGCATCTATGCTCAAGGCACATGTATCAGTCAGGTTCCCCTCGGTGGCTTTTATTTTTTTTTAATTTATGTATTTATTGTATATGAGTGCTTTATCTGCAGAAGAGGGTATCAGGTCACATTATAGATAGTTGTGAGCTACCATGTGGTTGCTGGGACTTGAACTCAGAACCTTTGGAAGAGCAGACGGCGCTCTTAACCACGGAGCCATCTCTCTAGCACCCCCCCCCACCCTTGGTGGTTTAATAGCCATTGTGATTCAGAAGCCAGTGTCTCCAGCTAGAAGGGAACAAAGAAAGTGAAAGAAAAAAGGCAACATTGTTTCATTTTTTTTCTCAAACCCAAACTTCACTATTCCTGGACACTTGTCATTGTTACTAAATGACCAAAAAGGAAGCTATTAAGTCTTTAACTCAGTCTAAGTCTACGGCTGGCATTTGATTTTCAGAAAACAGCCACAGCATCCTCTCGTGTGCTCTTTTCTTCATCTTCTCAAACTTGGACGCCTTAAGGATAAAGAGCCCCACCCCCACCCCCAGCTACCCTCTATCTCAGAGGTTGTCACACTGTGGGTCGTGACCCCTTCGGGGGCTGAATGATCCTGCCACAGGAGTTGACTGAGACCACTGGAAATAACAGCTGTTTCCATTACGATTTGTAACAGCGGCGAAATTACAAGTTATGAAGCAGCAACAAAAATAATTTTCTGGCTGGGGTCACCACAACATGAGGAGCTGTATTAAAGGGTGGCATCATAGGAAAGTTGGGAACTGCTGTTCTATATGCAGCAAAGGGAAGGCGGGTGGTGTGCTGGCTGGGTAGGCATATAGGAGGGGCCTGCCAGCCCAGAGACGGCCAGCTCTTGGCAGTGGACGCCCTCAGCCAGCACTGCCTGTGTGATGGCTTCCTCACAGGCCTGACCTCAGGTCTTGAATGAATACCCCTTGTCCAGTGAGCATGGATGCACCTGAGTTGGAAGCCTTAAAAGAGAGAGCAGAGATGATTGTGTGGCGGCGCTGGGGGCTCTGTACATGCCCTTTCCTGTCTCCCAGAAGACTCACACCACAAAGAATAAAACCAGAAGAGGAATAGATGGCAGACGCAGGGCTACTCTTCTCCCATGATTGTCTCTGCAATTTGCTGTGGTTTTATTTTTATTTAATTTAATTTATTTATTTATTTTTTGTTTAAAACAATGTAGTTTTTGAGACACCACAGATTTTAAAAATCTGCTCAGGGAAGAAACTTCGCAAGTGAGCACATTGTGAAAGACAAGACTGTGTGGGCTCTCCAAAGTCCCAGACAGCTCTAGTTATCACGGGAATGATGTAAGTTCCAAGAGAAAATTAGTCTTCAAAGTCTCAAGTCATAAATCCTCCAAGATTCCATTTAGATTACTTAGAATTCATCAACAAGCATGTTTAATAGATATAGGCCCAAATATAGTATCTAAAATTCTACACAATGACAAACTCTGAATATGTAACTACACAGTCACTGAGTGAAAAGCAAATCTGAACCGTCGTAGGCTTTGATGTTTATCACCTGATACCGTCTCTGCACAGAAAGGCACACAGGCAAACATTTGCACTGAGGAAGTTAATGCCAGACATTGCGCTAGACAATCCTGACATGAAAAAAAAAAAAAAAAAAGTTAAGTCCAGCTAGTCTTTAGTAGGTCTAAGTATATCCTTGACTCTCACTCTATTGCTTTTTTCCTTGCAGCTATTTCTTTTCTACACAGATTCACTATGGAAACAGGTCCCATTCAAGCATATGAAAGTTGTTCTCATTGGTCTTCCATGAATAAATAGAACCAGGTAGACCAATGCAAAATCTAAGCCTGACAGTGAGCGTTGGCAAGACTAGGTCAATAGTCTTACACTCACATTCCTTCTAATGTTACCATTAACTATTAACTAGCAAGAGTGAGGCATGGTGGTTCACACCTTTAATCCCAGCACTCATGAGACCGAGGTGGGAGGATCTCTGTGAGTTCAAGGCCAGACTGCTCTACATAGCCAGTTCTATGCTAGTTCGGGTCAAAAAGGAAAAAAAAAAAAAAAGGGAATAAAATTTAAAATTTAAAATAAAATTTAAAAGTACCCCTCACACGCGAAAGGCAGCGGGAACTGGTACAATTATCCTGAGACTCTGTGTGTGCTGTCAGAAATGTACAGAGGTCTGGGGGTGTGCTTTGGTTGGTAGAGTGCTTGCCTAGTTTACATGAAGCCCTGAGTTCCATCCTCAGCATTGTGCAGCTTTGTCACACGTGTGTGCACATACCCCCCCCCCCCGCCACACACACACATGCACACACACATGAGAATTAGTAGCTGAGGGCTCTGTGTTCGAACTCAGAAGTCTGATTGGCTACATCAGTGGCTGGCTGGGCCTGTGAGTACAGGCCAATTGATTACCTCTGTGCTTCACTGTCATTTGTAAAGTGTAGATAATCCCTACTTCATGGTGTTGATATGAGGATTAGAGATAATATATGTAAAGCACTAAAATATGGTGGGCAGCCATAGCCAGAAGCTATTATTATTTTATTACTGGGGCTTGAGAAAGGTTTACTGATTGAATAATAGGTAGATTAGCTGACCTCTGAAATCCAAGACAATGCTAAAATTATGATACTAAAAATGTAATTAAAAATTCATACATCCAATCCACGAAGGGTATTTTGAACTGCTGGAATTGTGATGCAAATCATCTTATGCTCTTCAGAACTCATATGATCATATAATGCGTACAGACTGCAGCATACACACACCCTGACATATCATTAAAATACTTAGATCAACACCTGGAGGCTCAGTGTCCCATTTCAATCCACTCCATGACTTGCTTTCACTTCTCTGAATGTCCATGTTCCAGAGTCAGTCAGTCAGTCAGTCTGTCTGTCTGTCTGTCTGTTTCTCTCTCCTTCTCTTTCTCTCTCTCTCTCTCTGGGGGGGGGGGGTACAGGTTTTAGCAGGGTTCCCTCTTCATTTTGAAAAAAAATATTTTAAGTTAATTTATTTTTTTGTGTCTGAGTCTTTTTTAAAAAATGTTAATTGTGTATGCATGTGCCACAGCAGGCTGAGGCGCAAAGGGGCGGAATGCATGACTTGCTCTCTCCTTCCACCATATGGAGTCTGAAGACCCAACTCGGGTCCTCAGGCTTGGCAGCAAGTATAAGTCAGTGGTTCTCAGCCTTCATAGTGCTCTGACCCTTTAATGCAGCTCCTCAAGTTGTGCTGCCCATAAAATTATTTTTGTTGCTCCTTCATAACTGTAATTTTGATACTGTTATTAATTGTAATGTAAACCACGGATATGCAACCCTTGTTGAGAACAACTTCACTAAACTATCTCACGGGCTCAACGGCGTCCCTTCTAGCACCACACAGCCACTGTGCTTCCTCCCGTTTTTATAAACAGAGGCTTTGTGAGACAAAGCTCGCCCCAAGGTTACACGGAGAGTGGAACCCAACATCTACATGAGACCCCTGCAGACACCCATCCTACACCGTCACTGAGATTCAGCCAAACCCTGCCAAAGCAAAGCATGGGAAACAGCCTCTAGACTTGCAAGGGGATGCACACACCAAGGAAGAAAGAAAAATGTCAGTGATAACCTATTACATTCAACGTTTGACATTAATTCGACTGACTGCATCCTACCAAGTTCTTAAAACGAGAGACCCATATTTGTTAGTGCTAATGTGGCAGAATGCAGTGATCCTATTTCTGCGTACATACCGTCAAAGAATGAAACGCCTCATTTCAAAGGGTATCTACACAATCAAATTCACTGTATCATTACTCACAGTAGCCAAGAGGTGGAAACGACCCCTACACTCACCAACAGATGAACAACAACAACAAAAAAAAAAATACATATACTCGATGGAATATTAACCAGTCTTTCAGGAAGGACATTCTGACATATGATACCGCATGGATGAAAGCATGATTGTATGATGCTACATGAAATGAGCTAATTATGAAGTGACGAATGTTTTATTTCATTTACATGCAGTATCTAAAATGGTCAAGTTTACTGAGACACAAAATAGAATGGTGGCTGCCCAGCATGGAGAGAGGAGAATAAACACTGGCACTTAAGGGGTGTAAGATTTCCGTACCACAAGATGAGCAAGTTTCAGTAACATGAGCATACCACGACACTGTTCACATAAAAATGGTGAAGGTGCTAAGTTTTGGGTTATTGTTTTAAATCATGACTTTTAAAAGTGGCACAGTACATATTTGTGTACATAAACACAAATACATGTCTATATGTCTATATGTATGTTTACCCCAAATTGGCCAATGATTTAAAGGTCTCGGCACTTCATCACACGAAAGCTAGAAAGAGACACCTGTAGGGCCAGTGGTAGCCTTTGGCGGCTGGGGATCTGTCCTTTTCAGCTAACCCAGATCCCCTGCAGGGCCCATGCTCCAGGGTTCTTGTTTCCATGTCTGAGTCATCTGTGCAGCTGCAGCATGGCCTCCCGGAACCATTTGTATTTCACAGAGCTACTCTGCCTCACCGGAGAGAACTCTCTCCTTTCCCACCCTAAAGGTGGAAATGCCTGTGAATGATGAAGTTCGTCTCACCAGTGACTCTGCTGCAGCTTCTGGTGATCACCTGGCTTCCTCCTAACTTGAAGCTTCAATTGCCCTGGTTTCAGATGGCTTCCTCGCAGAGTGCAGAGTCTGCCTTTCTGACTCTAGGAGAGCAAGTGTTGGAGAGCTTTGGAGTTTGACGTTAAGATGGCTGTGATCTCAGCATTTTTCATCCCAGGTTCTAGTGCTGAATTCTAATATATACCTCTCCTTACCAACCAACATCATTTTAACCATTTTTCTAGGGTAAAAGTCATTGCATATGAAGAAC
Source organism: Acomys russatus (assembly GCF_903995435.1). Taxonomy (NCBI): domain Eukaryota; kingdom Metazoa; phylum Chordata; class Mammalia; order Rodentia; family Muridae; genus Acomys; species Acomys russatus. Next base: position 26,522,396 of record NC_067137.1, read on the forward strand.
TTTGTGGGGACCTTAGGTTTTTTGTTTGTTTGTTTTTGTTTTTTAGCCATAGAAAATTACTCATCTGTATTTAGTAGAAATATTTTCCCGGTTTCTAAACATTTGTGTTGAGCTGTGTTTAGCACTAAGGAAGGTCTGAGAGGGCATATTTGTTACAGAGATGTCTCTTTCTCTAGTCACCTTACTGTAACTACACCAGTGTGGCTTCATCTGCGGCCCTCAAAGGCTGGATTCCTTATTCACAGTGTTTCTCCCTCCTCCTACCCCCAAGTAGGCGCTTAGTTGACTGATTATAGAATCATAGGGCTGGCTATAATTCCATTTCTCCTTCTGACTTTGAACTTAAGTGTTCCAATTACTTTGCCTGATCCTAATAAGTCAGCAGCGTGCAAATGCTTGCCTTGATATTTCTGAAATATACAGGGCTGCGATTAGCTTGGGACTGCATCATTAGAAAGCAAAGTTGAAAGCGGATGAGCAAAATCATCGCTTGCAGTTAAGTAAAACTGCCTGTTCTGAGGACTTACAATGTTACCCTGATCCTAGGGGCTGTGCGCTATGACTAAATGTATTTTGTATTTGGGGAAATCCTCTGGCGTTCTGGAACCTCTGGCTCTATCCATTACTGGGAGAAAAAAGGTCTTATAGAGGGACTCTGATACATGGCTCTGATGGCTCCTCAAGCCCAACAGAGAAGACACAAAGAATCTTTGTACCACAAAAGGAAGGGGGGGGGGTGAGAAAAGAGGTTAAGAGGGAAAAGGAAAGGGAGAGAAAAGCAGGAAGGCAAAACTTTAGTCAATTCTGTTAGATTAAAACTGACATCTTTTGGTCATTAAGTAAGAAGGCTTTATAGTAAGCCTGTGGAAGGAAAAAGAAAAACAATCCCCCACACACAGACACACAAACACACACACCCCCACAGTTGTAACAAGTAAGATACTGATGGTGTTATCTGCATTAACCCTTTTATCTCTGTGTTACTGGGAATCAAATAAACTTTTGGGAAGTAGTTAAGGGAGAATGAGCTGCAGCCAAATCAAATGATAAATGGGAGGGGGGAAAGATGGCACAACTGAAATTGACGCCAAAGATTTATAAGGTTGATTAAGTAAACGAAGCCAGAATGGATCACCATGGAAATGTATGAATATTGAAACAGGCAAGATTTGAATAGACTAATGAGACGCCTCACTTGGACTGACAGGTGTTGATAGTAACTGTGACGCTCCATCTACACCAACATCGACACTTCTAACACGCTTATTCCTAGAAAATAGGGACTGGATTTAATGATTCCTTTAGTAATGGCTTACAAGCCAAATACATCCTCTAGTCTTAAAAAAAAAAAAAAATGCAGACTCAAGTCTCATCTACTTGAAAAAAACAAAACAAAACAAAACAAAAACCCAAAAATGCCTTTATGCATTTCCGTTCTGGATGTGAGGAGCCGCAGTTAGCAGAAGTCATTCTCTTGGGCTTCTCGGTAGTCTTTGTTCTAATAAACCCCCAACAAAACTGAATTCTGGTGTGGCTTATCTCCCACACTGAGTATTTGGAGTGTGACCATCATTAGAAACATTAGAAACATAACTCAAGAGACCCAACATTAGGTCCCCACCCCCACCACATAAAGAAGAAACCAGTAACCCTTAATCTATTTGTTTCCATGGCTACCATAGGATATTTTATTTCAGTAAAACTCTTAGGCATTTCGTTTGGGTTGTTGCTTGCAAATGAAAGTTGGAGACCTATTCATTTCCACAACTATAGTAAAAATGGAAAGACTGGACCAAAGACAATGCTTTTCTGAACCGTGGACTAGTAAGATCCTTGTGCAGAAAAGTTATTAAAAATTGGCTAAATGCATCAGCCCATAAGCCAAGTTAAACATTATTAAATTCATATAGGGTTTAAGAGCTCACATGCTACTGATTTCCTGATTTGTAGCAAGGTGGTAAATCTAATGCACTCCAGTACAATATGTGGGACCATAGACGCTGAGACACTGCTCCGTAATGCATGCGTGGCAACCAACCCTTAAATTATTCTGTGCTTATCACATACGTTTCTCAAAGTGTCAGGATGAACAATCTATACAGTGGTTCAGCATCTCCCCCCCCCCAGTGAAAAATAATTAAAAAGTTAGCTCTCCATCTCCCCCCCTTAATTTAAATTTAAAAAGTCAGGAAGGAGGTAGGCTAATTAAATGTGCTGTCATTCATCCTGAACGGAAAGAATTTCTCAAATCTGCCCTCCCCAGGCTGAGTTAGCAGTAAGACCACACGGCAGGGGAGAAACTCTGTAGTGACTAGACAAATGGCTTTAAAGAGAATGAAATGAGGATAAATACAGCTGTAACCAGGACAGAGCTGTCACTGCAAGAGGAGTCCAAATCCTAGCGTGGCTCAACTGATGAGGGGCCGGAACCGGCAGTGGTAGAGCTGAGTGTCCCAGAGCTGAGGTGTGGAAGTTTCTCGGCAGCCGCAGCCTGGCGTCCTCCACGTCTAGTCCCTCCGGCGAAGAGGTCTCGCCTAATGCTACATAAATATCTGCGTTCGCGATTCGCCCCGGGCGCGCCGCGTCGCAAACACCACAGGGAAAGAGGATACGCTTCGCAGAGCCACGCGTGTAGCAGCACCGGCTGCTCTTCACCCATCCTCATCCCTGGGGACCCGTGGGAGATCTGTCAACTGACCGCTGCTGCCTTTCGGTTCCAGAGGCCAGCAAAGAGAGAGAACGGGCTTCTCAGCAGGCGGACCCAGGCATCCAAGACTCATGCTTTGCAGTAGCCCGCTCCACTGAGAACAGCCGCAGGCAGGCAGTGCGTCTCTGCTTTCCCCAGGAAACATACACCGAACCTGCCCCGGGATCAGCCTCGGACCCAAACTGGGCTCTGGGCTCCGAGATCTGGGCTGGAGAGAGCACGCCTCTCTCCCCTGGGGCCTGGGGCCGACACTGCCCAGCGCGGGCAGCCGAGCGCGACCACAGATAACCCTCCTGTTTTCGGCCAGCTCCAGGCCACCGAGACCCGGACGTGAGCCCGCGGCTAGCCCGTACCGCTCGTGGCAGTCCGGGCGCGCGGCCACACTCCTACCTACGTGTCTCAGGGTCCACTATCCCACACATAAACAACCCCTCCCCACTCGCCACCACCTCCCCGCCCTTCGAATCCCTGAAGCTGTCCTCCCACCTCCAACCCCCGCTGGAAACCACAAGGTGTCAAGGGAATAAGGGGAGGTCACAACACGGTCTGTGTGGGTTCCATCCAGATGATTTTCAAGATCTTTCACCTCGAAAGTTACTTGGGATCCAGTGAAGAAGCCCAGTCCCTAAATGCTGAGTGAGAAAGCAAGGGGCAGAACCCATCATCTAGCTTCCCTTGGCACACAGGCGCGCACCTCCTATACCGGCAGGGCACTCAGCAGCCCTGGGGACCAGCTCTCCAGTGCTTCCTGGGCCCCCGGCACTGCTGGGGCCCTGGGCCGCGCAGGGGGTGGTGGCCAGGAGAAGGGCGCATACTGCTTGGCCCGGCCCAGTGCTACCCGGTTCCGGCATCGTATTTGCTTCCAGCACCTCCGACTACCGCGGCAGTGCCTGTAAGCATTCCCTGCATAACACACCCGGGGGCAGGAAGTTTTTTCCCCCGTTTTTTTTTTTTTTTTTTTTTCCCATCCCCGGAGCAGCGCAGGCGCAAGGGCTTCTGCAGGCTTACGAGTCTAGACGCGGGAGGCTCCAGCTCCAGCCACCGCCGCTGCCAGAACCGAGCCCAGCATTTCGGGGCTCCGGGCCCGGTTCCCAAGTCCTGCCTGGCCCAGCAGCTACCAGGACTCTGGCTTCCCCCCGCCCCCCTCCGGCCCCACCGCCCGGCTCCACATCCCCAGAGCTCCAACCTGACCCGGCTCTTACCTGCGGCCGCGCCGCTCCGGCCCCGGCCCGACGCGCAGAGAGCCCAGGGTCGCGGATGGGTGCAGGAGGGCTGATGGATAGGGGACGGCGCCGGCGGGTAGCGGTAGCTGGGGCCGCTCGCGTCCTGGCCGGGAGAAACGGATCCAGGTCCACCTCCTCGCGTTCCTGCTCTCCGCCTTCTCCCCTTTTCCCTCCTCCTCCCCCGCCGCCGCCGCCTCCCGGCAGCCCAGGGAGGATGCCCGGGAGAGGGAAGTCAGTCCTTCTGCCTGTCAGCCTGCGCGGCTATGAGCGGTGCAGCGCGGCTCTCATCGAGGCGGAGGCAGCGGCGGCGGCTCCGGCAGCATCGCCCCCGCCCTCTCCCCGCAGCCGCGGCGGCCGCGGGGCTGGGGCTGGCTCCGGGCTCGGGGCTCGGGCTCCGGGCGGGGGCTGAGCTCAGGCTCGGCGATGGCCGGGGCTGCGGACCTGCGCTAGGGAGCCGCGGCCAGGACTGGAGCTGCGGCTAGAGCGGCGGTGGCAGGGACAGCGGCGACGGCGGCGGCGGCGCGGGGGTTGGCGCGGCCGCGGCGCGGGGACCATGCTCCCTTCTGGCTCGCTCCTCTCCGGGTACCGTCTGCTTTAGCTGCGAGGGAGGCGGGCTTCGGCGCGCAGCCAGGGGCGGGCGGAGCCAATCACAGGCGCCCGAGTAGGCGGGGGCGGAGGGTGGGGGAGGCGGGGCGCCCCCGACCCGGCTCAGTTCTGGGCTCCCGGGGCCCCAGGGATCCCCGGCAGCCGCGCGCCGGGCCCCAGGCTCAGTGCCAGAGGGTGTGTCTATCGTCCATCCGCCGCCCCCGCCCCCTGCGATGACTCTCGGCTAGCCGGGCTCCGTCGTTGCTCCGGATAGAATCCCGGCGCGTGGCCGATCTGCTGGGCCATGGCCTCCGGGTTTCAAGAGCCCAGGGTTGAAGGACCCAGACTGAGGGGGCTTTCATTCTGCTTTCAACTCCAGAAGAAACTGGTGAAAAAGTTTGAGAAAAAGAAGTCCAATCGACTTTCAGCTTCAGCCCTCCCTATGACACTCCAGCCACGAGAAGGAGCAGGAGAAATGTCCACATCTCGGAAGGACCACCGCGAGACACGCCAAACCTGTCTTCTTGCAGCTGCCCTGACTCCTGAGCATATGGGAACTTTCCGGTTTTCACAGACCTCCCTGGGTTGCTCAGACCACACAAGCCTGTCTGCCTACTCTGACACTCCAGTTGCAGCCAACACCCAACCAGCCTTCCCAAGGTCCACACCGACAGTCTTCCCTTCTCCCAATGCAAGCTGTCTACTCAGACCCTAATTGGAACACTAAGTGGAAACTTTGGCTGGAGACCTGTGGCTACTGGGTTGTGAGCTTTTTCATTCCGCCAGAATATTTCTCTTTTGTGCCTGTCTTCCTTGGCTTGCTAACTCTGCAGGTCTGTTTCTTATTCCCAGACCCCAGACGCCCCCCCCCCCCCCCCCCCCCCCGCCACCTGCTACTCCTGTTTTGAGAGTCAGAGGAAAAGTCTGTGATTCAGTTCGTTCGGTCGATGGGTTCGTTTTCCTTCCTTCACTTCTCTCCACCCATAACACCCCCCCACCTCCCGAAAATACTCTGAGGCCTAAGGTCTGGCTAGAAATTGGGAGGGGGGTGGGTGGGTACTAGGAGAGAATGTAGCTGGTTTTTAGGGCTGGTCTGGGAGGGCTGGCTTGAGAGGCTTTGCTAGGCTCCACCCATGTCTCGGCCTGGGAAGCAGGAGGTCCTCCCAAAGGTCCTGTCTCTCAGTGGCCTCCTGTGATGTCAAAGCCACAGCTCTGCTGTTTTGGCTGTAAATTCAGTGCAGAGGCTGTGTATCCCTTAATATCTTGTAGGAAGCACAGTACAGTGTCGTGCTGATAAATAATAAATAATAATAATCTACTGAGGGTAGCAGAACTGTCAGCGAAGAGGAAGACACCCGAGAGATGGCCATTTGGTTGGTGTTAGAGTAACTGCATTTCCTGGCGGGGTGGGGGGAATCAGATGAAATTTTGGTGCATGAAAGCTCGAAAGGTGGGTTGGGGGCTCAGAGTGCTTGCATCCCACAGGAATCTACCCCTATGACTGGACGTCCAGGGCAGCTAGCTGGTGAGACTTTAAGGCAGTGACAGAGGCTCCTCAAAGGGAGACAGGGTGGGAGTTTGGGAGAAAAACAACTCCTAGAAGCCCTCAAACTACGCCTGAAGGTGTGGTTTGAATACTAGGTTGGCAACATGGTGAATGAGGTAGTAGACGGTGTAGAGTGTAGGAAAGAGAGGCAGGGATCACTGGGGATTTAAAATAGATGCCCAGGCAATATCTCAGGCAACTCAATGCAAAGAGAAGAAAGAAGCCACAGGAGTGCCAGCTCAGTGGGAAGCCATTCTCCGAGATAGTTTGCGTGTGCTCACCAAGGGTGATCTCCCCAGCTACATTCTGAGCAATTTCCTGTACGGTAGCTGTAGGCATTACAGAACGTGGCCAAGGCTTGGAGGGTCTGAAACAGGTTAGAATCTGGCAAGTTGGATATGAATAGATTCTGACCAACTGTTTTTGAGCAGTCCTCAAGAGAATGAAGGGGCAGCACACTCCAGGAATCCAGGATAGAAAAACTCTCTCAGTTGCCCAGCTAAGCATTGCCAGAGAAGAGGGGCAGGCTGGTAGCCTCACCCAGAGGACGGCTTTCTTTGGTAATAGCAATGCCTGCTCGCTCACAAGGGGGTCAAAATGTCAGGGGGAGAGAGGTGAGCTATGTGGATTAGAGTCACGGAGGGTGTGTCCACACTTTTCTCATCCTACTGTCTTTTCACCTGAGCCTGAATGCAAAGAGGATTTTGAGAAACCTAGCTACCAGCCATTTGCTGTGAAGCTTACTGTTTGAACAACGCTCTGCTTTTGGTGCCTGTTAGTTTCGTTGTTGTTGATGTGATACAAGCTAGAGTTATTTTGTAAGAGGGAACTTGGATTGAGAAGGTACTTCCACTTGTGTGATCTGTAGGAACGTCTGTGTCTAGCCATATAGGACAGAGTTAGAGCCTTTAGAGGGTCCAAGAGAGGCTATTGGTAAAGGTGCCGCCTCAGTTACAGTGGAGACCCCAGGAGCATTGGATAACTGCCAAAGATAAGTGGAGTAGACTGGCTTAAGGCCAGGAGAAAAGGTGCATGTGCTGTGGGTGTCAGACCTTGAGAGGTGGATCTACCCAAGTTGTTTGGAGTCCAGAAGATTGTGAGTTCAGGATGTTGAACACTGAGTTACTTACAATGCTGGAGTTTGGTTTTGCTTTGCTTTGATTGTGACTGTGCCCTGGCCTTCCTTCTTGTAGTAAGAACGTATTTAAGTTGTTTTGATTTTATTTTATAGGAACCCACAATTGAGAGGCTGTAGACATCAAAAGAGATGTTGGGCTTTTATAAAGAGCTTGGATTGTTAAACATGTTGAAAACTTTAAAAAGATGATTTTACTGGGTTTTCAATTGTGACATTAGTAGGAGGTCTTGGAATGAATCTGAAAGAGGAGGTTATTGGTTTAATAGTGAGGTGTTTGTGTTTCAGATTGACAAGAGATCAATTGTGCTGTTTTGTTTTGCCTTTTCTTTTTTTCTTTTAACTTGACACAGGCTGCAATCATGAGGGAAAAAGGACCCTCAACTGAGAAAATGCCTCCATCAGATGAGTCTCCAGGTGAGCCTATGGTGCATTTTATCCATTAATGATGTATGTGAGAGGGCTCAGCCTGTTGTGGGCGGTGCCGTGCCTGGGAAAGGTGGACCTGGGTTCTATAAGAAAGCAGGCTGAGCAAGGCATGGGGAACAAGCCAGTAAGTGGCATTCCTGCAGGGTCCTTTCGGTTTCAGCCTCTAGGTTCCTGCCTTGAGGTCTTGTTCTGAATTCCCTTCATGAGAGACTGTTAACTGTTAAGATGAAATGAGCTCTTTCCTCCCCAGGTGCTTCTGGCTATGCTGTTTATCACATCAATAGAATGCAGACTGGAACAGCCCTGGTCTGTCATGAACCCCGCTTCAGCTGGATCATTGTAGTTCATCCCACCACTAGAGATGCACACAAAGCCTTGGGTCCCTGCTGTGTGGGAAATCTTTTTACTGCCTTCATAGATCTGACTTGTGTCTAGATCTCTTCCGCGTTGCCCCACTGCCCTGTTCTGTGTTCCTTGGGACAAGCTCCATGTCTGCCACTGATCTCTCTGCATGGTACCTGGGTCTTGTTGATTGTGCACAGATACCTCTCTGGTCATAGTCGAGGATTTCTCCATTGGCTCTGTAGCTTCCAGGGCCAGCCCTTCCTGTGCTGAGTCGTAAGCTGAGTTCTAGGATCAAGATTAATATGCACGTATCATGTGGACAAGTTAGGAAAGAATGGACTCATAATACACAGGGAAGTACACTGGAACACTCCAGAACATCCATTTCCTGCTCAGAGTGTGTGACATTCTTTGTGCAGCCAAACAGACAGGGGCTTTGCACTGGAAATTCCCTGATCTTATCTGTAGGAAGCCACCATCAGGATGGTCAGGGAGACACATATACCTTCTGTGCCAGGATGGACTTTTCCTTTTATTTGTATTTATAGCAATGACCTCAGCAGCATAGACACTTACTTGGTAGCTACTACATGCCAACCACGTACCATTGTCTCTTATTAAAGCTACCTTGTCAATCATCATGGCAACCTGTGGAATTATCAACGCCTAAATCCAGAGAGGGTAAGATGAGCTCCCGCAGTCGCACAGCAAGCAGGTGACAGAAGTAGAATTTCAGCCTGCTTACTTCCAACCCCATTGTTTGTTTGTTTGTTTGTTTGTTTGTTTGTTTGACTCTACTGAAAATACCAATGCAATTTATTTTGCCTTTCGCTCATCATCTTCCCCTTGCCATGGGCATTGTGGTTGCTGATTTTTATCTTTATTCATAGTCAGTTCTGGACCAAGAACTAGAAACAGTTTTAGAATACAGAGCACTCGTGTAGACGAGGGGCAAGTGTGTGTGTGTGTGTGTGTGTGTGTGTGTGTGTGTGTGTGTGAGATCCGTGAATGCATGGGTTACTTGGAAGAGTGGAAGGCTCATCAGAACCCTCAGGTTTGACAGGACATCTGTTTCCAGCAGCACCGTGGATATAAACAGAGCAGCTGCCAGCCTCTGTGCTAGCTGGAGTTTGTGTTTCCATCACAAACCTGCTTTTTCTACTGTAGTGCTCCACTAAAACCACTGCTACTTGGCATCAAAAGAATTAATAAATCCTGCCTGACCAACTGTTCTTCCAGTGGCTAAATCAGCCTATAAAAATCTGTTTAGCACCTACTGTGTGTCCTGCAATCTGACCCCACGCCATTGATTCAAAAAGAAAGACAGAGTTGCTGAATTGTTTCTGGGCTACCTTACTCTCTGATGTGCCACAAAGGCACATGGCAACCATTTAAACTGGGGACTTTTAATGGCCTAAGATAGTTAGATGGTCATCATTTTCACCCTGTTTATTCCCCTCAAAGGGATTAAGGCAACTGGATAACATTTTTGACTTGCTCATTATCAGGGTTAGAATAACAACGGTGTTAGCAAGAACTATGACTTAGTGCTCAGATGTGGGAGGAGTCTCCAAGTGTGAAGGGGGTTACGGATATCCCCAGGAGCAAGGCTGGTCAGGATGGCTTCTTGGATGGGGCAGGTTCTAGCAGGTCAGGGTTAAGGGACTGATTTTGAAGGCAGTTTCTGAAGCAGAACTCATTGCTAAAAACCCTTTTAGGGAGGGGTGAAAATGAAAGTATAACTCCCTCGCTGCCTAAATCAGTGAAGTATTAGATGCTAAGGCTCAGAATGAAGCTCACGGCTGTCTTTTTTGGGAATTCTCAATGGCAGGGATTCAGCACCCTTTTTTAGTGCCACTTGTTTGCAGGTGGCAGGAGTGCTAATTAAACAGAGCCACTAACAATTTTCCAGGGTGGCACCGACTCCCAAACTGGCAGGAGAAATAGTCTGTGTGCTTCTGAGCTCGGCTTCTTCACTCCCCATTGATGCCGTGACACATCCACAGGGGAGGGGGCCGATGGAGGGATGGCGCTCACAACGCGGTTGTTGGCTGATGAATTATTTATAATGATCAAACTTCAACTTTACTTTTGAATGTTTAAGAAGAGGCCAGTGTTTATGAGAGAGTATAAAAATAAAACCCAAATGATTGGTGGGATCTGAAAAAGAAACTTTAATTGCGTTTTAGAAGATTATTTTACTCACTCGGGCCTGTTCAGTAAGGACAAAATTCAGGAGACTTTTAAGAGAGGGTTGAGCCCTGATGGCTTCTGACATTTCTGAGCTGTTTTTAAGAATAAAGAGGCAATGAGCTTGCTTGACCCCTGCTGTCTTCCTGAGTCCATTGATGCCACTGTTTGTCAACTCCCTCTGGGTTTTTGGCAGGGCTGAAGGCTAGGATCATGTCATGACTGGTCATTTTGAAGCCTTGAATTAGATCAGAGGCAGGGCAGTGACCTCCTGTCTAGAATAGGGACCCAGATTGTTCCTTGTTTTACCTATCATCTATCTGTCTGTCTGTCTGTCTGTCAGTCTGTCTGTCTATCTGTCTATCTATCTATCCATCCATCCATCCATCCTTTTACTAGTTTTTCACAATTTAATACATGTCCATAATATAACGTGGTTATTTCATCCTTCATCCTTTCCTTTCTTTCCCTTCTCTTCCCACTCCTGTGGAACTCTTCCTTTCCAACTCTCCCTCCTTTTTTTTTTTTTTTTTTTTTTAATGTCATTTGTTTGTTTTGTTTTTAGTGACCTGCTAGGTTTAATTAGGGTTGTTTGCGCGAGCATGAGTGGGAGGATATTTACTGGAGCGTGGCTAACTAAGGAGTGGCTGCAGCACGGAAGAAAATGACTCACCTGCTCCCAGCAACCATGAATTGCCAGTAGTGCTTCTAGGAGGTGTAGGGCTTTGTGGGTCCTCCCCTTATCCATTGTGGGGTGTTGGCAGGCCCCATCTTGTGTGGGTCTTGTGCAGGTAACCACAGCTGCTGAGAGTTATCAGTGCAATGGTTATGTAGTGTCCAGAAGACAGAGTCCACACCACTCTTTTTCCATCTTCTGGCTCTTGTAGTCTCTTTGCTCCCTTTATTCAATGAGTAAAGCAGTGGTTCTCAACCTTCCTAATACTGAAACCCTTTAATACAGTTCCTCATGTTGCAACCATAAAATTATTTTCATTGCTACTTCATAACTGTAAGTTTGCTACGATTACATCATAATCACAATAGCTGATAAATGACCCCTGTGAAAGAATCATTAGACTCCCAAGGGGTCTAGACCCACAGGTTGAAAACCATTGCTTTATTGCCATTGTTCCACGGTCATCACTAGGATTCGGCTGTCTGGCTGTATGCTGCAGCCACTATGTGCTTTGGAAGAATAACAGGCTGAGGCAGGAGGATCATAGTGGTCAGCTTTAGGCAGCAAGTCTCATTTCTATCAGCCATTTAACAATTGAGCCTGGGCCAGGGCTTTGTCTAAGGAGTTACCATTTGTCTGCACTTTCAAAGCAGGGGCATCCTATGGCACCCACAAAGTAACACACAAGTCCTTCCTCTAGGGAATATATCCTTTATGGTCTCCACAAATTGAAAACAGAATGTGATGCCCAATCGTCAATGGAGGCTTAAGATATGTAAAATGATTTATTAATAATTAATACTGATTCATATAATTATTAAGGTGGCAGTTATTCCTTAACCTGCTATTATATAAATAAAAGACACAGAAACCTGTTAGATTTTGATAAGCCTTGATGCACTGGGGCTGGGCAGACATTAACCCGATAACCTATCTAGCCCATTCCCCAGCCAAAACTCCCATAAATACTTGCACATGTTTTCTATTTGGGTCACTTCTCTCCATCATGCCAATCCTTAGAGCAAGCTGTTCTCCGCCGCCTGCTTCTAGCTCATGCTAACCCAGGGCGACCTGCTGTCTTTCTTCCCCCTTCCTCTCTCCCCGTGTGGCCCCCTCCCCAAAGCGTGCCAACCCTGGCTCCGCCTACTTCTCTTCTGCCCAGCCTAGGTGTAGGCAGCTTTATTGGCCAGTCGGAGATGACTTGGGAGGCAAGGTTTACACACAACCACAACATCATTTTGAATTTGTGAGCGTTTGCTCCTCAGATCTTGAGGGACAAGCAATTAACATTTGAATACATAGTAGCCCCAGACCAACCCCAACAGAGATACATCTGTTTTTGCAGTGTCAAAGCATCTAATGGTTTTTTAGCAGTTTGGTATCTTTTGGATATGTAAATTTTCACTTTATCTTCCTTACTGATCTCTGTCAGAACTTCTGAAGCTGCACCATGCACTTTCTCTATAGAAGAAGCCGGGAGAAAGAATTCCTGAGTCCACGGCCAGAAGAAAGATGACTGTCAGCAACATGGTGCAGAGGCTCCACTGCTGGAACCACGGGGGACAAGGTAAGTAGAGAAAGACGTAGTTAGCCTGGTAAAAGGTCATTGAGTGTCCGCTGCATCCTTGGAATAGACTCAGACTTGTGATACAAGCCACCACCTGGCCCAAGAATATCTTGCTATAAGAAAACATAAAATGAAAAGTCTAAATGATTAAGTAGAAACTCTGCTATCTTTCACACCAAAAGGCTGCATGCAGTCCCCTTGCTAAGGGTAGCCTTTTTCTTGGATGCTCCATTGGTGGCTGTCTTACTGAAAATCCCACTCACATATGGCTGCTCAGAAACACATTATTTTTATTTAAGACTTCTAAAAGGTCTGAAGCAACTCATAGGTTAAAGCACACGGTGAAAGGAGGTCTTCAAGAGTGAAGTAGATTAGATGCCACCTAAAAGGAAGATAGAGGGGAGAAGCCGCAAGCCAAAGTAGAAAAAAGCCCCACAGTTAGGCTGTAGAGGAAAACAGGGCAGGTGTGCCACACCATCTGATTATACAAAAGAAGGCGCATTTGTATCATGTCATAAACTGCCTGGAGTGGAAAGTACTTAAACATGATGCCATTGTTACTGGAAGAATCGAGTATTCTTGAGGTTAAAAAAGGGTTCAGCCCCAGCACTCTGGAAAGAAAGTGACGTGCTATAAAAACCCTGTACATTCACTCTCTTCATGACTCGCAAAGCACTGGACAATATTTACCAGAGGGTTTTCTTTACAAGACCTGATTATGTATAGGTCTTCTTGCTGCAGATTCAGGGAAAGGGGCAAATGAGATGCATTCTGTAGGTGACTGCGTCTTTCTAGACAGCAACAGATGTCTTCCCACTGGCACCTCAGCCCTCAGTCAATGTCAGTATAGTTTCAGACAATTTCGACATTATCTTGAGAGTTCTGGATGACATCAAAGTTTGGTAGAAACAACTAGAATTTAAACGTAACAACGGATGGAAATTAGAACAACTTGGACACAAAGCTCAGAATTTGAATATTGTTTGGTTCTAGGATCTTTGTACACCAATCTACAGGATAAATTCAACTCAGCAGAGCTTAAGATTTCAAAATGGTAGCAGATAGGATCTCATAATTATGATCCAAATTGTTTTTGTTGGCAATGAAGAATGACACGTGTATGAGTTGTTCAAAAGCATGAGGCCTACGAGTTGAGGTGAAAGAATATGAAATAAAGATGTACCAATGATGAAAATGCCAATAACAGCGGACATTCACTTAGCACTTACTATATGTCAGACACTGTTCAAAACTCCTTTTCCTTTCTTCCTTTTTAAATGTTAAATTGTTTTTCTTAATCCTCACGTCAAAAGATGTGAAAATCAATGAATCCAGAGTATAAAATTTTCAGTGCAGACACACAGAGAGAAGGGAGGTAGTCTGCCAGTTACCAGGGAGTTTGAGCCATTCAACAGGTAGAGGATGTGGTTGGTTCCTTGTAGACACAAGTCTCAAACTCACAAATGGAAGTTGTACTGTACCTTCCCCCAGGTAAACTCTGGCTGCTCTTGGCCGATGATCGCATCTCTGTGGTGCTGTACTCTGACCTAAAGTTTGCAAGTTAGTATGACAACAAGCATGGCAGGCTCGGTTGTATTAGGCATCACCTAAAATTCTTCAAATAGCAAATAGTCACTGTTTTCCACAGTACCAGGTGTCCTGGAGCATAGCAGGGTGCTTTGGGGCTTAGGGACACTCATAACATTGCTGTTAGATATGAGCCGGAGTTGTAAAATCAGCATTCCTGAAATCCCGGAAGCACATTCTTCCACTCGTGGGTCTCAGAGAATCTAAGAATGTTGAGATCTCCAGGCCCCAAAATGATATGCAGGATCCCCAGCTCTTTTCTGCATTCATCTGCTCATTTTGAGGATGACTATGTATTCACTATGTGTATGAGTGAGTGTGTGCAGGCCACGGCATGTTTCTGGAAGTTAGAGGCAAGTCAGTTTCCTCTTCCGACCACTTGGGCACCAGGAATGAAAATCAGGTTGTTGGCCTCATGTGCTGAGCTGTGTCACTGGCCCAAGGATTCTGAACTCTTAAGGCTGGACTGAGACAAAGGATTCACTTCCAAGCTCAATCGTGAGATTATTGGCCGTAGGCCTTAGGTCCTTGTCAATGAGTATGTCTTTACATGGCTGATTCAAGGTGTGGAATCAAGTGTGTGTGTGTGTGTGTGTGTTAGACACACAGAGAGAGACAGAGAGAGAGAGAGAGAGACAGAGACAGAGACAGAGAGACAGAGACAGACAGAGAGACAGAGACAGACAGAGAGACAGAGACAGAGAGTCAGACAAAGTCAGAGAGAGGGTCAGAGTTCAGAGAGAGCCTCTTAAAGGCTGGACATTCCAAGAGCTTAGATTCCATTCTGTTTATTAAGTTGAAGAATAAGCATGGTAGGATATACTTCCTGGATCTCAAGAATTCAGGATTTTGAAGATGAACTTGAAATTAACATGGCTCAAGATGGTAGAGGTTATCCTAGTAGAATTCCTAATGTGTAGTTGCCAGTGTTGGAATACCTGTTGTTGAGATCCTAGTGGCTCATGTGGAAGGTCACCTTTGAGTAGAGTGGAAAGAGGGCGGGGACGAAGGCACACAAATGTAAGAGTCACAGAAAGTTTTGCTAATTATGTTAATCAGGGCAGCAAAATTGTAAGCACATTGAAAAAAAGCTTTTCTTGTCATGAGCAGAAAATAATAAAAAGGGACAGATAAGTGATTGCAGAAAGTTGTCTAATGGTTAGGATTTCTGCAGAGCAAACTCTTACCGAGTGCTACCATGAACCAGGCAAGGTGCCAGATGCTGAGGATACAGAGATAATTAAGAAAAGGACACTGCCCTTGAGGATCTCCTGTCTAATGGGATAGCAAACCTAAATGAATGCCACTCAACATGATCAATACCATAATGAGATGCAGTCCAGGTAGAACGTGGGGAGGAAAGACCACATCAGTGCCCCCTAGGGGCAGGTGAGCCACAGAAGAACGACTTTGCCCAAGAATCTTGGAGAGTATGAATTTGCTGAGCAGTCAGAGACAAGAAAGGCAGAGAAAACAAGAGCCACCCAACCTACAGGTGGTGCAGAGCACGGTAATTTGAGAGGAGGATGGAGGCCAATCGGCAAAGATCCCTGGGAACCTGGACAGAGTTCAGAATGGGCAGAGCAGAGTTGTACAAAGCATGACTTGCATAAGAAGCAAATGGAAATTCTGAAAATACAGATTCCTAAGTCTAACCTCTCATCCACTTGAGCAGATTATTCACAATTCTTTTCCTACACTACACTACACTCCCCAGACTCCTTTGCAGCTAGACTACATTTCCCAGTTTCCTTTGGTGAAGCTAGACTACATTTCCCACCATCCTCTGCAGCTGTGCTATGCTATTTCATGTAGCCTCCATTACAGTTAAGTGCACTCATGTGACTGAGGTCTAGCCAATGGCAGGCAAGTGGAAGTAACCTGTGCCATCTCCTGACCTGACCCATTAAAATTTGACCTTCACCTTTTCCATTCTCTTTTTCATCTTTTAAAAAAATGTTTAGACAAACAAAAGTACTTTAGAGTTTCAGTGTTGAATGACTTGCAGATCATCACACTTGGAGAAACCTTTGTAGATAGTTGCCCACTGATCTAGTAAGTTCATTTGGGTTTTGGCCTGGTGGCACTCAGAGAAAGAATAGGCAGGCTACCAGGATGAGACTTGATAGGCTGTGACCATATGGTGGGGGAGGAGATCCCCTTCTCTCACAGACCTAGGGGAGGGGAATAGGGTGAAAGAGGGAGGGAGGGAGGAAAGGGAGGATACAAGTGAAGGGGTAACAATTGAGATGTAATCTGAATAAATTAATTAAATAAAAAATTAAAACAAACATTAAAAAAAGAAAATGAAAAGTAGATTCTGTTACTGAACTACCATGCACACTGAGATGAGTTTTAACACCTACAGTTCCTGTAACACAGCAATCGACTCAGCCTCTGAAAAGAGATTTGGAGAAATATATATATGCAAATACTCCAGGAGAGTTCGAGAATCAGTGCTGGAGGCAAAGCAGAGCCAGTCATTTGCAGATTTATGGCAGACCAAGTAACACAATGCTATTGGCCTTGTAGGATGGGAAGCCGAGAGAAGAAATTTGCCTCCTTATCTTTGCCAAAGAGAACAATCTACTGACTGAAAGAGAAAAGAGAACTTTGGTAATAGAAAATTGAAGTTTGAGATGAGGAAAGATAGTCTAACAACACCAAGCTGCTGTAATTGAGCTCAAGTTTCTTGGCCAGAACAAATTATAGTCCAGGGAGTAGAGCTAGCTCACCACTGAAGATGTAGTGCAGATCTTCCACTGGTAATGTTTAAGGAATGTAGAGACTGAAAGAAATAGGAATGCTAGAGATGACAAAACAGCTCTGATTTTTTAAAGATGGGAAAAGAGCTTGCATCTACAGAAGCAAATTTCTTCCATTCATCCTCATTAAATTCCCTGATCAGATTATTGAGGATAATTCATGAGCGCATTAAAAAAAATGGAGCAGAACTCTCTAGAAGCCAAAAGTAAAACCCCAACAATGTTGGCGTATTGCAAGTTTTATCGTAAGCTCATGTACTGACTTGTTCTTTTGTTAACACGACACAAGCTAGAGTCATCAGGGAAGAGGGAACTTCAACTGAGAAAATGTCTCACCAGCTGGCCTGTGGGCAAGTCTTGATTAATGGTTGATGTGGGAGGTCCCAGAAAACTGTAGGCATTGACACCCCTGGTCCTGGTGTTCCTAGGCACTGATACCACAGGGCACAAGCCAGTAAGCAGTAGTCTTCTTCAGTTCCTGCCTCCAGGTTCCTGCCTTGAGTTCTTGCCTTGGCTTCCTTCAGTGACAGACTGTGATTGGGAAGTGTAAGCTAAATAGACCCTTTCCTCTCCAAGTTGCTTTTGGTCATGGTGTTTTATCACATCATTAGAAAGCAAACAAAGACAGCTGCTTTAGCTAGGTAGACACAAAGCATAGCAAGCCCGAATATGTGTTAGGGTATCTCATGATGGATTTGTCCACAAGATGGAGTACAGTGGGCCTTCCACACTTGTAAGTAGAGCAAACTAAGGCTCATAACTAGTGGGAAGAAATTACATCTATGTTGAACATCAAATGGATTAATGTTTTTGGTCTGTATTCCCTAAACACTATTGCATAGTGACTATTCATATTTCATTTACATTGCATTAGGTATTATAAGAGATCTAGAGATGATATACCATACATATGGGGCATGTGTATAGATGGTACACAGTGATGGCACTTTATATAAGGGATTTGGGAATTCTTGGGTTTTATATTTACAGAGGTACTGGAATACTTCCCAGGACAGCAGCAAACAGCAATTGTAATTTTAACTGCATACTAGAATACCCAATAGGTAGATTTAGAGTTGTTTATGGCCATACACAAATATGCTGACCAATGGCACTATAAAAAATACATTTGATATCCTTACTAGCATCACAGACATTTATAACTTATTTCATACTTAACAGATTTTTAGGTGAAATGCAGAAAAAATACTTTTATTGACATGAGAAGACCCAAAGAACTTACTAGAGTACTAAGGTAAACCTAATGGTATGAGATGCAACAAGGAAATGGTAGCATTGGACATCCAAGCCTTAAAGAGTCCCCTGAGAGGTTAGATTGAGAGCCATCAGCTGCAATACAGAGAGGGCATCGGCTGCAATGCAAGAGACTGCAGCACGTGAATGACATCGTGGCATTAGTGGCCATGTTTTTTAGCTGCTCTAATCACAAAGCCATTTAACTGAGGGAAGCCTGATGGAGAAGCTCTCTAGGCTTCCTGGGAATCATGCCCTACCTGGAAGGTGGAATTTAGGTATGACTTCCCTTTAGTACAATGCTAAAGATGTTCAGAGGATGTCTCCCAGGGTTTCACCAGGTGGAGATATATTGGTGGGTGTCAGAATCTTTTCACTTGAAAAGTATCTAAAGAACTGTGGGTCTGATGTCCAGAAAATGCAGGGGTTACGCGAAGCCTCTGGGGTCACCTGAGACCTGTATGTACTTATCTGAAGGGGCCTCAGAAGCAAAGTGGCTTAGAAGAAAATGGCCTAGAGGGCAATTGAGGTGCTTCCAAGAAATGAACCTTCTATAAGCCACTATCAGCCGCCCACAGGGATGGGTTGCCCATGGAGAGAGCAGAGAGTAGGTGGTCCCTCTGTGTGATGACTTAGCAGAGAAGAATGCCGGGCACCCTTCCAGATGTCAGTAGCTGCCATTGCTGGCTGCCATCTCTAAGAACTTAACATGTGCCCGGCATTAGCTAAGGCAGGCTCAAAAGACTCCATCTGGCTTTCTTGTGTTGTGTAGTGAATTATCATTGGGCCATTGGCTTGACACAGTGCACATGTATTATCTTCCCCGGGAACTTAGAACTCAGAGCATCTGCAGGGCTGTTGCTTCAGCATACTCCAGGGGAGGATCCTTTCTCTTGCTCTTCAAGTTTCAAGGGTCTCCCTGCGTGTTGGGGTTCCTGGCCCTTCCCTCCATCTTCAAGGTCCTCAGCAACTCATATCACAGTTTTGACCTTGGTATTGTATAGGTCCATCTGGATAGTCACAATTGATGGTTCAATTTCAAGGCCCTGGACCATATCTGTGTAGCTCCCTTTTCATGTAAAGCAAGATGCTCACAGCTTTGGGCATTAGGAATTAACACCACCCCAGCCTCATTGGCTTTGGGGATTGGGTACTATTTCTACTCAAACAGAGAGGAGCAGTCCAGGGAAGGTAAGTAGACCCACCAGGGCCATGGCTGGGATCCAAAGATTATTCTAGCTCACTGTCAGGCCCTGGACCACCATGAGTTGTACTACTGTGTTATCCTGTGCTCAGCCAGAAATTTCAAGTATTAATAATCATGTTTATTTACCAGTGTTAATTTACTTGTGACATTATTGTAATTTATTTTTATAAACTGTATTATAAGTCAGACATGTCTGGCTAATATTAAATCTTCTCTTGCTATCTTCTCAGCTAGCAGCTTCTTCCCTTCCTGGACTTTGTCACCTTGGGCCTTCTCAGCTACAGGAGTTTGGAACAGTGCTATTTTCTGAATTAGGATCTGACAGTCTTTGCAGACTAAAGGTTACACGGCTGCATACTTTTTCTTTTTTTGTTTTTTTTAACCCAAAGTAATAGAGTTGTCAGGTAGAACATACAAGGCTTCCAGAAACTCTGGTCAAAAGCCTTGCGATTCTTCAGGGCAGCCAACAGGAGCAGTGATGTCACCACGTGCTGGAGTAGGTGAGGTGGAGCACAACGTCCAATGGAAGCGCCTGCTTTTCCTGCCCAGGTGCTCAAGCCCTGCAGAGGTGGGCGATGAACAAGTGCTGCTCAGGGCCCTTGTGCTGGGCCATGTATTCCCACATCTGAGCATCAATGGCCTGGTTTACCTCCATGCAAAGCAAGGAAAAAAAAAAATGAAGGGAGGGCCCCACTCGGTAGATGGGATCCTGAGCCTCAAACACTGGTGGTTTGCATAACCAACTCAGGGTAGAGGGCGAGACACATTCAGGGACCCCAGTTCTACTCTGTCCCTGGGGCAGGGAGTGTGTCACGTCGTTTTCTTGGTCTTGTTTGCAGCAGGTTTCATTTTGATCACTGGTGGCTTCGTTATCTATCCACAGCCCAGATCTGGCCTATGTGTGCTTACACTAGCCCTGGGACAAAGCAGAATTGCATATGAACGGTGCCCAGCTGGATGGAGGAAAAAGGCCTTGGGTGCATATCTGGGGTGGGTGGTGGGTGGGCAGGATATCAGGAAGTATCTGCTAGCATCACGGGGCTCAGGAAGGGATGGCTTCGAGTTAGGAGCTGCGTCCACTGTGGTGAGGGAAGGTGGTTAAAAGGCTTCCCACCCACTGGGTTCGGATCTTGTTCAACTGTGGGCAGTACCTGACTGCCCGAGCCAGTGATTCACACAGCACTGCCGTGGAGAGTTTGTCGCGTGCACACCATGGGCTCTGCCAGTGATGGGGGGGCCTCAGATTCTAGGAAAGAAAGAACGCAACATTAAAAAAAAAAATAACTTAAAAAAATTAATCACCAGACACTGGGCTAGAAGGATAGAAGCTGCCTTTCCTGGGCATCTGTTTTGTGACACACACTGACTCTGGGGACAAGGAAGAATACAACACAACTCCCTCAGATAGAGCAAACCTTACAAGGCTAAGGCTATACCCTCAGGCAACACAGGGACTGGACAGCGCACTTCTCAGTGAAAATAACACGGAACACTTGAAGGAGAGCTGTGTCCGGGAGCATCAAGCCTCTGTTTCTAAGCCAGAACTGGGGTATTAAGGCTATCACAGGAACAAACGCACACACGCATGCATGCACACCCGTGTGTATGCACACACCTACCACACACACACACATACTACTGCAGTTTGAACCCAGGGTCTCACACATGCTAGGCAAATGTTCTGTCACCGAGTTAGACCTTAACCCAGAGGTGCCACTTTCAGAACTCCTACCAAGGGTACCCCATTTGTTAAGATTCACACCCTCCTGCTGTGTTCATTGATGACTTTATAGCCAGTTGGACCATTCCTCCATCATGCACATCTATAAAATGCATTTCGGTCATAGTTATTTCTCATTTAACCACCCCTCTAACTCCTTCCTGGACCACCTTAAACCCTTTCATTCCCTCTCCTCCTTCTCTCGTCCCTCTTTCTATCTCTCTTACTGAAACTTACTGAGCCCAATTAGTGCCTGTCATATGTGCATAGGTGTAGGGCCAGTTACAGGAAAATGGGCAACCTACCACTGGCCACACCCTTAGGAAAAAAGACTCTTTTTTTTTTTTTGAAGGTTAATGAGTACCCCTCCCACTCCCCTGCAACTGTAGTGTTGACTGGCTTGATCTTGTGCAGATCTTGTGCAGGCAACCACATCTACTGTGAATTTATAAGTGCAACGGTCCTGTCACACCTGGGAGACAGCGTTAGGCCTGGCACTCTTGGATCTTGGGCTATGTATGTTTATGGTTCTTCTTCTGCGATGGGCCCTGAGCCTTGAGCAAGGACAGAGTGTAATACAGTCCATTTAGGGCAGAGTAGCCCATAGTCATTTATCTTCTGTGCTAACCCCATCTCCTGTAGGAAGTGTCTCTGATGAGGGATGAGAGTTATACGACACTCAGGGTGTATGGAGAGGCATTTAGAAGGCAGTTTGGTACCGTGTTCCTTCAGCAAAATAGTAGTAGTAATGCTTTCCCCTTCAGGACTCCTTAATCCTCCTGCGTGTGGGTCTAACCAGCTTTTTCCTCTAACCAGCATCATTCCCTGGAAGCATCCTATCCTGACAGTCAGCATGCCTGTGATTAGATTGGAGCAACATGAGACAACTTCTAAAGCTGTTCAATTGATTTTCTTTACAAACTACCTCATTAAGTTATAATTTATATACCATAAAAGCCATCCATTTAGGTATGAAATGAAATGAATTTTCGTAAATTTATAGAAATGTGCAACTGCCCTCACATCCAGATTCAGAGCATTTCAATTATCAGAGAGAATAATTTAAGGGCACAATACAGTGGATGTGGGCTCTCACAGGGCCTACTTGAACACACATTACTGGAAGTGGTTGTACCTAGGAAAATCCGTCAGTGTATTTTGAGTAGTTACTTCATGGTATACTTTTGGGGAAAAAAAAAGTATAATGAAGCAGAAGGGCAAAGAATCTGTGTGCTTAAAATCTTAAGAAATCATTATCTATTTTGTGGATCACTTCATTAATAAACAGATTATTACAAAAGTAATTATTTTAGAGATGGAAAGTGCCATTAGCCAGTGCTATGTTGTTGCCTATTGGGACATATAAGAAGTCTTTTTAATTTGCTCTTCAAAAATCACTTACACCCACAAAACCACTCCAGTCAAGGAAGGAGATGTAGGTCTAGGCAAATCTTCGTTACCATGGTAAAAACAGTTTTACCTTTTTTTCTTTTTAATTTAATTTATTTATTTCCAGTAAGAGTTTCTTCTTCTCCAGAAGTCACTATTTGAGTTGGCTTGTTGTTGAGTAGCACTCCAATTCCAAGCCTTTGTGAAAGTGGCCACTCACAGCATGAAAGGTGCCATGTAGTCACCCAGGCCCCCAGGAGTGAAAAGAATATGGAATTGTGGGCACACTCTTGTGGTGTCTACTATACATACCCATTTTAGGAAACCTGGGCCTAGTGGTGCAGTCCTGTAATTTTAGCTGTTCAGAAGGCTGAGGCAGGAGGATCACAGGTGCAAGGCCTGTCTGGGCTACAGAGCAGGGTTAGGATCGATCCGAGCAACCTAAGGAGACCCTACTTCAAACTGAGAAGAAAAATGAGGGTTTGGGATGTATCCCAGTGGTAGAGCACTTACCTAGTATGTATGAAGCCTTGGATTCAAACCCTAATGTGAGGGAGGGAGGGAGGGAGGCAGGGAAGGAGGGAAGGAGAGAGTGAGGGAGGCAGGGAGGGAGGCAGGGAAGGAGGGAGGGAGAAAGTGAGGGAGGCAGGGAGGGAGGCAGGGAAGGAGGGATGGAGGGAGGGAGGGAGGGAGGAAGGCAGGGAGAGAGAGGGGGAGTTCAGAAGAACCTTCCTGCTGAGTGTATAACACATCCCTGCCCTTCATCAGCTTGCTCTGTTACTATTAAACTGTAGGCTCATGAAATATGAAACCTGTCCCCAGGTGAAATAGAATCCGTTTTCCTATCAAAGTTGAGGAACAAAACCAAAATGCATGCTGTTATGTTGGAAACCCTTCCGATGCCCTGGAGTCTTGTCTATGAGGGCATGGAGGGGTGGACATGGTTCTACTGTCTACTTTAATGAGACAAAGACAGATACCCCAAACTAAATGTGCATCACAGACTTACTTCTTTTTAAATTAAAAACAGAATGTATCATACAGTCAAAAGGTTTACTACCTTAAAGAGACAGCCTAATGCATTTCAACACTATGAACAAACTCACATCAAGGGAGGGAACAAATAAAACCCAAGGCTTCTCTGATGTCCCGCCCAGTCTTTACCTCCACAAACTCACCAACATCTGTTTTCTATCAAACCTGATTATTTTTTGATGTACTAAAATAGAATCACAGTATGCATTTTTTTTCATCTCACTGTTTTCGTTTAATCGCCCTGTCTGTGCTGTTCATCATACCATTGCCTAGAACAGTTGTTCTTTGTATAGGTTTTCTGAGACAGGGCATGTATAGTCCTGGCTGGCCTGGAACTCGCCTAATAAAACTTCAACTTGACATAATCCTTCTGCCTCTGCCTCCCGAGGGCTGGAATTGTGTGTGCCACCATGCTGGCAATAGCTCAGATTTTACGATATTGTGTGTGGTATCCCGTTGTAGAAACACACCTTCCTTCTCTTTGGGCAGTCTGCAGCCTTTCACCTGTATGACGGCCTCCTCAACATTGCATTACACAGTGAACCCACACGGACAACTGTCTGAGTTACTTTCCTTGTTGTGACCAAATAGCTGATGAGAAACAACTGAAGGGAGGAGGCGGGGCTCACTTGATTTACAGATTAAGAAGGGATACAGCAATGTGAAAGACACAGCAGCAGACACAAGAAGAAGCTGACCATATTGTGCCTGCCGGGGGCCTAGAGCAGATGGAAAGTGGGTCTGGACTGTAAGATCTCACGATCAGTCCCCAGTAACTCATTTCTTCCAACTAGTCTTCATTTTCTAAAGAATTTGCAACCCTCCAAAGCAGTGCCACCAGCCGGGGACTAGTGTTCAAACCCTCCAAAGCAGTGCCACCAGCCGGGGACTAGTGTTCAAACACCTACACATCAAACCACAGAAGCTTTAGAAATGTCCATTTTATCTAACTTGCACATTTTATTATCGGCACAAAGCTGTTCATGATGTTATCTCATTAACTGTTTAATGTTCATGTTTCTAAGGATAAAAGTTCTTTCATTGTTAATAGTTTGCGTTCTTTCTTTTCTTAATATTTCTAAGGATTTGTAGATTTTATTAGTTTTTAACGAACCATGTTTTGACTATGCCGATCGTTTCCCTACTTTATGTTGTTTTTCTATTCCCTTTTCTGCTTATGTATTTATTATTCTTTTCCATCCAGTTTACTTGCCTTAAATTTGGTGTTCTTCCCTAGTTCCTTGCTTTTCTGTTATTCTTCCCTCCCGCCCCACCCCACTCCCTGCCCTGCCCCGCCCCGCCCCACGCTCCGCCCCACCCCACGCCCCGCCCCGCCCCACTCCGTGTCCCACATCCCAGTATATGTTTGGGAGCATAGTTCTTTTTGTTCGCTTTGAGATATGGTCTCACTCCGTTGCCCAGGTTGGTCTGCAGTTCACTCTGTAGCCCAGGTTGGCAACACACTGGACAGCACTGTCTCGCGTCTTCATCTTTTTAAGTGCGGGATCATGTGTGAGCCTCCACACCTGCCTTAAGGGTATCAGTTTTATCTTGTGGGTTCTTCTTGGTATTTGCCAAACACACGTGTGCGCAGGTAAGAGCTGATGCTTATTGCTTTTACTTTATTTCTTTGAGACATTCTCTCTCTGAACTTGGAATTTACTCACTGGCTAGACTGGTTGGTCAACAAGCTCCTAGCCTCCACCTGTTTGCACCCCATGGGGGTGAGATTATACTGGGTATTACTCTTCCCAGCCACCGGTACTATGGGGTGTTGAAGCCATCTTCTCAGCCTAAAAATGTTGTTGTTGGTTTTTTTTTTTTTTCACTGTCACTCAATCCAGAATGTTTTCCTAACTTCCAATTGATATTTCTCTTTTTTAATTAAAAAAATTAATTAATTAACTAATTTTGAAACATAGATTACTTGGAAGTACTTAGTAATTTTCAAGCATTTGGGGCCTTTAAAAGTATTTCCTATTGATTTCTAGTGTATTTTCTTTCTTGTCAGAGGACATTCTTTGAGTTCAGTCCTTTGAAATTTGCTTTGAAATTTCCTTTGTGGGATGTTCCACACACGCTTGAAAAGAAATGCAGCCCCGCTGTTGTTGAGCGTGCGGTTACATATGTCACTGAGGTCAAGTTTGTTTATCGTGTCGTTCAAGTCTTTATCTTTCTGGGCTTATTGTCTGTAAGTTTTTCTATCAGTCGCTGAAGGATGTGTTGGAAATCTTCACCTATGATAATTGATTTGCCTTTCCTTTGCTTTGCATGTCTTAGATACGCACAGGCCTCAGATGATCCAATCTCCCAGCCGAATTGACTTTTTGTCATTGTGAGCGCTTCCTCTTTATCTGCGGGAATACTTTTCGCCTCTTTTTTTTTTTTTTTTTCTTTTTTCTTTTTTTGCCTTTTTACTTCGCAGTCTTGTTTCGCCTGATAGCGGCAGAGCTAAGCCAGCTTTCTCTGGGTTAGTGTCTTCATGGCATATTGTTTTATATCTTTCCACTTAACAGTTTTTAGACTCTGTTTTTTAAAAATATATTTTATTAATTTATTCATATTACATCTCAACTGTTATCCCATCCCTTGTATCCTCCCATTCCTCCCTCCATCCCATTTTCCCCTTACTCCCTTCCCCTATGACTGTGACTGAGACTCTATTTGAAATAACACGTAGCTGGGTTTGTTTGTTTGTTTGTGGTCTGACAGTCTATTTAAATTGGATGTTGAGTCCACTTAAACCGAATGAATTCCAGATGTTTCTGAGAGTTCACTCTATTTCCTTATTTTATATATTTTAAGCTTTCATGACCACAGACAACCCTTGTTCCTTTCCTTCTCTTTCTCCATGTCCACCTCTGCCTCCTTTCCCCCTATTTCCTCCCTCCCTCCCTCCCTCCCTCCCTCCCTCCCTTCCCCACCCCCACCATTTCTTAGCTTCCAGGATGGACCAGCAGACTGTGGCCTTGCTGTTAGTCTGTCAGTCTCTGCTGGAGATTCACTGTACGTCTCAACAGAACTCATCCTTCAATTAATAATTCCATGCTTCTTAAACAATACATGGGCCTTGCAAACTTTAATCCCATTTCCTGACTCTTCTCCTGTTATGCTATTTTGGTCATGCACGTTACTTCTTTACGTATTTAAGATCCTCCAAGACATTGCTGTTTTAAATAGTCTATACTCAATTACCCTCATTCTCAAATTTACTCTTTTGGCCCTTACTGCT
Organism: Acomys russatus; assembly: GCF_903995435.1. Classification (NCBI taxonomy): domain Eukaryota; kingdom Metazoa; phylum Chordata; class Mammalia; order Rodentia; family Muridae; genus Acomys; species Acomys russatus. Next base: position 26,548,988 of record NC_067137.1, read on the forward strand.
GCTCTCCAGTTCAGTATTCAAGTTGGGATCATTTTTCCCCCTGAATAACTCCTTTAGTATTTGTTTAAAAAAAGTACAGTTTAAAATGTATTCTTTAGTTCATAGATGCATATAATCCATCTTGATAATATATCCACCCTCATTATCCTTTCCTGTAGCCCCTCCCATTTCTGCTAAATGCTTTCTTCCTCCAAAGCCTGCCTTTCTATTTTCCTGCCTTTTTCTCCCCAATGTGTAAAATATTGATAATACATTTCTCTGCTTTTCATTTCCTTGAAAACAATGAAAAAAATGTAACCTTGGGGCGGGGGCACCTGGAACTGCCTATGTAGCCTTGAACTCACAGATCTGTCCACCTCTGCTGCTGAGCACTGGGCTTAAAGGCGTATGCCACCATGCCCAGCTATGCTTTTATCGATGGTATTTTCACTGGATGGGAAATTCCTGTTGCTGGTATAGGATAGGGCCATTGCTGCTCTCCTGCCTTCTCTCTATACATTTGGAAGTTCCTTTGTCCTTGTTTTTTGGTGGCAGTAGGTGGAAAGACCCCTTTGCCTGAGTGTGAGTTTCCCTAGAGCTACTACTGTTCCTGGCCTTTCTTCAAGTACTGTGTCTGCTCCATTTCCTCCTCTCTAGCTTGCTGGATTTGGTGTCTGTTGCTTTTCTTTCTCCCTCCCTCCCTCCATCCCTTCGTCCCTCCCTCTCTGCCTTCTCTCTCTCTTCTCCTCACTCCCTCCCCTTTTCTGCCTCCCCATTCCCTTTTCCTCTCTCAGTTTCTGTATGTGCATATGTGTACTTTTACTCCTTTGTCGTCTCCTTCCATCTAGCTGTCTTTCTACGGACCTAATTTCTGGTTTGGGAACCCCATCTTCCGCTGTTAAACACACCTACTGAATCCTTAGCTAGTTATTTCCGTCTCAGCTCCAGAATTCATAGTTCTCTTCTCCATCTTCTCATTTTGTTTGCATGAAAATATTTATTAATAGTAACAAATTAAACTGTTTGTCAATTATAGGCATTTAAAGTATTTGACAGTACCACTCTATGTCTCTTTCCAGTGTTTTATTTTATTTTATTTTTTAAATTTCCTTTCATTGTTATGTCTCCCAGCAGGCTGGGCAATGCCTTACTGAAAATTAGGCACTATGAATAAGAAATCGCTGAGCCTCTGGATGCTGCTGTCATTTACAGAGTACTTTTTTCTCCTTTTTTCTTTTTCCTAGTAGGAGGTGCAGAGATGATAGATCACCTTGATCACCTTGATCAAGAACGGAGATTTTGGGACTGGGATTTGGTCCGTGTCGGGCCAGGGCTACAGCTGCCTTATCTGTTCTGTTGGCACGCAGCCCTTCTGCTGTCTCTAGGTCTGGGTGACTCTCCTGTGTCCTCCCCCCTGGTGTGTCCTCAGCTTTCTTCCCATCATGTTGAGACTATTTCCTATCCTGCCTTCTAGAAGCTTCTTGCTGCTTGATTTCCTGGCTTCCTTTTTTTACATGCAATGTTCTGGAGTAGGAAGATTCTTTGAGAGGAAATTGAAGGCCAGCGTTGCATGGTTTCTTTCTCCAGGGCCGGGGTCCTCTTAGTGACTATGAACTCTAGGTTTGGTCTGCTCAACATGGCGTGACTGCTGTGGTTCTAGCTCAACATTGACGTAGTCTCATGACACCCATTTGGAACTGGAGGGGAAGCGGTGAAGGAAATAGAAGGCTCTCTCACTGTGCTTTCTTTCAGTATCCTGGTCCCTGAAGTCCTGCTTGCTTTTATGACTCTCTGATGATTCCCAACAGCTGTTTTCTGCAATATATTTAACTTTTATAGTTGCTCTCTGCAGGACAGTTAACCTGACACAAGCTACTCTGTCATAGACCGAAAGCAAAGTCTCCAGAGATTTATTTTTAAAAGTGGTTTTCATGATATGTCCCGAGGCCACTGCACATTCTGCTGTATCTCCCGTATCTATGGGAGCCGTCTTCAGTATGGGGCTGGCAAGGTCTTTTGGTGTCTTCAGCACCATCAAAACATCTTAGTAAGTACTGCTGAGTGGGATTTGCAAGTAGTGCTTTAAAATTGAGATTGATATGCCAAGAATGATTATTCTTCCCTGGATCACTCGGTTTTTTTCTAACACCTTTTCAACAACACTCTGTGGAGTCTACGGCCTTTTCCTTTAGAGTACTGTGAAGCATTGAGTTTGAAACACATAGACACAAACACACATATGCACACATATACTTACCCTCCTGCCCCCTCTGGGAATGTTGACTTTGGTGTTCTGATTCCTCTTGATTGTGGTGAAGCCTCTTGCAGTCCCTGGCTGTCAGCATCTTCATGGGAAACAGGGGTGATGGAGAGAAAGTGGTACAATGAGGCACACTTGCGGGGTCCTTCTGGCTCTGCTGATGGATCTGTTTTTTTATTTTATTCTTTGGGTAGAATTGGTAAAACAACAGGACACTTCAATGATTCTTAGGGCCACAGAACTTCTTCTTTTAAATTGGCTGGCCTTGTGATTGTGGGGTCTGTTATCGATGGGGGTAAGGGACATACAACATGCCAGTGTGTCTCAGAGGGACTCATCATCAGGTCCCTAACCTTCATCATTCAACCCGTTCTGATGGGAATTTCATATCTAGAAGTGTCTCCTTCCAAACTTGTTTCAAGAATATTTCTCTTGATGTCTCTTATATTGGGTCTTATAAGAAGCCCCCCTACCCCCACTTCCCGTACCCAATACTGGCCCAAGTTCAAGTCTTGGGTTCACAGTCAGCCTTGGTGCAGCTTTGGAGATGTTTCTTCTTTCCCCCTTCTTAGCTCCACGTTGTAGGAAGATGGCAGGTCAAGGCTGACTGTCTAGTGGTTCTTGGCTGGATTTAGTGAAGGAGTGCTGGGAAGAGACAGAGGGAGTCAGTGTATCTTCCCCCTTCTCCACTGCCTTGGGCCTCGTCCTCAGCAAAAGCTGCAACTTCCATGCCTTGGCTCTTCTAAGATGGAGTAGCAACGGTTAAAGCATCCCTGGGTGATCTGAATCCCAGCTCAGGCAACCCTGTGGCTTTTCTGGTTCCTCCAGCCCGAGGGTGCCAGTAGATTGGAACTGTGAGCATCTCCAGGACCTCGGGGGCCTCTGCCTCTTACCCTAACTTCTTCATTATGTGAAATAGCTGGCATCACTGTTTCAGCATGCTCTGTTTGAGCACCTTGAGGACTGACGCTTTATTATTTAGACTCTGATTTGGTAGCCAACAACTGTGTTTACAACATCTTTTACTTTTGTCCATATGTAATATAAGCATCTCCGAAACACATTTGCCTCCATTCCGTTATCACCTCCCGAGATAAAACAGTGTGATTCCTTCATCCAACAAATATCTATTGGGGCATGGGTGAGTACTCTAGTTGAGCACTGTGCTAAAGGATACAGCTGTGGACAAGAAAGGCCATGCCTGTGACCCTGTAGAGCTCACAGCTTTGTGGGCAAAATAGCCTGGAATTCTGAGACTAAGGTGTGTCTAAACAGACCGAGTTAGGGGGTCTCACAGAGTTTGCTCAGTCAGTCTGTGCAAGGAATATTACACACAGGTGCCTCAGTTTTCTCTTTCGTAGAGGAACTCTCAGTGCCTCCAGCTCATGGGATTCCTAATGTGCTCCCATTCAGCAAAGATGATGTTACCTGCTTTAAAGAATTGTGTATGATGAAACAGTTTGCTGGTAGATAAGGAGATAAATGCCCAGGAAACAAACTCACATCAAAGGTTTATTTTTAAAAGCGGCTCCCAGGGGTGGATATACTCGGCACTGCAGTGAGACAGGTGGGCAGTCAGTGAGCCAGAAGTGAAGCAAGAAGGGCTCTAGTCCAGAGCTTGGATGTAGAAGGTTGCTAGGAGGGCCACACAGCGATCAAATGAACGTTCCATCACTGGAGAGCTTTCCTGGCAGCCAGTTAATAGCCGCCATGGCCTGTGTATGAGTGGAAGTGGGAGGCTTCTTCCTACTTTGCTTGGTCAGGCTGTCACTTCCTCCAGGAAGGGCCATTGGCTTCTCATCTGGGCTAGATCTTCTTGTTACAGGTTTTTTGTTATTATTATTATGATGATGATGTCACTCCAGTCACTGCCCTCCTCTTCCCTGTCCCCCCTCCTCCTATTCTTTTCTTCTCCTCCTTCCTCTTCCTCCTTGTTAATATCTGTTGAGCACCCATTACATTGTGGACCTTAGATGATGGCTTCTTATGGGGGACTTCAGGTAGCAACTGAAGTCAAGGGCTCACTCAGTTCTTACATATCTTAAGGCCAGGATTTCCACAGATTCTCAGGTGTGTGTGTGTGTGTGTGTGTGTGTGTGTGTGTGTGTGTGTGTGTATGACAATACTATCAACTATCAACTTTGATGATTTCTAATCACCAAAGTCTCAAAGTATGCCAAGGGTGATTTAGCATTGTGCTGTTAGGTTCAGAAAAAAAAATCTGGGAAAGGGCCTAGATCCCTCTCCTGTTTGTGTTCGTTCTTTTCTTTCTTTGGTTTTTTTCGAGACAGGATTTTCTGTGTAGCCTTGGCTATCCCAGACTCCCTTTGTAGACTAGGCTGGCCTCGAACTCACAGAGATTCCCTGAGTGCTGGGATTGATTATACGTGTGTGCCACCTCACCTGGCTTTGTGTCCATTTTTGAGGCTGCAGGTGAGTCTCATGGTGAGCCAGCCCTGGATGCTCTGGACCTACCATCCTCCTACCTTCCCTAACAGACTGAACTCCGGGTCCTCAGTGTCTCTCTCGCCTCTTTGGATTCGGATTTCAATGAATCATTTATTTACGTTTTATTCATAATTTTAATCATTCTGCAAACAATATTCTAATAGCATTAAACAATTGCAGAATCTAATAAAAGCCAGCCTTAACCTCATTGGAATCTCATTAAGAGGAGGGTTGCTCTTTTTTTTTTTTCTAAATTGTTGAGATTATTTTGCTGGCTTTTGTTTTGTTTGCATTACCCAGGAGATTAGGAACATAGATGAGATCGTAGGATGTGGGTTCGTAGGGAAACGGTTTTGTGCTCACTTTCTAAAGATTACGGATGAAGAGACTGAAGTCCAGAGAATGGAGGGGACTTATCCAAAGTCACATATTAATCCTGGCAGTTAAGAACCGGAGCTGTGACCCATGTCCCTTAGACCTGCATCTCCTCTGTGATATGCACCTCTCTCTCTCTCTCTCTCTCTCTCTCTCTCTCTCTCTCTCTCTCTCTCTCTCTCTCTCTCGTTTTTTTAGATAGGGTTTCTCTGTGTAGCCTTGACTGTTCTGAACTCACTTTGTAGACCAGGTTGGCCTTGAGCTCACAGTGTTCCACCTGCCTCTGCCTCCTGAGTGCTGTGATTAAAGGCATGCGCCACCACGCTGGCTTGTGCATATGTCTCTTAAGTCCTGGCATGGACACTGGTGGGTTGAGAGGTACTGTGTGCAGAAACACTGCAGAGGTAAGGGACATTCCTCTCCTGGTGGGGTAGCCTCAGGCAGTGTTTGCTGAGGTTACCATGCTTCTTGCCCAGGCTTTCTCATACTGGCCTAGGGGTGTTCTGTTTAGTTCCACCTGCCTGGATCAAAGGCCTCTTGTGGTCTGGGCCCTAAAATGAGCAACTCTTCATTTGCTATAAGGAAAAAAAAAAATCCACACTGGAATGACTCACGGAGAATTTCACAGGTCAAAGGGAAAAAGAATGGAAAAAAGAGCAGGCCCAGGCAGGAAGTCTTTTTATGGTTTCATCAACACGTGCTTGCTGGCATTTCTGCCTTTTGGAAAAAAAAACCCACTGCTAATATTAATAATTATGCTAGCTTTTGTATGGCACTTTGCAGTTTATGCTGTTTGTACTGTGCTTTTGAATCCATTATCTCTTCTCATCGTGTGCTGTGGGAGACTGAAGGAGTGGGAGAACAAGGAAGCTGGCTGGCTTCTTTGGGGACTGAGCTATCTATCTTTGTTTCTATAGGAGTCAAGCCCCGAAGGTGGGTGGTGCACTATCAGAAGTGGGCACTGAAATTACTCCCAGTGAGAAGGTCTAGCAGAGGCCCGTGCCTCCCCTCCAGCTGGCTTCCCTGGGAACCCACGGCATTTCTCTCCAGACCATCATTTGGGTTGTCATGCCAATTTTCAGCCTTGGTCTTCATTGTTCATTGTGCCAAATGCTCGGCTGGACTTTGCACCCGATCTCTGCTAAAGATTGGGTCCTGTCCTGTGCCTGTGGCTGATGCTAGAGTTCTCTTTCGACAGAGCTGGCCCTGCACTGCAACAAAGCTGCTGTCACCAAAGGGGTTTTGCCAGTTGGCACAATCCTGAATTTCCTGTGGTGGTGGTGGTGGTATGGGCCTTTTATCATAGACACTCTAGGCTATTGTAGGTGGTGGAAGGGCTGAAATTCAAGTGCAATATTGATGCATGCAAGAAAATGAAGCTTTGGGAAAATTTCCGGAATGGGTTCGACCTTTCATTTTTGGGGACAGCACGAAAAATGGCGACAATCCCAAAGATGGCTACAATGCCTACCACCCTGACCACCCAGTCCAATTAACCAGATTTCTTCTAGTTCAAAATGCCCTAGAGAAAGGATAAGCCAGTGACAGTTCATACCCGGATTTGGGCTGGGACTCCTTCCTCAAGCAGGCTCTTGGTTTTGCCCACTTTCCCTAAGAAGGTATCTGGGCTTGAGACAGCGCCTGTCCTTTTTGGACTCATCTGACCCACTCACTGTGCTGTCTGTACTTGTGCCCAGGACATCTTTGTCCACCTCTTCCCTTCGTTGTTTGGCCACAGCTGATGGAAAACCTGTGGCCTATTTTCTTGGCTGAAGCTGAGCCTGGGGAGTGATCTCAAGTCCCCTGGTGTCAAGTAACTTCTCAATTCCTACCTAGTACTCAAGATGGAGCCTGGTGAGGTGGGGGTGGTGTCTTTGGCCCCTTAGAAAACTCCACCAGCCTCCTCTTCTTCTTCTTCTTCTTCTTCTTCTTCTTCTTCTTCTTCTTCTTCTTCTTCTTCTTCTTCTTCTTCTTCTTCTTTGTTTGTAGCAATGAATTTATTTCCTTCAAGCAGATTAGTTAAAAGCTGTTTACAAACAAGGAAAAGAACGTTCCGTCTTTATTTAGATAAACGCCTACCACCTTCTGAGCCCCCGCTATGTACACGGTATAAAACCGAGCCCAAGGTGCTGAGTAGACAGAGTTTTTAGTTCTTGCCTCTATTGAACAAACTTGTTTGTTTGCCAGGCACTGTATGGAGGCACTGGGACCGCAGCTCATTCTCTCTGTGGTTGTGGGGAGAGCGGGGACTGCCTCTGGCACGCCCCCCCCAATTTGATCACCTCCCCTTGGTGGGGAGGCCCAGTGACACACAGAGAAAGGGGAACCAGGCTATCCGGATGAGACCTGATAGGCTGTGGTCAGATGATGGGGGAGGAGGACCCCTTCTGTCAGAGATCTCAGGGAGGAGAATAGGGCAGAAGAGGGAGGGTGGGAACAGGAAGAGACAAGTGAGGGGATAACAACTGGGATGTAATCTGAATAAACACCAGCCTTTTTTTTTGTTTTTGTTTTTCAAGACAGGGTTTCTCTGTGTAGCCTTGGCTATCCTAGGCTCACTTTGTAGACCAGGCTAGCCTCGAACTCACAATGATTTACCTGCCTCTGCCTCCCAAGTGCGCCACCACACCCGGAACCAGCCATTTCTAATTTACCATTCTCTACCATGCTGGACACCCAGCCCGCATTCTGTTTTGATGAGGAACATCTGATTTTCCTGGGCTATGCCCTGGAGCTCAGGAGTTCCCTGGCTGTTTGCTGGGGTTTTCTAGTGAAACTGTGAGGCTGAGGCTGACTGTCAAGTTCACATTACCCTAGAGCATCCACGTGCTGGAAGGAGCCGGGATTCTTTGCCTTTATTCGCCTTCTCCTGGCCCTGCTATCATGGCAAGGATACCTGCTTTCCTTCAATTCACTGGGGGTGTATCTATGCCACATTCGGCTTGCACATTCTGTGACCTCCTTCTATCTTCAGTAAGCAACAAGCTGTTTAATCTAGACTGGCAGAAGGGATGCAGGGCACAGAAAGAAAGAAAACCAAAAACTGGTTTAGTGAAATTTGATTTCTGAAACGTAATTTCGTTTTGTTTCCCCATGTCATTTCCCAAAAGCCACGGTATTTTGTAGTGTCGGTGACAGCATGGAGGGAAGAAGCCTTGGATGTGGTCACTCGGTTACCTTTGAGTGTGTCTCCTATAGCCCCAGACCTGGCTGGCTGAGACATCTCCCTTTCCGCGTGGGCCATAGACGACCATGCAGCCAAAACGTCATGAACAAACCAAGGCCACAGACCGCCATTCCTGCCTTAGCCTCTTTATGGGCTGAGCTAACTTACTGTAGAGATGCCTGCCCAGAATTGTGCTTGTGAGTAGAACAAATAGTACTTCGACGTTTGTAGAAGGCTTCACATTTGCTCTCTTAATTTCTAATGTCTTTTTGCAAGCATCCAAACAAGACTATTCTGAAGCTGTCTTTTTAAAAATACACATTTTAAAACAGAATAACACGTTTTTACTCATCCTGGGTCAAGTCTTCAGTAAATAAACTGCCCCAGAGGTGCCCTGTGCCCTGTGAAATCTTTGTGGTCTTTAAGAATAAATACAAATCATGGGTGGTATAAAAGCAATGGCTCCATAAGAATCTGTTATCATGGGAAGTTTGGATGCAGGGCTTGCAGAGGGGTTCGTGGTTTGCTTTGGGATGGAAACACAGATCTGTCAACCTGTTTCTCCCATGCCTGGCACCTATAATCGCAAAGCTTAGCATACGAGGGCCCTGATAGGCCTTTTGACGAATTGCCTCTCTGTTCAGACCAGTAATGGCTGGCCTCCTGGCTTTGGAGGGAGAATACAGAGTTAGAACAGGACTCCTTGTGGCCACTGCGGGGCTCCAGGGGGACAGAGTGAATCACAGAATGAAACCAGCGATTAGACCCCATGTAAATGCAGTTGTTGTTGTTTTGGTTTTTGCCCTTCCTTTGGGAACTCCCTGTCACTTGGCCTTCTGGGTTCCCTTCCCTTCTGTATCTACCTAGGCTAATCTTTCTGGTAGTTGCCCAAACCCAGTCTCACTTTCCAGCTGTGGAGGCAGGGCCTGTGGAACTGTGTCTAACCTCTTCCCTGTCTGTGGGGAGCCACCTCCAGTTTTCTGAATGCCTTTCAAATCCAGCTGTTCCCTGCTCAGGGCTGCCTCCACTGTTCTGGAAGGTGTGATTTCTGCCCTCAGTTCCCAGCCATTTTGGATCCAGAAGGTCTGAACTTGCAGTGCACACAGTGGGCTTCGCTGCGTGGGCTTCGCCTTCAGCTCTAGTGTCCTTTGATTTCCTGAGAAATAGACTATCACGTTTCTCTGTTCCCTGTTCATGTGTCATCTACCTTGGGTCTCCGTCCATCATGGCAATCAATAACTGACAATTGGGTGATGGATGACACCTTTCTTTCCCTCCATAAACTAAAACCCGACCGACACTAGTTCGTTTATATCTGAATCACCCTCATCATTCAAAGACTGATTGGACAAAGCCAAATTGGAACGTGACCCGGCTAATTCTTTTCCCCCCAGCTCAGCGTGTACTTACTGCCTCGCTCCCTCCCGTGCAGGGTCCCTGTGGCTGAGGAGAGGTGGCTGCGCTGTCTTGCTTGTAGACAGGAAAGGTACACTTGTCTTATCTCTGCACTGAGATTCTTGAGAATTCTTTTCACCTAGGTTTTCTGAGAAAAGAATGAAAAGACTGACCACGTCTCAGAAATGTGACAATCTTCCATCAGGAGCCAGGGCAAATGATTCTTTTGGAAAATAAGGTCTTGGAATTTGCCCATAGAGGTTAAAAAAGCACAGCACATCTCTTCTGTTTCAAGATTAGACACGGCAACAACAGTGACGGTGGTGAGTGTGTGGCCAGGTCTGGCTGGACCTATTCTCCTTTTCCTGATGGAGCATGGACACATGGAATTTTAGTCTCTTGTTTTCTCATTGTCTCAAATGTGTCCTCCTGCTCCGCATTGCTGGTTAGCCATGGTTGTGTTGTGATAACTTCTCTGTTGCTGTGGTAACCTGTCGAAATGCCATCTAACTATGATAGGACATTCCCCCCCTCCATGTTGGGGGCTAGCCTACATGCTGTCTGGAGTCAGGCCAGCTGCCAAGTCCCTATTTCACTATCATCTGGCTGGGGAGTGGGAATGTTTTATGTGTCCTGCATTGAAAAGATACTCATGACTGGCCAAAGAAAATCTGCCTGTGAGATTTACATGGCATCAAACAGCCAGGCTGGCTCACCTGTGAGGTTACCTTCCCCCCCCATCCCCCACCCAATGGATGGAAGTGACTTACCTCTTTGTTACCCCGAGAGATACAATGTAGAACATACAGAAAAGGCTTCAGAAACTTCAGTGATCTCTCCTGGGAAACATCTCATCTGTACCCATGCCTAAAAAAAAAAAAACAAAACAAAACAAAACAAAAAACCATTTGCTTCATTCTAACTCCCCCCCCCACCTCCACTGAAATTCCCTCTCCAGGAAGTGCTCCAGTCTTCTGCACTCAGCCACCTGCTTGGAGTCTCCACGTGCTTGCTGCACAAAATCTTAAAACAACCTTCTTTGTTAACAGAGCTCTGGATGTCTCCTCAAATCATCCCCCTTGCCATTCTTCCCCCCGAGGAGGTGGTGCTCCCACAAACCAGAATCTAGTAGCCTCATGTGACCCTTTCCTCCTGTCCCTAGCCTTAGTCCCTTTGACAGCCCGTTCACCAGCCAGTCCCTTTGCTAGTATATATTTTTTTCTTTTCTTTTCTTCTTGAGATGAACTCTCATGTATCCCAGTTTGGCCTCAAACTTCCTATTGTAGCTGAAGATGGCCTCCCCCTGCCTCTGCCTCCCAAGTCCTGAGATTGCAAGTGTATGCCAACTCACCTGGCTGTCCTGTTGACTCTGCTTTCAGAATGTACTCTCTGGCTCATTCTCTACGTGGCAGTCTTAAAATGAAAGTTGGAGCTGGGCGCGGTGGCGCACACCTTTAATCCCAGCACTTGGGAGGCAGAGACAGTGGCATCTCTGTGAGTTCGAGGCCATCCTGCTCTACAAAAAGCAAGTCCAGGATATCCAGGGCTGCTTACAGAAACCCTATCTCAAAAACCAAAAACAAATAAACAAACAAAAAAAAAATCTGAAGTTGGGCTAGAACACTGACCTTGCCAAAACTCATTATTGAATTTCTGTTACTCTTGGAATACAATCTGAATTCTGGGTCCAGATTTGCAAGGTTCTTGAGTACCTTTGGGACCCTGTCCTGTGCTTCCTTCCTCCTGCTCTCTCTCCTCAGTGGCTCCTTCCTGTTCTTGGCTACACTACCTCACCTCTCTTCTATTCCCGTCACTCTGCTGGAGATGGATTCCAGGGTCGCATGCCTGCTAGGCAAAAATCCTTAGCCCTGAACTGTATTCTCCTGGGGAGAATTCTAATAGCCTCCATCTGTTTCAACTGCATTGGCTTGCTTGTGGCCATCTCTGCAGTGAGTGCCATCCTTTCCCTGGCACTATATCCTCCTTCGGTCTGTCCTGGCCATTCCCTGGGAGTCGCCTCCCTGCCCACTGTGACAGACCAGGCACAGCTTCCTCCTGTATCAGTCACAGTACTCTGCATTGTGGAATGGCCTGCTTGTCCATTTCCCCATGGCCTGGCTTCCTGCCTGGGGCATGAAATCCAGGAGGGCAATACTGTCTGTATCTTCTTCATCGTGCCAAAAAATAGTGTCATCAATTTTGAGCCCACAAATTGAAACAAGCAGGTGACGGTGACACTAGGGAAGAGATGCTAAGACAGAGGGAAAACACAAGACAGCTTTGCTGTCCTAATTCTAGACATGGCTCCAGCCCCACAGTGGTGACAATGGGCAAGTTTGTCACTTACATTTTCTTAAGCTTATTCTGTTTTTGTCTCACCTGGGCTCAATTGTCATGCAAAAATTAGCACAAAGTTCTCTGTTAGAAATAGATGTTATCTGAGGATACTTAACATTCTGCCTTATACAGAGCAGTCCAAAACTAAATACAAATATCCTGTAATACTCCTGTATTTTACCATGTCCTGACCATTTTTATGATAGACTGCCTCTTATTCTTGGTGGGAGGGAGGAAAACATGTGTTCTTAATACCATGAAAGTATTCACTTTGATAATTCATCATTATGTATATTCATTTGGATCACAATAGCCCAAAGTAGAAATAACCCGGTTATATATCAACTGATGGAGGCACGAATACTATGATTATAATATATAATCCACACAATGAGGTGTCACTTGGGAATAAAGAATGATAGGATGATGAGCATCACGGCATTGATGGACCCTGAAACATGCTGGGGAAGAAGCTAGCCATGTAGGACGCCAGGCTATGACACAGAGTCAGAAGTAGAAAGAGAGTAGATTACTCGTAGCCATGGGCTGTGGAGTTTGGAAGGAATGTGGAGTGACTGCTAATGGATGTGGCATTTCTATTTGGGGTAATGAAAATGTCCTAAAATGGATGGTGGTGATGGATGCTCAACTTTTTGCATATACTAAAAACTATAGAGTTATATTTTCAGTGGGTGAATTCTAATGGTATGTGAATTATATTTCAATAAAGCTGTTCAAATTAATTAATTTATTGAATTAAAGTGAGAGCAGCCTGGCTTTCAGATGACAGCGTGACTGAAGAGGCAGCGAGGTGGGGCTTTGTGTCAAACGCCAGCTTTGATTAGATGTGTGGATAATTGATCGCCCCCTTCCTCTTTCTCCTTTCTTCCTTCTATCTTACACTTAAATCTTCTGGAACCTTCACCCAGAGCTGGGTCAGGTGGGGTAGTTATCTTTCAAAAGCTGAGCTGAGGCGTGGCCAGCAGAGCGTCAAAGAGGTGTGTAAGGGGTTAGAAATAGGGTGTTGCTCACTGGGCACAAACTGGGCATTTCTGGAGCCTCAGAGAGTGTGTTAAGAAACATCTTTAGTCACAGAGAATATACTGAAAGAGTCCTTATGTGACTTCAGCAGACATCAGCTGTGTGGGTGCCGGAAGTGCAGAGATGAACAAAAGAGCCTCTCCAGGGCTGAGTGTGAGGCACACAGCCATCACCCACAGGTGCCAGAAGTCTGGGATACGGGACCTTTTCCCAGGAGAACTTCCTAGGTAGTTAATGTTGCATAAAGCAAACAAATAAACAAGAAAGCTGACTCAGCAAGTTGGCTTGGTGAGGCAGCTCAGGTGTTCGTATTTGGTGGACAGCTCAGTGTGAGGCAGGCTGGGCAGTTTCCTCATTCCAGCTTGCTTGATCAGGGTAACAGAGTGGATCCCTGTCCCAGGCCAGGAGATCTAGCTGAAGAAGCCTGTGTTTACAAATACTCGTCTCTCGGTGTTGAACTAGGGGGGTGCAGTAGCCTTGCGTCGATCTGGCGCGAGAGCACACAGCAGACTCCGTGCGAGACATTGGCCGCTAGAGGGAGCACTGCGACGTTCTACATCACCCGCACTGGGCTCTTGGGGCTGCAAAGCGGAATAGCCAGAAGCCAGGGCTTTGGCAGCGGGGACCTGGGGACTGTGTGTTCTTGAGGAACTCACTCTCTTCACCTTTGCGCTTTCCATTTAAAGATGTCTCAGAAGAAACTGGACCCGAAATCCTTAGTTTTGGGCAGGGCTTGCAGATCACCGCACCCCTGCTTTGTGGATCTTGACTGTGGGGTGCCTACTGAGGCCTGTATAACCCTGGGGTGTCTAACAGGAAGAGGGAAGGCAAAGAAGTAAAGTGAGGTCAGACTGGTAGATATCGTACCAATGTGAAAGAACTGGAAAGAGCTTGGAGAACTGGCTAAAGAAACTGAAAGAGGGGACCAGCGTTGTCGAAGGCACGGAGAGTGGGTGTGGGGCAAGCACCCGTGGCTTGTCGGTATCTCTGCTTTGGCTTTTTAACAAGTCGTTGGGTAAGAGGAACATGGGCTAGCTAGTGCATGCCCCTGTTTTGGGGGCGTGATAGGTCCCCCACTCGTTCAGCTGTGCTAGTGTCCTATGTGCTAGCCTCCTTCGGGAAGCATGCCTAAGACTGGAAATGGTGGGTGTTCCGAGCAAAACCCTTCGTTCTTGGCTACCACCTAGATGCCCTCCGTGTTCTTGGACCACACATACTAGCCCTCTGATGATCCAAGCCCTACTCTAATAGCAGCAGGAGGCTCAAAGCCCATCTTCCCCTTCCTGCACTGGCTCTTGAGTCTGGGAGACAGATTCTCTTAGCAGCTACTGAACATTAGCAGCAGGTGTATAAAGGGGTAGATGCGGGATATGTGCCTACCCACAGCTCCGCACAGAAGCTTCAGGAAGATGGTACCCCATCTGCACGGAGCAGGTCAGAATGGGCCTGCTGAGGCTCCTGTCACTGCTGGTGATTGCCATGGTTACCTGGAGGCTGGGAGCTCTGACAGTTGGAGGCAGAACAGGAGAAGATGGCCTGGAAACCTCACTGGCAAATAGAAGATCCCAGACTAGACAAAAGGTTTTGCAAGGGTTCAGATGATCCACAGGTCAGGGGGGTCATTTTCTCGCTCTGCTGGGTCCTGGGAGGACAGAGAAGAGGGCAGGATTGATGCTGGGACTGGTCCTCGGGGAGCTCATAATGAGAGAAGGTAGGTGGCCACAGAGCTACCTATAGATTCAATACATATCCATAGGGACCTAGAGGAGGGCTCTGGTCCTATGTTCACCTTGCCAGCATGGGGCTATGATTGCCTTCTCCCTATATAGGATGCTGTTCAGGGAGATTAGCACTGCCAGTGCTTACTTATATGCTCCAGTTTTCTTCTAGGTCTTGCTTTTCTAGTCCACAAAATGGGTTTAATGATTAATAAGCTCCTACCCACTTCATGTCCATGAGGAGGTTTATTAAATGAATATAACTTTTGTGTATTGGAATGAGAAAACAGATTTTTCAGGTCTTTGGAGGAAAGAACTTATTTATTTTCAGAATCAGTTCATTGAGCAGAAATTCCATTTAGCACCTTTCCTGCCTCTGCCTCTCCACTGTTGGGTGAACCAAGAGTCCTGTGTCCTCTCCAAGACCATGGGGCTCTGCACAGCTGTCCAACCCCAGCTCTGAGAGTTCCTAGAGCCTAAGAGGGGAGGGTCATCTGGTGAGCAATGAACAGACACTGAGACCAGTGGGGAGTAATAGAGCCAGAAGCTGAGGCTATGTTACACCAGCAGAAGGGCCTTGTTGAGTGACAGGAGCTCAGGGAGAAGAGGGGTGGAAGTGGGTACAGAGTTCACCCCAGGCCAAGAAGGCCAGCTTTGAAGCTGTCCCCTTCTTTTTATTTTTTGATACACTGTCATTATATGTTCACATAAAGAATGAGAAAACAGATACACAGAAAAAATAGAAAAAAATCAAATAAGTTATATGAACCAGACAGTATCTGGGCACATAGATTCTATGCCTTGCCTGGTGTCAGAGGTTCATGAATGTTTGGTTTCCTGAGTCTGTACATCTGTGAGCTAAGGTCAGGAGGAGAGTGGTGCCCTGGGGAGATGCTCCATAACCAAAGGGACAGGAAGGGAATGATGTGATTTGGGGCTATGACGGTGCCAATCTGGGCTGGGTAGGACAGGAACCAAAGAAAGGAACAGAGTGATACCAACGTCCTGCTACAAAAGTTGCGACTGTCTCAGATGTGATTATGCTATCCATTTCCAAGAGCTCCCTGATCCTTGACGCAGACCATAACAAAAGACACGGACATCTATCTATCTATCTATCTATCTATCTATCTATCTATCTATCTATCATCTATCTATCATCATCTATCAATTATCATCTATCTAGGTATCTACATCTATTTAACCCACATCTTAATCATCTATGTCTATATGTCTATATCTATCTATATATGTCTCTCTATTCCCCATCTACATCCACGTCTGTACCTGTCACCTGGGCTTCTCAAGGCTCCCAGGTGTCTCCTTGCCTATGCTAAGGTCCCGCCTTGTTGTGGTAACTCTAGGCCTGTAATTATGTTCAGCTCTCCCATGGCCTAACTTATTTGTACCAATAGTTCTTCTTTTGTCTGAATTCCAAGTCTCCTTGGCCAAGGGTCTGAACTTTAAGGATGGTTGACTTCACACATTCTTTCCATACAATCAAGTCTCACAAAGTGGCCAGTGATGATGGTGACATTGGGAGTCACAGAGGGGAGAAATTAGAAGCATTGGCTTTGCCACCAATCGGGCAGTCCCGACCAACATGTGGGTGACCTTGGATGAGAAGTGCATCATAACTCTGGGCCTCTTGGACAGGGCGAGACCACGATCCAGAGGTAGTTGATGGGACAAGGCAGCAACTGTACATGGCGCACCAGGACAGAGGCTGTCATTATGGGGTTCTTGAGTGTGCACCTTTGTATACCCAGATCTCGTCACCTAAGATTTAGTCCCAACCTCTGGTGGTTGGGCTGGCCAGTTGAGCAGAGAAACTGCTTGGCTATGAAAAGTATAGCCCCTTAAGGCTCTGCCTTTTAGTTGCCCTGTCAGTTCTACTGTACTCTTTCTCTCCTGGGGCGCTGTTGTTCACCTCTTTATAGCCATGCCTTTTCTTAGTTTGCATAAAGTCATGGCGCAAATGTGGCTGCTATGTATGTCCTGAGGGAAACGTAAGGCTTGCTGGCTAATAGGCTAGATTAATGGGGCCTAATTTATCAGCTTCTTTGGGTAGGCTTATCTCTTCACAAATCGAGCATGGGTATATGTACAAGGAACGTGGGAGCTGTTGCTTTGCATACCCTTACCTATTTCAACTGCACCAGTGGCTTTCGATTGTGGACAGAATAAGTTCTGGGCTCCTTACACAGCTGGCCCTGTCTGTGGAACTCCACTCTGCCGCTGTGGTGCTTCCTCTCTGGCCGTCCTGCTTTGGTTTCTGAATATCCCACACTCTTGCCCAAACTAAAGACCCAGTGCTGCTCAGCCAGATGGCCTTGAGTGTCCCTCTTGGCTAGCTTCCTTTTTGTGCTTTAGGTCTCAGCCAAGATGTTGCCTCTTAAGCAAAGATTACCCTGGCTATGGTACCCACCTTTCCACATTACACAAACAAACAAACATCTGCATCTCCAGGTAGCCTTCACGTGATCTGGGGCACGTCAGATGTATTTACTACTGCATTCCCCAAGCCCAGTGGGAAGCAAAGCGGGCAACAGTTCATGGCCAGCCAGTAGATGAGCAGCTGAACAGCGTGTGTAAGCATGTCTGTACTCTCAGTGACTTCACCTCAACCCAAGAAAGCCACAACCTGTCACTTCCCGGCTCATGTTTTGGAGCACTGGGATCAGACACAGGCTGTTAGCATAGTAACACAACAACAGAATTGCACGTGTGGAAAACATGGTGGCTGGGAACCAGGGCTTTAAGGAAAAGCAACTCGGTACTATGTTTCTCACTTGGAAAGGGGAAGGTGTGCTAGGGTCCTTTGTGTTGCTGTGATAAAATACGGACAAAAAGCAACTTAGGGGACGAAAGGACTTATTTGGCTTATGCCTCTAAGTCACAGTCCACCATGGAGGGGAATCAGAGCAGGGACTTGGAGCAGGAACCATAGAGGACTCACAGGCTCCTGGTCAGCTAGCTTTGTTATATAACTCAGGACCACCTGTCTAGGGATGGTGTCACCCACTGAGGCTGTGCCCTCCTACATCAATTAGCAGTCAAGACAACTCCTGAAGATATGCCCACAAGCCAATCTGATTTATGCTTTCCTCTTAGATGACTCTAGGCTGTGTCCAGTTGGCAAGGGTAACTAGACAGAAGGCTTGGGATCCCTAACAGCTGTCCATAGATGCTGGAACATTGCCATATTGTAGAAAGAGATGATGTACTGTGTGTGCGTGTGTGTGTGCATACCTGTGTGCATATGTGCATGTGCTCTGTGTGTATGTATGTGCGTGCGTGCGTGCCTGCGTGTGTGTGTGTGTGTGTGTGTGTGTGTGTGTGTGTGTGTGTGTGTGTGTAGCAGGCCTTAAAGGAAGTGATCTCCTCATCAGTGGAAACAATATTAGAAATTTCCTTTTGGAAGGCTATGGGGCTAGATGACCTTTGAAGTTACCATCAGATTGAAATGTCTGTACATTGAAAAATGACTCTGAAATGTCTTTGGAGGGTAGTTTCAATCAGCAGAGGAAAGCATGGAAAGAACACAGCCCTCCTTAACAAGTTTATTACTTCATGTCTTTTAGATCCTACCCCAATACACCTGTAGCAACTTTTGCAGACTGGGTCATTATTTTTTGTATATATGCATGTTCGTGTGTGTGTGTGTGTGTGTGTGTGTGTGTGTGTGTGTGTGTGTGTGTGTGTACACATATATATGTAGGTGCCCGAGTTCAACCTCAGTATTATTCTTTAGGAATTGTCTACATTGTGTTTTTGAGGCAGGGTCTCTCTTTGGGAGCTGGGGCTCACTGATTGAGCTGCACTGGCCAGCTGGTGAGCTCTTGGGGCCTCCTGTCTTCCCCTCCCCTCTACTGTGGTTGCAGCTATTCATACGTCATCAGGCCCGGCCTTTGGCATGGGTGCTCAGAACCAAATGCAGGCCCTTGGGTTTACACAGCTGAGTGATCTATACTCTAGCTCCAGGTTGGATTATTATTGAGTAAATAATCACCTAGTGTTCCCCCTTCTTTCCGCCCCAGGATGTTGTATCCTCATCACCTCGGGAGCAGGGCATGGAGGTGAGAGTGTACCCAGGCTTGGGCTGCTGGCATCTTCATTTTTGGCCTTTTCCTCTCAGCGTGAGGCAACCTGGATAAGCCACAGTTGGAGAAGGAAAAGAAAGACTCAAGCAATTGACCCAACTCAAGCTCAGCCCGATGTAGCCAACCCCAGAAAACCTGCAAACCCGCGAGTGAAGAGAAAGACTTTTCCTGTAAGGCTCTGAGACTTGGGATCATCTGCCATACAGCATTATCATGGTAAAACTAACTGACGGGCATGTTATAGCGCCCTTTGCCGGGACTGCATCGCCTAGACCGCTGTGTTGAGGGCATCAAGCAGAGATAATTGCTTTGCTTCGTGCCATCTAGATTTAGGAAATGTTTTCCATGATTACCTTGAAGAACTCCTTCTATGACCTTTTCCTGAAGCACGCATGCTCACGCCCACAGGGTAACCCACCACATTTGTAAGATTCCTCTTCCTCCCACTGAGCCATTTGTAGCCACTCAGTCCTGCCTGTGGCTTTGCCCATGCTGAGAAGACATCAGGTGTATGAGAACACCGAGCAGGTGGAACTCAGAGAGATGAGGGGGGTCTTTGGAGGTGAAGAAAAAGCACAGAGACCCTCGGTTGGCTGGGCCAAGGTTAGGCCTCCTGGGAGAGCAGAAAAGGGGCGTGGCTGCCCGCCTACGGTGATGGTAGGTGAGGCAGCACACGTCCTCCGAACTAGGGTGTTCTTTGTGGGCACCATGTAAACACTCACCGCTTCCCGCTACCCATCGCTGGCAGTTGGGGAGTGGCTTTTCCAGTGGCTTTGCTTCTTACTGCGCTTCCTTCGCTCTCTGGAATGAAATCGCTCCCAGCCCAGTCGGGTGTGATGTGGCTAACAGTCAGCGGAGATTTGGATTCAGGCAGAAACAAAACCGAAGGAGTCAGAGGCCCAGAGGAAAGCACGGACCGGCTTGGAGAGGACAAAATAAAACAGCAGAGACACTTCTACAGGTCTCCCCCACGTTTCAGAACAAAACAATTATGAGATAAGAGAGGCATGGATGGGAGGAAATTCTTTCATTTTTCACGTTGCAAGCTGGCAAGATCCAATAGGCTGTTTATGAAGGACAATAAAGAAGATACATGAACTCAGGAAAGAGGCTGTTGCAAGTATAGAGGGTGCTTCTGAAAAGCCAGGGTTGTCTCCCCGCTTTTGGATAAAGCTGTCAGCTAAGTATTAAAAGATTTTCTTTTTTCTTTCTCTGTCTTATTTTTTTTTTCCTCTTGCCTTTTTTTTTTTCTTTCCCCAAAGCAATAACTGACACCAGTGGTTTGTTACAATTGGCAGAAAGAGTTATCAGTTTTCTTTAGGATTTGGAAATGCAATCAAAGACAGGCAGATTGGAGCCTGAATTAAATGAAGCTTAAACAAACACAAAGAAAAATCTCGGCTGATTTTTTTTTTTAAACAAACAAACAAACACTGGAATTGCAGCTCCTCGTTGCTAATTTGAAGCTGTGAAGAATTTGACACTCGTATTTGGTAAAATGGTGCCAAGCAGAGGGGCGGGTACTTTTGCCTGTTAAGCACTGACTGTTCCGATCAGTTCATGAAAGTAAAAACCCATTGTTTTAGGAAACTCTTCAGTGAAACATGTCTGGCAGTTTAATGGGAAACCACAGAGGACTTTTTTTCTGTTGACTTGAGAACAGGTTAATTGTTCCTGGGGTAAAATTAAACAAATGAAAGATCTGGGGTCTGGGGGTGTCAGTTCTGTGTGGCTGATTTCGCTTCTGCTCTATTTTGTTTTGATTCATCCTGGTACAGAAAGCCTTCTAATAGCTGGAAATCTCCTCACCTAGTTAGCGCCAGCTGCCAACTTAACACAGCCCCGAGTTAGCTGAGAGGATCTTAATTCAGGGATTTCCTTTGCAGATTGCCTTGTGGGCACGTGGGTCATTTTCTTGATTGCTGATTGATGTGTGAGGGGCTAGCTCTGGGCAAATGTTTCTGGGTTGAATAAGAAAACTGGCTGAGCATGCGCCAGGGGGAGCTTTTCTCCATGGTTCCTGCCTCCAGGTTCCTGTCCTGACTGTTCTAAAGGACAAGCTGTGACCTGGAAGTGCAAGATGAAACAAACTCTCACCTCCCAAAGATGCTTTGGTCATAGCATTTATCATAGCAGCAGAAAGCAGTCTAGAACACTTCCCCTACCTACGTCACAGGGCTAAGACTCAGGATAGAGGCAAAGTGCACCCTAAGAAGAAGGAGAGATGTCTACACAGGTTTGCCTTCCATCATGGGCATTCGATCATCTTAACTGCAGGCCTATGGAAAGAGTCTATGATTCCAAGGGCAGAGTGAATTTGAATTGGAGATAGGTCCCTGTATGTGCAGGGTCAGGGACCTCCAGGGTTACCAGGCTCCAATTAGAGACACTATAAGACAGAGTCTCCCAGATGTACTAGGAGAGAGCTGTTATGGTCTGACTATAAAATGGCCTCCTTAGCCTCAGGTGTCTGAGCACTTGGGCCTCAGAAGGTGGCACTATTTTGGCAAGTGGTGAAACCTGGCCTAGGAGGAGGTGTCTAGCTACAGGAAGTGGGCCACTGGGGAGTAGGTCTTGAAATTTATAGCCCCATTTTGCTTCATTTTCTCCACTTTCTGGTCCACTGTGCTATGAAGGCATAACGCCGTACTCCAGCTGCCACAGCCGTGAGCAACTCCCTCTATTACGCCTTCTCCCTATACTGTCAAACTGTGAGTCAAAATCAATTCTTCCTCCCATAAATTGCATTAAAAAAAAATTCAGGCTTTTGGTTGCAGAGATGAGTATAACATCATAGCTATTATGGAAAAAAAAAATGCCTCACCATCTGATTTTCTCCATGGCATATTTTGTATTTGTAATCTGCAGTTTACTTTTCTTCAGTACAAGGGCCAAATACACGTCAAGGATTGCTTTGTTTGGTCTTCGGGTCCATGATGAAGAATTTGAGGTTCTCACCCTATGTCCTGAGTGAAAGCCACTCTGCTTTGTCTCTGTTGCCCTCTCTCTGGGCTTGTCCAGCACTGTGTCCTCTGCTCATTTACCCCTGATGCCCTGCCTAGCTGTCTGCTTCAGTTATGGTGTGTCTCTCCAGCCTCTAGGATGCCAACTTTGAAGGGCCTTGGGTAGCTGATTATTGCCCACACGCTGTCTTTCATAAACACAGTTCGAAACCAATAAATGCTTTCTCTAGCTTTCCACAGTAATATTGGATATAAATTGTTTAGGAGGGGTGTGTATGTGTGTGTGTGTGTGTGCACGCGTGTGCATGCACACATATGCACACAAATGCAGGGGTATCTGCCACCCCCCCACATATGGAGAAGAGATAAGAGGATCATGAGTCACACTCTATTTCTCTCCACTTTATTTTTCAAGACAGTATTTATTTACTGAACCCAAAGCTCACCATTTTGGCCAGGCTGACTAGCCAGCTGGCTCCTAAAGCCTCTGGTCTCTGCTCCCCTGTGCTGGGCGGAGGGGGGGGGGCGGGGGTTGATGCGTAAGTGGCCATGTCCACCTTTTTAAAAAGTGGGTGCTGGCGATTTGAACTCAGGTTCTCTTGCTTTCACAGTAAGCACTGAGCCCCAGGATTTTGTTTTGTTTTTGATAGCATTTTATGAAAGTGTTAACCATTTAGAAAGAAAACTTTGAAAATGTTTATAGGTCATGCCCCAAGTCCACTCATGTCCTGTCATGGTTAAATGAAGTACTCAGGAAATTCAGTTACAGACACAGATGCAACCTGAAGAAACAGTGAGAGTGACGTCTTCTTTCTCAATGAACCTTTCTGACAAGGGGTGTGTGATGGCTGTTCTTGGCTGTCAACTTGACTACATCTGGAATGAACTACAGTCCAACTATGGAGGGCACACCAGTGACAGACTTTATGCTTGGTTTGAGGGAGGTGAATCCACTTGTGGTCCAGACCTTTGAGATAGGAAGACACACCTCTGATTAGGATATGGAGGTGGGAAGATGCATGCCTTTAGTCTGGCCGTGCCTTCTGCTGGAGGCCTGTATAAGGACAGAGAAGAAGGGAGGTTTTGCTCTTTGTCTTCTTGCCTTCATCTTGCCAGCACATCCATTGGAACCTGCTCCTTCAGGATTCCAGCATAAACAGAAGAGCAGCTGAGACACCCAGCCTTGTGGGACTGAGCAACTAACTACTACTTTTTACAACTAGCCATTGTTGGAGTAGATGGACTGCAGCCTGCAAGTCATTCCAATAAATATCTCTCTCTCTCTCTCTCTCTCTCTCTCTCTCTCTCTCTCTCTCTCTCTCATATATCTTTCTCTCTTCTCCATCCCACCCAATCCTTTCCAACACCTGAACACTAGGTAGGAGAGAAAGGTTAGTGGGGAGAAGGAGGACAGTTCTCTTTGGCTGCTTCCTGCTGTTTAGGATCTTCAGGTTCTTTGGGGCAACACCAATCTCCATTGTCAGTATATTCAGCCTGCAACAGCAAATGCAGCAGCAGCAGCAACCTTCTCTTCCTCCTTTGACCATTTTCTCCAAGTGTTTTTCTTGCAATCCTCATCCCCCTCACCCCTCCCTGGACTCTAGTATTTTTCCCAACTGGCAAAGACCACACCTCTACATGGGGCGACAGTTTTCTGTTGACGAAGAACACTTGCACTCTCCTTAGGCTGTTACCAGCTGTGGACAAACTGGAGTAGCACCCATATCCCACACCCGGGATTAAAGCAAAAACATGTTTATATAACATAACTGAGTTTTTAAAGAAACCAAAAACTTCCACAACACTAATATAGAGTATGTTTTTTTATTTATAGCAGGTTTTTGTTTGTGTACATGCATATAGTGCATGTGTGTACGTGTTCTTGTGTGTGCATATGTGTGTACTGCTATGATACGTACACATAGGCCAGAAGTCAGTGTTGGTTGTCTTCTATTGATAGCTACCATATGTTTTGAGATAGAGTCCCTCATTAAGACTGTATCTCGCTATTCTGCTACACTGGCTGGCCAGCAAGGTACAGGGATTTACCTGTCTTTGGCACTCCAGTGCTAGGGTTATAAATGTCTACACCATACCTAGCTTTTATGTGGGTGCTGGAGATCCAAACTTGGGTCCGCATGCTTGCAAAGCAAGCACTCTGCACACCCCCAGCTGTCTCCTCAGCCTCTATTTATGGTACCCCATTTTATAGAGGCACTTGATATTAGTACCGAGGCTTATGTTGGCTCGGAATCAGAGATGGCCTGCAAGTGAATCCTGCTCAGAGCCAGAAGCTCCATCACGGCCAAGACTCCTCACCTCTGTTGGTCTCAACATCCTCATCTACTGTATAGGGAGAAGCGCCCTGCTTATGGACTATGGTGCAGATTAAAGTCGGTAATGCGCGTAAAGTGCCTTGTGCATTACCTGGCACATAGTAAGCACTCAATAAATTTTAATCCCCCCCCCTTTCCTGTCTCCTTTCTTCAGTTCAATCAAGCATTATGATAGATGTATTTTCTGTGCAGTGTAAAGCTTTTTAAAGTGCATATAAATCAATTAAATCGGGCAATGCTGTAACTGATCATATAACGTTTATTTAAGAGATGCTGGGGAGAGTGAGAAAGAAGATTAGGGCCTTGTAGACTCCTTGCTGTGAACTCAATGCAAAAGGGAAGGCTGAGGGTTAGGCAGGGCCTTGTGGTTGAGAATCTGGGGAATCAAAGCAAGGGCCCCAGGATTGGAATTCTGGGTAGGCTGCAGAAGAAAAAACAGATAGGAGGGAGTAACTGCAATGGCTTCCTAGCTGC
This sequence comes from Acomys russatus, assembly GCF_903995435.1. Taxonomy (NCBI): domain Eukaryota; kingdom Metazoa; phylum Chordata; class Mammalia; order Rodentia; family Muridae; genus Acomys; species Acomys russatus. The sequence goes on from NC_067137.1 coordinate 26,573,583, forward strand.
CATTTAAGAGTGCAGTCTGTGAGTTAGCATTAGGCTCAGTGTACCTAGATGAGAAAGCAATTAACTCTAGACTTGACACTATTACAGAGATGTTGGTGGCACACGTCTTCAGTCCCAGCACTGAGGAGGCAGAGACAGGCAATCTACAGAGGGAATTCCAGGACAGTCAGGGTTAAACAGAGAAACTCTGTCTGGAAAAACAAAAGCAAAAACAAACAAACAAAAGCAGAAGTCTATGTTTGACAGTACCCCTCATTCTTTGTGAGAGACAGGCACATTTACTACACTTCTTCCTTTGGCTGCCCATGAGCCTGAAAAGCAGGGTGCTTATATGTTTCTTTGGATAGCTGAAATGACCGGGCAGTGGGAGTGAGGTTTGCCAAAGACATCAGGGTCTCCAAGCAGTTGCTCATTCAGTGGTCGGAGACTGGGCCAGTCAAGGATTCTGTGTCCTCCTGCTGGTCCTTGCTCTTGCATCCTGCTGATCCATGCTCTAGAGCGGAATTCAGAGGAGATGGAAGGGGAGGTATCCCATCACACGAGGTGTCTCTGCTACTCTTCCTTCCTTTTCACCCAGCATCCTTACTTTCTCCATCCTTGTGCTGACCTAGAGAATGGACAGGGCTAGGCAGGACTCTTTCTTTGTGGCAAGGGAACATGAGAGGCAATTCTCTGTAGACTTTTTGTATGTCTGCATAGCTGTAAGCAGAGGCACTAAGGACCTATGTTCCATGTAGCAGACAGCCTTGAAGGATAGAGATGATGTTTCTCTGTGGGTTAATTGGGCATTTTATTTTACGGTGTCTTGCTTCCTCAGAGCTCAGGTCATCTAAGTTTCTGTTCATTTAGGTAGGGTTGGGTTTCCCAACCATGAGGCCGTTCATTGTGAAGCAAACCCACTGTGTAAGGAACATTCTATTCTTTGGTCCTCTCTCCCCATGGCCATCCGAGACTTAGGCAGGCAAGAGGAATCCCTAAAATGCCACAACCATGGTGGACTGTGAGTATTAACATGCTTTGTTTCTGACCCATGAGCCTCAGGCTTTTACCAGCATTGCAACAATACATCAAGTCATCTTGATGGCTTATAGGATATGGTATAGGACCCTTTCATTCATTTACAGCCCTACATAGTAAACTCTTTATCAAAGGAGCAGAGCTATGCTCACTTGTAGGAAGCCATTGTCATGCCTGGTAATGAACAGCATACACACAAGCTTTCCGTGAGCACTTATGCCATCTCTCTGTCTCCATTTCCTTCTTTTTCTCTTTTTTACTGGTCCTCTATAGCTTCCTGCTAGTGTTTTCTGCATCTCTGGGACTTGTGAGATGTCTGGGAGTTTGATATAACATTCCTTGTCTTGGGATGGTAGTCTTTGGATTTCAACCTACTCTAGAAATCTCGGATGTGCACGTGAATTCTTCTTCTTCTTCTTCTTCTTCTTCTTCTTCTTCTTCTTCTTCTTCTTCTTCTTCTTCTTCTTCTTCTTCTTCTTCCTCTTCTCCTCCTCCTTCTCTTTCTTTGCATTAAGTTTTTGGGTTTTTCTTTTTAACATTAAGTCCTCTGGGTCTGATTTCTCCCCCTCCTCTTGCTAGCAGGCGTGTGGCCTAGTGTTTCTTCTCTGTTTCCACTCCACCTGTGGTGTTCTACTGCCCTCATGTCTACCTGTATCTCATGTTTAGTCATTTTCAGACTGATTATCAACCTCAGGAAGAAAGGAATGGTCTGAGGTGCCACTGTGGAGGGCACACCCACTGGAGACTTCTACTAAGTGTGAGACACATTTACTATCTTCCTTGGTTCTCTTTATGACTTATCTACAGTGGGAGTAGCATCAGTGTCTACTGTTAGCACTAACCAGACAGGGCTCTTCCAAGTAGAATCTTGCTCTGCTTACTTTGTGCCCCACCACGTGCTTTTTGATTTTCCTTCCTCTCAATCTCCAGATCTGTTTCTAGCACACAATGGGGGGGACACATTGTGATTCAAAAGAACAAATGAAAAGAGGCAGGATGTGAATCTGTGCTGACACAGATGGCCAGTGAGACCTGTCTCTAGTTTCTGCTCTTTGTTTCTAGTCCGCAATTTTTCTTCTATGCTATTTAGAACTTTAATTTTTTATATTTGTGTTCCTATACAAATGATCAACCAATAAACTAACAAGCCTTGATGAGCTTCTCATACCCCTGCTTGGTTGGGGTGACAACAGATAGTCCTTAGAATTTATCTTTTAGTGGACTATGGTATAGAAGTACAGTGAGACCAGTCCCTATTGTAATGCAGTTAACTGCAAAAAGTGCCCAGAAGAGACAAGGTCAGCACAGCTGTGGCAGTTAGGAAGGGCCCTCAGTTTCAGAGGGAGGCAGAGAGTCTATGGAACTCTGGTTGAATGCAGACTCTGTGATAAGCCTCACGGGGCCATCCATGGATCTGCTTGTACCCCTCAATGTCGGGAGAAACATTTTTTTGTGTCTTCACTACTCATCCTTGGGCTCTTTCTCAGTCATTGAGAAGGATAGATAATTGCATCCTAACATGTACTTCATCTGTTATAGATGACAAAAATGGGTGATGGAATCAGTGGGGGTAAGCAATGTGACGAATTCTGGAAAGCTAAGACTTTTAGCTTAGACTATCTCCTCCCCCCCCCCCCTTTTCATTCTTTCACTCATTCATTCCTCCCACCAAATGTCACTTAAGGGATCCATGCTTTGTGCTGGAGCCTCTGCTCGCCTGTGTTGAGAGATGGTAGACAGTGTTGAACAGAGCAAGTGTAGCTCTGTCCTTGGGGAACCTGCACACTAACGAGGAAGAGTAATGAGAAATAAATGCTAGGAGGGCTTACTTTAGTTAGGTGGCCAGGTATAGCCAGGCTGCAGAAGTGAAATTTCTGTAGAGCTCCAAGGAATGGGAAGAATTAGCCTGGGTGAGAAGAGGAGGAAAAAAAAAAAAGCATTCTGGCCATAATATAGCCTGCTACAATTCAAGTTTGGCAGAATATAATGAATAGAGGGGGAAGAGAAAACAGAAATGATATTATGATCTAATCAAAGAGGAAAAGAAAGCATGTATTTCTACGGGATCTGAGAAATGGGCTGATTGAGTTGTCAACTGAGTTGTTGACCTTCTCAGCATTCTTGGGCAGTGGCTGACACCAAGGAGGACACCTAACTCTGGGTAATGGAGTCTCACAGACCCATGATGGCAGTGAAGAGTTTGTTATGTGTTCTCCACTTCTGTAATACACACTTCTGACAATGTGTTGTCTATCTAGATTTCCTGGAGTTGCCTTCTTCTGGCTGGTGTGTGTGTGTGTGTGTGTGTGTGTGTGTGTGTGTGTGTGTGTGTGTGTGTGTGTTGCCTCAATTCTTGCTGCAGCGTTCAGAGATCATGGCACTTCTGACTGAGTTCTGAGGGGAGAGGCTGTGGCCCTCAGGATGGAGGGGCTTCTTGCAGCATAGTCGACAGCAGCCTATTGGACAGTCTCTAGCATTTTCACGAGTGAATGAGTGGTCTGTGGGTACCAGGAACATGCTCATCTGTCAGCTTGACAATACATGGAGAGCACATTATTTATGCTAAAAATAGTCTGTGTAAAAGACAAGGCTCCGAAAGCAGCACCACTGAAGTCTTAGAGTTCTGCCAGTCTCGCTTCCCTGGGAGGTGATTGATAAAGCCATTTTCTGTTGTATTTTAATAAAGCTAAGTACATCGCATACTCCTGCAAGCTGTGGCAACTCAATCACAGGCCTGGGCCCTGTCCCAAAGTCTCCTCCTACCAGTGCGGTCCTCTGGGGGGGGGGGGTTGATTCTTGGGATGGTATATTCCAGAAATGACGGAGGGGTTTTTTTTCGAGGATGGGTCTTGATTCAGTGTAGAACAACTGAAATCCAGTGGCTTCTAGTTCTAGTTTGACTGCCGCCACCACCACCACCACCACCACCACTGCCTCCTCCTCCTCCTCCTCTTCTTCTTTCTTCTTTCTTCTTCCTTCTTCTTCTTCTTGCACAAACACATTTGTTTACTAACCAAAGGAATGATTCTAGGTAAATCAACACTTTGACATGGGTTTCATGTAATGTGATTGTGATAAAGATAATCAAACAGTCATGAAAAATAAAACCAAAGAAAAGATGCAGTGTGGATGTTTATGACCTGTTCATTGAACTGAGCTTACTAACAAGCTAACTCCCACCCAGGGTGATGAAGAAATCCTTATTCCACTTTTCATAGACCCAAGTACAGGTGACATTGTTCATGACGCTGTCCATCAACAACTTCCCGCCCTTTAGTTTTCCTGTTATCTTGCTTTCCTTGCCATTCCTCTGCTGGTGCTGAGCCAGGGCCCCATCTTTGAAGGTACAGACCATCTGAATTTTTCTACCATCAGCTGTAGTTTCATCAAACTTCTCTCCCAGGGCATAAGAAAACTGTGTCGTCTTCAAAGTGCTCTCCGTTTTGATGGTGCTATCGTTGCCGTCACAAGTAATGATACAGTTTGGATTGGCCATGGCCCCCACTTTCCTAAGTGCCAGTCCTACTACTACCTTTCATGTATTCCTCAGAGCCTTGGCTTTCCTACAGGTGCCACTTCTGCTCGAGGTCCTTAATGGTGGCCACGGTGGGCAGGTGGGTGGTCTGGCAGACTGGCAGGCAGACAAGCACAAAAGCAGCAAGGAGATGCATGGCAGGGGTGCTATCTGCCTCCACTTCTTGCTCCTGGAAAGAAGGGGGGGGGGAAGAGAGGGAAACCAAGGGCCAGGGTCTGCATCTACTGCTGCCATACATATTCAACCCCATCCATTAGGACCACAACCACAGCTACTACTTATTTATTTATTTGTAATTGAAAAAAATAATTATATACATTTATGGAGTACAATGTGAGGTTATTCATTGTGGAATGATCAAATCAGTCTTGTAAGCCTAACCTGTCACTTCACCTTCATTTATATTTTCTCCTCAGCGTATGGAGCTCCCTTTTCCCACACCTTTACCAGTGTTTGTTGCCTCTCATCTTTTTGACAATATAGCTGACATCTAGTGAGGGCTTTCTTGGTACTGTTTTCATGCTAAAGTGGCTTTCACACCAGCCCCAATGTGTGGGCATCAATAATGCCCAAATTTGCCCTATCCAGTATTTATCTTTCTGTTTGTTAATTAATAACTTACCCCTGATCTGCTTAGAGTTGCTTAATTATAAATAAATTTAATCCTAGTAGCAAAAAAAAAAAAAAAAAAAAAAAAAAAAAAAAGCCCAAGTATGCTGGGACTTTTGGAGGATTATGAGTACAACTAATCACTTTTGCATTCAAAAAGAGATGGGGATGTTGAGGTCTGAGTCTGTGAGCTGGGAGTGGGATGCTCAAAGTCGGAGGCAAGAAGTGATGGTAAGTATGCTTTCCAGGGGGAGAGGCTGGTGCAGGGTGGCTAGCTGAAGATTTCCGAAAGGATGCACGCACACCTTTGAAAGGCTAATGGCGGCTGTTCATTTGAAATGTAGCCACGTCAGGCAAGTCTCTCACGGTGTGTTTTGGGTGTAGAAAGCAAGGCACTGTAGCTTTGGATTCTTTCAATTTGTGTGAGAGAAGATGAGCTCAGGCAAGCTGGGTCAGCCTTGGGACAACAGAAGACACAGAGCGGCACACAGTGAGTGCTTAGGCATTTGTGAAACTAATTGGAGCCACTACTTAGGGATGTACACCTGCCTCTGAGTCTGTTTGCGAAGAAGTCAGCGGGTCTTGTCTGTCTCTGGCTTCCTTCACATTCCTCAAGATTCCTTCTTTTATTGTTTGTTTACTTAGATTCTGTCACTGTGTAGCTCAGGGTGGCTTTGAAATCACAATCCACCTGCCTCATCCACCCCAGTGCTGGGATTATAGGCATGCACCAACATGCCTGGCTTCTTCATATGCTTCTTTTAATTAGGTGTTTGTGATCTGAGGTCTCAGGGCTGGCCAAGTGTTTTCTGTTTGTTTTCAGAAGAAATGTGCCTACTCATGCAGGGATTGTGGTTGTGATTGTGGCTCTGAGGCCCATGGACACAGGTCAGGAATTTGAGCCTGGACTGTCCTGGCTAGGGGTTTACTAATATTTGACCGTTTCAGTGTCTTGAAAGAGCCAAGCCTTTAGTTATCCTCCTAATGCTGTTTTTGGATTAAAAAAAAAAAATGTGGAAGAGCGGATCTTTTACTGGTTGTGGGGGAAAATCCAATTTTCATTTTTCATACTCATTTCCGGAACTGAGCTTTGTTTGAGGGAGTAGAAGGGCCAGACTCTCATTGCAAAGCTAGATCTCCTGCCTTCACTCCGGGTTTGTCTGATGCCACAGATCGTGGCCTGATTGGAACTGATCTTCCCCCGGGCAGTTGGCACCTGGCCTAATAGGCTGACAGTCTGTAATGTGTCTAGAGAGGCCTGTGTCAACGCCGCTCTCAGGTCAGCATCTCTTCTGTCCCTCGTCTGCTGCATCCAGGATGCTCTCTGACACCCACAGTACTCTGGGGCCTGTGCCAGACTGAGTAGGAGCTGCTTGGCAGCTAAACTGAGAGAGGGGCCATCGTCAAAGACCTCAGGCTTTAGAGAGGAGACCTGCTTGGCAACAGAGGATTCTAATTCTGGGCTGATGATGACCTCTGGTCAATAGAGGCCCCACTCCCCAGCTATATCAGGGTCATCTGAGCTATCCTAGCTTCAAGCCTTGTCTACCACAGGCTACCCTGGGAGGATGTCATGATGGACACATGACCTACAGCGCCAGGCACTCCAGGATTATTTTAATTCAACTACCATTTTGCTTTCATTAAGAACCACTATGTACTCTTTAGCTGATCCCAGGAGAGGGTAGAGATTAGAAGGGGTCAGGAGACCAGTGTTTGGTCCTAGCTCAGCTGTCAGCCAACTATGAGGTCATAAGTGCCCTTCTGGGCTTTAGTATCTCCCATCTGTAAAATGACTAGATGGGGCTACAGAGTGTGTCCAAATGGTCTTCTCTCTGACCTCTGCTTCCTTCTTATTCTTTGCTCATCTCTGCTCCCACGTCCTAGAACAGAAGTGGTTGCACAAATAGCATCTAATAAAAGGAGACTAACTGGATAGTTTTTTTTTCTGCCTCCAGGCCAGACCTCTGAGAACAAACAGGCCCTTAGAGGCCCTCCTTTCAGAAGTCCAGCTCTGTAGGAAGAACCCTGAGAACTTACGATACCACCTGTGCTGGTTTGTCTTGTGAAGGGAAGCCCAGTTGAGAAAATACCTCCATAAAATCAGGCTGTAGGCAAGCTTGTAGGGCATTAGTGATTGATGGAACAGGGCAGAGCCCATTCATTGTGAGTTAATGAGACCCCTGGGCTGGTCCTGGGTTCTACAAAAAAGCAGGCTTAGCAAGCCATGAGGAACAAGCAAGTCAGTAAGCGGCACTCTTCCATGACTTCTGCTTCAGCTCCTGCCTCTAGGTTCCTGAACCGTTCGGATTCCTGTCTTGGCTTCCCTCAATGAACTGTGACTCAGGATGTGTAAGCTAAGTATACTTTTCCTTCCCAAATTGTTTCTGGCCATGGTGTTTCATTACAGAAATAGTAATGCCAAGATACCCACCCCTGCCTGACTAAGGAAGAGGTCCCATTCTCAGGCCCTGGATGGGGACACATTTGTCTTAGGGGCTTTGTCAGCACTACACCTAATTGAAGAAATATTTCTATCTTGTAGCATCCTGACAGAGGTCTGCTAGGATAAAAGTTCATGGTCTGTGCTGGGGCTTCCGGCTGGAGCTGATAATTGCATAGGCTCCTGTTGTTCAAAGCAGCTCCAGCCTCTTCCGGGAGCTGGTTGGAAAGGCAGGACTGCAGCTCAGTCCTAGAATGAACCAGAACTTGTGCACTAACATGTGTACTTGCATGCTGGAAGTTTCCAAGCCCTGTCACAGCCTGTCACCTGGCTTGAGGATTGAGGCTCTTATAGCCCCTCCACAGCCCATGGTCCTTGCTACTTGTTCAGTTGCTGCTTGCTACCTGTTCTTGCTTAGGCCTGTGAGTGAGTCAGTTATGTCTGTAGGCTCCTGTTAGAGTACCAGGACTGAGTGTTGACTGTGTCTGCCTTTTCTGAGTTTGGCTCATATGGAGCAAATGTCTTTCCTATTCTTTAGACTTTCACATTCATTGATTAGCAAGAAAACCTTTAGTGCTTCTCTGGCCATTAGATTGCTTGAAATAGTGCAACTCAGACTTTCCCTTAATAACATGTGGACACAGACACAGCTACACATAAAAATACATATTCATACACACACAGATATATACACATAGATCCATACATGCACAGATATAGACAGACCCAACTATATACATCCAGGTACACATAAACATAAATACGCGCGTGCACACGCGCACACACACAGATATACAGATACATACATATAAATGCACAGATGCAGATAGATACAATTGCACACACACACACACACACAAACATAAACACATACACATACATGTACAAAGACAGACACACACATATACTCACAGCATATATTACACATATTCTAATACATAGATATATGCACATACAGACACACTAAGTGCGGACATACAAACATAAATGCACATGTACATGTGTGTATACACAGATACATTCATATACATATGTACACGCAGAAACAAATGCACATATATACCTACAGACAGAGACACATTCATACATACACACAGAGACATAGAGACACACAGACATACTCCATGCCCTCCCAGACACAAGGGGAACGGGCAGAGACTTTTAAAAAGATTGTGTATAGCATGGCTTCCAGGGGAGCCCATGAGCTCTGAATTTATATGCTGAACATATGTGTGTATGCATTTTTGTCTTGATGAATGAGAAAGAGTCTATGGCCTTTCTAGATTCTCAAAAGAACCTCTGACCTAAAAAAAAAAAAAAAAAAAAAAAAAAAAAAAAAAAAAAAAAAAAAAGAAAAAGAATGAGCAAAGTACCCTTGGTCTCAGTCCAGGTCTGATCCTTAGGGTTTACTTAATACCTTGTGCTTGGGGATGAGACAGGGCCTAACTGGAGGGCTCTTATGAAAACAAGCCCTGTACGACAGTTAGGCAAGGCTTTGCTCGCCTCTCTCTGCTCCTCCAAATTTCTCTTTGTTCTTCCTATTATCTCTATCAAGGACTATTTTCAGGGCTGATTGGAAACAGAGAGTGAGCCTGGCGGCATAGTGACAGGGGAGAATGTTTGCCGGAAAAAGCACGGGCAGTCGTTGAGAGCAAAGGCAATTAGCCCTCGGAATTGGCCGGTATTCCTTACTTTCCTTCTTTCTCTAACTGAACCAGTGAAGCCATTTTCTAGAAAATGGCAAAGAGCAGATTCAGGCATGCAATTTCCTTGTCTCTGGCCAGATGGATGTTCCGGGACAGGAGCCATGTCACCATGCTCTGTGCTGGGCATTCTGGTCCCTGAGACTGATTGTCTATTCATCATTCCAGGCTTCTGCTGGGCCGTGGGTGGCGGGGCATCTCTTGGGTCATCCGTCTCCTGGGTTGTAAGGCTAGTCCCACTGCATAAAGGGAACTCGCCAGGTGTGACACTATGCCTCTCACCCCAGAACCTGCAAACCACACGGCTGAGGGAAGAGTTGTGTAGAATGGACACTGAAGCCAGCGGCACTTCCAAGAGCCTGGCTCTTATTAACCAGTTTCTGACCCTGACCCTGTGGTGACCCAACCTCTTATTTCTGTGAGCAGATAGCCTTGAATGCTGAGATTAAGTTCTCTGTCTTTGTACTGTGGCACTCTCAAGGATGCAACAACGCTCATTTGTTCTAAGTTTCCCTAACCCCCAGTACCTTGCTAGATCCTGCCCATTGTGGGGGGGGATTTGTCTAAGTTCACCAATCAGCTTTACCAAACAAATATATCCATAAGTCCTATTCTGCATCTTTGCCAAGCAGCCTGCTTTTCCTTCTTTTGGGCCTGTCACATCCTATGTCACTAACAACGTCACATCGCTCATCTGAATGAGTTTGTCCAGTCTCCATTTAGGCTGGATTTTTCTCCACTTGCAAGAGGACTTTGCAGACTCTGAGCTCCTTATTTATTTTACACATAGCCTATTCCATCATTGGGAAACCTGGGCCTTAGCAATGGCATCCTGATGTTGTTGAGTTTGACTTTCAAGAATTTCATTGAGCATTTTTGCACCTATTTTCTTCAGGGAATTGGGTCTATAGTTTTCTTTTTTGTTATATCTGTATCCAATTGACAAATGGGCCAATGAACTGTATACATAGTATCCAAAGGAAGAAATGAAAAAGACCAAAGAATACTTGAAAAACAACGCCCACCATCCTTCTCCAGTAGGGAAATGAAAACCCTGGTCAGAATGGCTATAATTAAGAAAACAAATGACAAGAAATGCTGGTAAAGATGCAGAGAAAAAGAAACCTTCACATACTGCTGGCTAAGTAATGTAAACTAGTATATCCTATAGAAATAAGTATGGAGGTGAAGAAGAAGAAGAAGAAGAAGAAGAAGAAGAAGAAGAAGAGGAAGAAGAAGAAGAAGAAGAAGAAGAGGAAGAAGAGGAAGAAGAGGAAGAAGAGAAAAATAGAAATGGGTATACTGATGGGTATACACCCAAAGGATGCTAAGTCAGCACCCCACAGGGATACTGGCATATCCTTGCTTATTACTCTCCTACTCACAACACCTGAGATAAAGAATTGGTTTAGAATGGGTCAAAAATATGGTAGATATACACAGTGAAATTTTATTTGTCTATAAAGAACAACAAATGACATTTATAGAAAAATTGAGCTGGAGACAATCATGTTAAGTGAAGTAAGCCAGACTCAGGAGACAAAACAAACATTTTTCTTCCATATATGGAATCTAGACTTAAAAAATATATGTATATTTATGTACTATTTAATTTTTGTCTGTGTATGTTATACATATGTTAGACATGGAAGTAAAAAGGGGACTATGCAAGAGGAGGAAGAGAGCTAAAGAGAAGAAGAAAGAACAAGAGAGAACAATGGAACATAAATGGTGTAAAGACAGAAGAGGAACAATTGGGGCTGGGCAAGGGACCCGCAGAAGGGAGGGGAGGGAGAGAGAGGGCTACGGGAGGGGCAATAAGAACAAAGTAAATGATATATGTATGAAAATGTAACAATAAACCCATGACCATTGATATGCTAACTTAAACAACACAATTTAAAAATAAATTAAAAAGAACTGTCATTGGGCAGGTCAGACGGCTCCATGGATAAAGGAAGTCACTCCTATGCTCAGTGACCTGGGTTCAGTTCCCACATTCCTCTTAGTGGAAGAAGAGAAACAGCTCCTTTAATTTGCCCTGTGACCTCCATGCGAGTGCCATGGTATTCATGCACACAAACATACTTAATAAATAAATGTAAAAGTACATTTTACAAAAAATGGGTCCTTAGGGCTGGAGAGGTGGCCCAGTGGTTAAGAGTGTGTACTGCTCTTGGAGAGGACCTAAGTTCTTTTTATAGTACCTGTGTGACCTGCTTCATAACTACCTGTAAGTTCAGTTCTGGGGAACCTGATAAGCTCCTGATACACTCTCACACCCCATACACACACGCACGCACACATGCACACACGCATGCATGCTCTCACGCATGCACGCATGCACAGACACATACACATGCATACACACACACACACACACATACACCCACATCTGTACCAAAGGTTTTTAAAAGAGTCATTGTCTGCTGAAGCTACTCCTGAAACTAGTCCCCTGGTTGGTGGCCTATGAGCTGTGTGGTTATTAGGTGTGTGGGCTTTGGAACCCACTGAGCAGAGCTGAAATGCCCAATTTCTCACTTATTAGCTGTGTGATCTCAGTAAAATTATATAACATCTCTAGGCCCAAAGTTTGCCATGAAACAGGCTTAATGATACTCCCGAGGTTAGAAGGTGTTCGTGAAGATGGAAGGTCGTTGAGAGACACAGAGTGGGAGTGCATTTGGGGATAGCTATTGCTATAACTTTTTCCCTGCCTTCTTTTAAGCTTCTCATTTGGCTTTAAACTGCTCCCGTTTCGCCTTGTCCTTCAGTCGTATGCCTGGTCCACTCAGCTAAGCTGAGCTCTTGAAAGGAAGGAAGCTCCATCTTGATCTTACCCCTGTCTTAGGCTGGGGTAAGGCCCAGCATCCATGCTCACCAACAGGTGGCTGGTGGATGCAAGTCAATAAGGCTAATTAAGGCAGCCTTGCAAAAAGTTCAGATTCAGCCATGCTTAGCCGAGCCTGGTGGGTTTGCACTGAGCAGGACAGTGCTAATTATTATCCAAACCTTTTCTCCTCACCTAACACTCAGTTCCCTGAAAAAGGCTGGAGACACTTCTGAGCTCTCCTGAAAATCATCCTATCCAAGGCAGCTCTGTATCCATCCACCTGTCAGGCTGGCAGCAGGTGACAGTACACTAGTGTCAGAGGCAAGAACAGGCCTTTGGGGTGCAGCCGCAGCCCCCCCTGAAACCTGTAATGAATGTCCTAGAAGCTGCTTTGAGGAAATGCTGGAGGTGGGGTGGTCGTGAGGCAGTGCTCACAGCGGCATCACAGGGCCATGCAGGTGCAGTGCGCCCAGGGCGCATGTCCTCTATGTAGCGCCATGCATCCTGTGGGACCTCCTGCTGCAGAGACGGATGTACAGCAAAATAAACTCCAGGGACAAGCTTCCAGAAGCTTCATTCCCATCCTTCTGCTTGTTTACTGCTACGCCCTGGGCTGGCTGTGAAGCTCGAGAGTGTCTGAGTCTCTGAGACTGAGCTCTCCCAGAGGACACTGGGATTTTATTTTCATATGAGCAGGTCAGACTATGGGGAGGCAGAAAATGTGGAGATTAAGGGCTGGCTGCTTTAACGAAGAAAACGAATCTTTCATAGTTTAGCGGGCCATCCAGGCTTCTTGCAGCGAGTGGGTTTGTATTCGGCTGAAACGTGTGTGTGTGTGTGTGTGTGTGTGTGTGTGTGTGTGTGTGTGTGTGTGTGTGTGTGTGTGTGTGTATACAGCAAGGCTCATCCTTGAGTAAGCACTGCTCACCAACCAATCAGAAAAGCAACTAATTAGAATGTGGCTTTCCCTGGGCTCCCGGATGTGGTGAATTCCAACGCCCTGCCTCACAGGACTGCCAAAAGGGCAAAGGGAAACAAAACTCCCATTGGGCAATTGTCCTGGAGAAGTAATCATGTTTTCTGGTTCCACTTGTACACTTGCCTGGGAAAGGGGCTGTTCACATTTGTCGTGACAAGCAAGCTTGGTAACAGGATAGTTAGGGGAGGGCCTTTTCATCTATCCGTGAAGTGAAGGACTCCTGCCAAGATGACAGAGTCTCTGCCGAAGGGTCACCCTGAGCCGTCGCAGCAGGGAGGTCTCTCCTCCGTGGTAGGGCTCCTATCAGTGGCAGTAGCTCATCTCATACCACGGGGAGCGTGTTAAGGCATAGCATGCTAGGGAAACTCCGAGAAGAAAATCTTTGAGATCATGGTTCAGCACTCCTAAGAGATGCGGCATCATCACTGCTGAACAAGCAAGAGCAGTAGGCCTGCTCCTGGGATCTAGGAGCGTCATGTGAGCCACCATCGGCCCCTCCCCTAGGCAGAGGAGAGTGTAGAAGGGCTGGCAGAGCGCGGCTGGGCGTCCTTTGTTAATGTTTCAATTCACCAGTTGGATAGAAAATGCTCCCAGGAGCCGGCAGGGAGTAAAGACACTGCAAGAAGGGAAGGCCCTGGACATCTGGGTTGCTATTTGAAAGCCAACCAGAGAGCAGTGGGCTGTTGCATTGGAGGTAATTGAGGAATGTTTATAGCGCCGGGCCACTAGGATTCTGGGTTGATTGTTACACTGTTAGGTTATCTGTCCTAATGGGATATAGGGGTACAGATCGCTCAGGCAACAATTGCATGCTAAACAAGATAGCGCGGCAGCTTAGATGAGCCCAACCTGAAAACAGCGGAGGAAACCCCAGAGTGAAGAGGAGGATCTCAAGGATGGAGGTACACCCTACTGAGTGTGTTCCCACACAGAGTTCGCGTCGGACGGATAATACGTTGTCCTTGCTTTATGCAGCTCTAGGCTTATAGCCGACTTTTGAGGGTAGCAGGGACCAGACAGCTCAACAGTCTGGCCTTCTCACTTCAGACTTGATCCCATCTCACAGCCAGCAGGTCACTTTGGCATCTGGGGCCTCGGGTTTCCCTGAGAGGCCACTGGAGAGAAACGAGGGCAGCTCTCTCCATTTCTCATATGATGAATATACTCCTTTCACCTTGTGGCTTTACACAGGCGCAAGAGAAATGTGCATTAAGGAAAGAAATGACATTATATTCTCAGTGCACTTGATGGGAAGTGGTGAGGACAGGAGAGGGAAGTGATCCCAGCAGTCAGTGGGGACCCTGGTAAAGGTAGTGCTGGCAGCAGGCCTGGGAGATACCAGGGCATGTCCCTGCCTTCCCCCAACACCGCCCCCCCCCCCCCCCCCCCCGCCGCCCCCCTGGCTGCCCTCCCAGCAATCCTCTGTCTTCTCCCGGGGCAACCTTGGAGGTTACAGCACATGCATCTTTAATTTTTTCAATTAACAACAATATAGAACAAATGGAGTAGAGTTTTAATTATTCATAATTCATTTAGGAATAAAATCTTTGTAAACTAAAGGAAAGGAAAGGCCATCTTACCTTTTTCTTAAGTCAAAAAATGCAGAGCAGTGAAAGGGACAGAAAATCTACTCATGGAGCGGATTTTGTTGCATCTTCCCTTACGGTTCATGCAGTTAGAGTGAAGGTGGTGGGGGATGAGGAGATTGCCCCCTTTGCTGGTGGTTGGAGGATTGCCTTCACCCTGTCCTGGAAGCCAGGCACGACTGTGTGACTAAGTTTATCACTATCCCTTGCTGGGTCCACATAAGCCATTCCTGCAAAGAGCCCTGAAAAGGTCAGGACTACTAGGAAAGTCAGCCTGCAGCCTGCATATTAGCAAACACCGACCGGATGTCTCTATGCCTGGATTCAAGGTCTCCAGTCTGCCTGGAACTTACAGCAGGGTCATCCAGGAGGCGTGTGTCCCCTGTATGTGTATATATGCACAGTACAAAAATCATACAGAACAGGCATTACTTTTAGACTGGGAAGCACAACTAGGGTATCTTTTAGTTTTTTTTTTTTTTTAAGAGTTTCAGAGAGGTGGCAGCCAGGATGAGTATGGGAGTTGCAAACATCTGTTCCTGAATTCATCATTGGCAGATAGAGTTTAAAAATGTGAAGGGGTGACTCCATCTTGAGTCTGTGCTTACGCAGTTTGGTATGTCTTATTTTCTGTGGATTTCCCTTAGAGACACCCATATCCACACTCTCAGAGATGTGTCTTCTCTTTCTGAGTGCTTCATTTTTTTCCCTCGTGCTTGAGCCTGTATTAGAGTACTATCATCAAGAAAACCATCCATTTCATTTGGATATTCCAATTTTGTGCAGTACAGGCTCTGAAGTAGGACCTAATGATTCTTTGGATGTCCTCAGTGTCTGATGTTATGTCCTCTTTTCATTTCCGATTTTGTTAATTTGTATACTGTCTCTCGGCCTTTTGGTGAGTTTGGCTAGGGGCTTATCTATCTTGTTGATTTTCTCAAAGAGCCACCTCTTGGTTTTGTTGATTCTTTGTATTGTTCTCTTTGTTTCTAATTTGTTGATTTCAGCCCTGGGTTTGATTATCCCCTGCCATGCACTCCTCCTGGGTGTATTTGTTCCAGAGCTTTCAGGTGTGCTTTTAAATTACTAGTATGAGATCTCTCCAGTTTATGAACACACTTAGGTTTACGAACTTTCCTCTTAGCACTACTTTCGTAAAAGACCTCAGCGTAAAACTGGATACACTAGTTGGGTGTGCTAACACACACCGTTAATCTCAGCACTTAGGAGGGAGAGACAGGATGATCTCTGTGAGTTCAAGTCTAGCCTGGGCTACAAAGAGAGTTCCATAACAGCCAGACCTCTGTTACACAAAGAAAGCCTGTCTCCAAAAAACAAAACAAAACAAAAACAAAAAGAAAAGAAAAGAAAAAGAATAAACTAGATACACTAAATCTAATAGAAGAGAAAGTAGGGGAATAGCCTTGAATTCATTGATGCAAGAGACAACTTTCTGAACAGAACACCAACAGCCCAGGCTCTAAGATTAACAATTAATAAATGGGACTTCATGAAACTGAAAAGCTTCTGCAAAGCAAAGCATACTGTCAATAGAACAAAATGGCAGCCTACAGAATGGGAAAAGATCTTCACCAACCCTACATCCAACAGAGGGCTAATATCCAAAATATATAAAGAACTCAAGAAATTAAACATCAAACATATCAAATAACCCGATTAAAATGGGGTACAGAGCCTTGTAGAGAATTCTCAACAGAGGAATCTCTAATGACTGAGATGCACTTAAAGAAATGTTCAGCATCCTTAGTCATAAGGGAAATGCAAATCAAAACAACTCTGAGATTCTATCTAACACCTGTCAGAATGGCTAAGATAAAAAACTCAAGGGATGGTACATGCTAGTGAGGATGTGGAGCAAGAGAAACACTCCTCCATTCCTGTGTGGAGTGCAAACTTGGACAACCACTGTGGAAATCAATATGAAGGTTTCTCAGAAAATTGGGAATAGATCTACCTCAAAACCCAGCTATACCATTCCTGGGCATATACCCAAAAGATGTTACACCAGACCACGAAGACAATTGCTCAACTATGTTCATAGCATCTTTATTCATAATATCCAGAAACTGGAAACATCTCTCAACCAAAGAATGGATAAAGAATATGTGGTACATTTACACAATGAAATACTACTTAGCTGTTAAAAATAAAGACATCATGTAATTTGCAGGCAAATGGATGGAACTAGGAAAGATCATCCTGAGTCAGGTAACCCAGACTCAGAAAGACACTCATGGTATGTACTCACCTATAAGTGGATATTAGCCATAAAGTACAGGATAACCATGCTACAATCCACAGGACCAAAGAAGCCAAGGAGGGCTCAAGGGAAGATGCTTGAATCTCACTCAGAAGAGAAAATAAAATAGACATCTGAAGTAGAGAGAGAAAGGGAACTGTATTGAGAGAGGGTGAGGGGGGTAAGGGGATGGATATCTGGTGTGGAAAGAGAGGTGAGAGGACTGGGAGAGAGAAGAGAAATTGGTGAGGGTCATCTCTGGGACAGGGGAGGCTCCCAAGAGTCCACAGGAGTGACCCTAGCTGAGACTCCTAGCAGTGGGGTTAAGGATCCTGAACTTGCCAACTCCTGTAGCCATGTGGGAATTCCAGGGGAGGGAGGGGGACACTAACCCATCCAGAAAATCTTCAACTCAAAATTTGTCTTGCCTACAAGAAATGTAGGGACAAAGATGGAGCAGAGATTGAGGGAATGGCAAACCAATGACAGATCCAACTTGAGATCCATCCAACCAGAGAGAGCCAACCCCTGTCACTATTAATGATACTCTGCTATGCTTGCAGACAAGAGCCTAACATAACCATCCTCTGAGAGGCTTCATCTAGCAGCTGATGGGAACAGATGCAGAGACTCACAGACCAAAAAATAGGCTGATTCAGAGCATCTTGTGCAAGAGTGGGAGGAAGGATAGAGGGAGCTGGAGGGGTCAAGGACACCACACAAGACCTACAGAGTAAACTAACCTGAGCCCATGGGGGGCACATAAAGACTGAATCACCAACCAAGGAGCATCCATGGTCTGGGCCTAGACTCCCTACATATATGTGGCAGATGTGCAGCTTGGTCAAAATGTGGGTTCCTTTACAGTGGGAGTAGGGGCTGTCTCTGACTCTGTTGTCTGCCTCTGTATCCCTTTCTTGTAACTGGGCTGCCTTGTCTGGCCTCAGTGGGAGGGCATGTACTTAGTTCTGCTATAACTTGAGTTTCCAGGGTGGGTGAGTACCACTTGGGGGCCTCCCCTATTCTGAGAAGAAGGAGAGGTAGGGAATGGGAGGAGGGGAGTTTGAGGATGGGACTGGGAAGAGAGGAGGGAGGGGCTGGGATCAGGCTGTAAAGTGATTAAATAAAAAGGAGCATCACTATTAACCCCCAACTTTGCTACATGAGGCATCAGCTTAGTCATTACTTGTGAGGGTCAGAATTTGGAGCCACAGAAACCTATGGAAGTATAGGTGGGTGTGGTCACCCGCCAGCCCCAGAAGGCAGTGACAGATCAAGGCTGATAGCAAGACTAACTGTATCCACCATCCCTGGGTTTTATTGAGAGAAATTGTCCCATTGAATAAAGTAAAAGAGCAATTGAGAACAGTTCCTGACACCAACCTTAGACATCCACATGTGCATGTGTGCAGGCATGCAAAACACAAACACAAACACACACACACACACACACACACACACACACACACACAAAATGGAAAAATATAAACTGTTTTATAAAAAAAGTAGGAAGAAGAGAAGATGTTATAGATGAGACTGGCCCTAAGAGTAGAAAAACGAAAAAACAAAATGAAATGAAACAAAACAAAACAAATGAACAAAACAAAACAGACAACCAACCAACCAAACCAAAACAAAACAGTAGAAAAACAAGTCCATAGTAGTGGGTATGGCTCTAGATTGTGATCTTGGTTCCAATTTTTCTGTAGGCTTCATTGCTACATGTCTTAGTTGCTTTTCTCTTGTGGCAAACATCATGACTGAGGCAACTTATAAAAGAGCACATTTATTTGAGGATCAATGGCCATCATGGCAGGTAGCACGGCAGCAGGCAAGCATGCATGGTGCTGGGTAGCAGGTGAGAGCTTAGATCTATTGGTGACACAAGCACAAGGCACAGAGAGAGAGAGAGAGAGAGAGAGAGAGAGAGAGAGAGATGGAGGGAGGGGGAGAGAAAGGGAGGGAGAGAGGAACTATGTGGACTTTTGAAACCTTAAAGCCTACCTCCAATAACACACCTTCTAATCCTTCCCAGTCTAACCAACTGGGGACCAGACATTCAAATATATGACCTATCAGGGCCATTCTTATTCAAACCAACACACCACTACTCCATGTTGGCTCAACAGTGCTCTTGCCTGGTTTCTTGTATTTTTCAGCAGTCAAGCATCTCTTTAAGTATCTGTGCAGGGGTATGGCTCCTCTGACTAATGTTTGTAATGACCCTTAATACTTTCCAGGGTTGAATGATAGCATTCATGTAGGCAGTCCAGGCCATCTGTGTTCTGATAGGAAGGGACGTGGAGAGTCGCTGGAGTAAGAGGATGTGACTTTGGGGTCTATTATCTTCTGGTGGGACAAGGAAGGGTCTTCTGTCATTCCCATATATATGTGGGTGGGACTCAAGGCCACGGAGATGCCAAGATGACTTGTGTTATAGTTCAGTGGTGGGGAAGATAAGGTGATTGCCAATAGGGCCAAAGGGACTTAGCAATTATGGAACTATGATGACTCTTGTCACAGCTACAACCAATGGAACTGTCTGCAGATGGACAAAACCAGTGGGACCATCCCACTGACATAGGTGATAGTTCTCTAATGGGGTACATGCCATCTCTGCCACACCCCATTCCCTAATTTCCATTCTAGGAGATATTGTCAGGAAGAGTGAAAGGCCTGTGCTTTCTCTTTTCAGGGGACAGAAGCTTATCTATTGTTGCTTATAATCAGATGAGGACCTATGGGGTGGACCAGATGACCTGTAACAGAGAATGAACAGAAAGCAATGGAGTACACTCAAGATAGTGTTAAGAAACAGGGAGGGGATTTGACAGAACAGGGGTGAAGGCAATAGTGGAGGAAAAATCAAGCATGTATGCGGTTATGTGACACAGATGAGAGACTGGTTAACAGGCTGCCTGAACCATCAGAAGTGGCCTGAGACAGCTGCTCCAGGTGTTCACCATGGGACTCTGTTCTGATTGGCCATTGCTGATCAGCTGTTCAATATTCTGGCAGCCACCTCTGTGGACAGGTGTCATCACAACGACAGGAAACAGTCACCAAGACAGTTAAAATGGGGTTGAGCACAAGTATAACCAAACACTCACAATTCCAGGAATAGGCAGCAGTTATGCAAAGACAAGCTCCGGGCCTGGGAAGTCAGGGGCAGGGTCACAGACAGTCAGGTTTAGAGCTCTAAGCTCAGAGCATAGGCAATGTCACAGGTGCTGGGGGTAAAGCACAGGGCCAGGGGCAGGGACGTACCTAGACTGGTCTCCCTGCCAATGAGTAGAAGTATGGACAAAGCCTCATATTGACATAGTCAACAACCAGTCTCGCATTCAGGAACTTGATCTCCCTAGGCTTTCCTGCCTGATGCTCTTTGAGGAAGGTGTTCAGAGGGATGAAGCTCAGGGCTGGGGAACGCTAAATCAGTACTTCAAGGTCTTCTTTGGCTTGCCCCTGGGAACCGTGACTTAATTTGCTCCATCAGGTGTTAATTGGGGAGGGCACACTGTTGTTGGTGGTTCCAAAGACACTCCAGATAGAGCAGTGGCTCTCAATGTGTGGGTCATGACCCTGTTGGGGTGGGGGTCAAGTTATCTTTTCACAGGGGTCACCTAAGACCTCCAAAAACACAGATATTTACATTATGATTCATAACAGTAATAAAATTACAGCTGTGAAGTAGCAATGAAAAATAACTGTATAGTCGCAGCGGGGGGGGGGGGGCAGTAATTCCAACACAAGGAACTGCATTAAAGTGTCACAGCACTAGGAAGGTTGAGAACCACTGCTCTAGAGAGTCAGAAGGCCCCAGGTAAGATGTGGGTGGGATTTCTCTCCAGTGGCGTCGATACTTTGTCACAGTGTACCACTCTTACTGAGTGGCTAATGAAGTGCTCTCAGGCAGAAAGCCTCCGTGATCAAGTGCCTTATTCAAGCAGGCTACTTTTCTGCCTTTTCCCAGGCTGAGACCTAGTCCTGCAGTGACGTCAGTAGTTATGCCAACTGCAGGCTTGTCATTGGTGAGTGGGAGAAGAAGCATTTTCCATGAAGGTGCCCATAAGACTTGTGGAGAAAGCTGTGATGAGAAAGAACCAGCGGTGGCTACATAGCAGTAAGCCAGTATGGCACACAGGATGATGATGTCCAGGGACAGTCAGCCAGGATGGCGCAGATTCTTCTACAATGCCCTGGGCTTGTTGCTGATTTCCTAAGGTGTCATCCTCTGATCTAGTTCAAATTCCCCACTTCAGGGGCCACAGAGACAGCTCAACAGTTAAGTGCGTTTGCTGCTCTTGGCAGAAGTCTGAGGGTTGGTTGGTTCCCAGCGTTCATATGACAGCTCACAGCCATCCGTGACTCTAATCCGAGGGGACTCAGTGCCCTTGTCTGATCTCTACAGACATCAGGCATGCTCATGGTGCACATATATGCACAAAGGCAGACATACACATAAAATAAAAATAATAAATCTTAAAAAATAAAACCCTACCTGTCTGAGGTGTTCCAGCACGATTCTCATCTGGCCAGATCTAGATTTTGCCATTTTGACCCGGAGATGGTTCTCTTCTGCTTCTGTACTTGCTGAAAAGCTCTGTGTCCTCAACCTTTGTCCTGTAGAGGAGCTTTGCATTTGGCTATGATCTGTCCACTTTGGTTTCAGACATCCCTGTCAGTTGGTGGGCTAGCCTAATATGTCACACTAGAAGGCTTTATGCTCATATGGTGGATGCTTGCACACTAGTCATTGATTGATGGGAGAATGAGCCTTATGACATTCTTCCTTTGGCAAACATATACACCATGGGTGTCTTAGACAGCATGGCACACTTAAGGTGTTTTACTTCCCTTACTACTTGAACTTACACTATCTAGGGTCATCTGTGGAGATGCAGCTTTGCAGGACCTTCCATTATGCTCACATGGCCATGACTCAAAATAACTTTTACAAGGAAATGGTAGGAACTTCTGCCTTTCTGGCCCTCTGGCCAGATTGTTGTTTTGTTGGGGGATTTGAGGATCTTCATCTCAACTCCAAATTGGTTCTAAGAGTCATTATGATCTCTGAGACCAGAGTTAGTGCAGTGGGGAGCGCAGGCATGCCCTGGGGATAAGGGTTGCCACTGAAGATGTGCCTGGGCTCCATCGGGGGAGGATCTTTCAGGCATTCAAGGTCCTGTTGTTTAGTTATTTTTCTTGTTGTTGTCCTTGCAAAGTCCCTGAGAAGAACTTGAGGAGCAAAAAGCTTAGTTTCACCTACAGTATAAGACACTGTACTGTCCTTCGTGGTGAGGAAGGCATGATGGTAGATGTGTGCTGCATCTGGTCTCCTGTCCACAGTCAGGAAGAAGAGAAAGGACAGGGAGTGGGGACAAACTGTAAAAGGTCAAGGCCTACCACAGCGGCTCAACTTTCTCCATTAAGGTTCCCCCTTTGTGCATCCACCACTTTCCAAAACCAGTTAAGAATGGGAAGTCTTCAGACACATGAGCCAATGGGTGTACATTTTACATCCAAACCACACCTTCCTAGACAGAAGGAAGCCTTTGTTTAAGAATGGGGGTCACCTAAGCCATGGAACTATGCTTGGGCTGTGAGCAGCATCTTGAACAGCTCTGAGCTTCAGAACTCAATGCACCTAGGTTGCCTGTCTCCCGCTGGAGCACCTGAAGCACTGGATTTTCTGAACCCTGTCTTTGGCACTGCCATGTGCCTGTGTCTGGCATAGAATGACACAGGGCAGGCCAGAGAGAAACTCAGTCATACTCTGAGGTCACGCTTTTCATCCAAATCTCTTGTTAGGATCTTGATCTTCTTTTCCTCTTGGTTTCCAAGATGCTCCCTTGAGAGCTGCCTCAGCCTAGGCAATGTTATTTATTATATTGATCACCCATAACATCCCCCCAAGGCTCAATGTAGAGGGAAGTAACTGGTCTTAATGGCCCAATTAGCTTTATTATCTTCTGGCTCCTGATGCAATGTTTCTGTCGCAGCCTCTGCGGCAAAGAGGATGAGCCAGGATGGGAAATCTGGAGTCCAGATTGTAAGTCTTTCTGAGTTACTAGCGCTCCAAGTGACCTTGGATAATATTCTCTTTCCTTTTGATGGTAATATTTTAATTATAAAAATATAAAAAGCATTGATTGGGTCTGAAGCAGTACACCAGATACTCTAGTGGGTTATCTTGTTGAAATGTCCCAGCAACCCTACAACAGCTATCATTTTATAGACGTATTTCTTTCATGTTATGTGTATGAGTGTTTTGCCTGCATGTGTGTGTATGCACTACATGTGTGCGTGGTACCTGCAGAGGTCAGAAGGAGGCATCATGTCCCCTAGAACTGAAACTACAGGTTGTTGTGAGCCCTTATATGGGGGCTGGGGACAGAACCAGGAGAAACAAGAAAAGAGAAATAAGTGCTTTTGATGGCTGAACTGTCTTTCACCCCCCAATAAGTACCTATATATATATTTAAGCTATCTTATAGGCTCAGAGAGAGTAGGTGCCATGGCCGACGCCTTTCAGATGGAGGTATTAGGCTGAGTTTGAACTTCATGTACATGAATTTAGAGCCAGTAGTTGGAAACTTACCATCCCCCTCCTCTTTATCTGCCTTATAGGACAGTGGTTCTCAATCTTCCTGATGCTGCAACCCTTTAATACAGTTCCTCACATTGTGGTGACCCCCTCCCCCAACCATAAATTATTTTTGTTGCTACTTCTCAACTGTGATTTTGCTCCTATTATGAATCGTCATGTAAACATCTATGTTTTCCTATGGTCTTAGGTCACCCCTGTGAAAGGCTCATTTAACAGTTTAACCAGGCAAGGGAGACAGGCGCTTTCTGTCAATGCTGATGCCATCCTAGCAACTCCCATGCCTTGCATTAGGATATATAAGCATCGCTGAGGACTTCCTGTCTTGGGTCTTGAGAGTAAATGACTTTACAGCATGGTTCCTGGAACTCAGACCCATGCATACTAATATTGTATTTATATCGCTTGAGAGACATAATATTTACATATATGTACTTATGTGTATTTTTATCTTATGCATTTTATAAGACTTGTCACACAGCTCACTTTCCCACTGCTCACTTGGTTACAACCGTTGCAGTGGGAAGAATCACCTGGACCTGTTTCCAGAGAGCCTAGCTAGAGATGGGAGTTGATTCTGTTTGTAATGGGAATCACATCAGATGCTTTCAAAGTGATTTATTTACTTTTATTTTATGCGTATAGGTGTCTTGCCTGCGTATATGTCTGTGCACCATGTGTGTGCCTGGTGCTTGAAAAGGCCAGAGAGGTGCATCCAGACTCCTCCCAAACTGGAGTTTACAGATGATTGTGAGCTGCTGTGTGGGTTCGGGGAGCCAAACCCCGGTCCTTTGCAAGAGCAACCAGTGCTCTTAACTTTTGATCCATCTCTCCAGCACCCCATGTGAGTCTTTGAAGCACACTGGTGACATCAAGCGATGGGTATCTGTGGAAGATCACTCTAGAGGCAGTGAGGAAGAAGACCGGAGTAGGGAGAGTGACCATAGGGAAGAGCTGGGGAGATGCGGTAGTGATTCCTTTTGGATGATGGACCACAACATGAGGCATCGTCCATTAGCGCAGACCTCTTACCTGCTATGTTCTCAGCCCCACGAAGACACAGTTGTTGAAAGTTTCGCTCTCTTTGGGTTTGGATTCCTTCTGCTTTTATTTCTGCTTGTCTCCCATCCCCCTGCCCCCAACCCCTGCTCTTTCCCACTCCATTTGATGGCTTAAACATCAGAGGACTGATCCAGGTGCAGTGAGTTTGGATCTGGCTCAGGGTTGTGGGGATCTAAGGGACCGAGTTTGCTCCTGGCTTCATGGTACTCTCATCTCATTTCCTCTTGCATTCAAGAGGCACCTGTAGCCACAGAAGGGCGGCTTCTCAAGGCAGAAGAGTCAGAAGTGCCTCTGGTGATTGGTGGCCACTCAGATGGTGCCAGATCTGAAGCTCAGGGCTTTTAGGGGAGCAGGCAGGCACTTTGTCCCAGGTCCCTGGAGGCTGGCAGGGCGGGTGACACCAAGGGCTGCCAGGTGCACTCTAATGATTGTTTTCACTGAAGAATTTTGGACTCCATGCTATACAATTTTCATCCTTTTTGCAAAATGGATGATAATTTGAGTCTGTCTTGACGGCCGGTTTTGCATTGCTAATATTGGTGGGAGGAGGGTTTTGCCTAAGTTCTCTTAAAATATGAGAATTTCAGTCCAAAATATGTGAATTTTCAATTGCAATCTTGGCAGCCTGGGTGGGTTTTGCGTGAGCATCTGTCCCTTCCTCCTTGTCCCTCTGCAGCCCCTGTCTTGCCTCTCCTTCCCTTCCTAGCCTTTTCCTTGGCTAGGACTGCCCTCCCCCTCTGCCCCCACTCTTCCTCATCCCCTGCAATGAGCTTGCCTCAGCAGCAGGACCGGGCCCTGCTTTCTGCCCCAGGGTGGGGTCAGCATCTGTGTGTTACCAGGGTTTCCATTGCAAATGCTATTTTCCAGCAGCTTCTGACCAAGTCATACACATTTGTGTGGGCTTGGAACCCAGCCTTCTGGGCAAGGTCTCAGCCTGCACAGCCTCGCAGTTCTGTGCAAAATCTCATTACTGTCACTTCGGCCATTTTCTCGGTTGAGAAACTAGACAGCGGGTGCTTTCAAATGCTGTTTATTCCTCATGTTTGCGCGACAGGGGTAGCAACTGTTAAAGAAATGCCCTCCCCCACCCTGCCTAGCTCATCAGTGATCAAACACCGCTTGTGCTGGGGTCGGTCGCCGGGAAGTCTCAAAATATACCTTATTTCCCAAGCTCCTTAGCTTTACACAGCAACATGGTCTGACATTTAAAATTAATCTATGTGGTAAAGTTATTAGCGTTCGAATGTTAGCACTGGAATATCCACAGTGACCTCTCCTTCCGGGCGGATGTTTGTTTGATGAGGATTCCCAGGCTGTGTCAGGGCTGAAAGCAACGCAGTCACACACACTTTTTATTAATTCTAGTACTGGGCCTCACCTTGGGAGATCTCCAAGTGCTCTGTCAGGGAGCTCTGATTTCTCCAGGCAATGGCTAGAGGAGCCACAAGGCAGCTATTGCAAATGCCAAATAGGCTTCTCCTGCCCAGAAAGACAATGGAGACCCTGCGAGGAGCCAGCGGGAGGTTTAATGGCTGCTGGGAGCCATTGTTCTGGGGCTGAAGCAAGCACCTAAAGGACCACGGTTGTCAAACATCATCTCATGCCCACACGGTTATGGGTGTTTGTGCTATTTCATGTCATGCCCACAGTCTTCTCCTAGTCAATATCTCTCTAACCAAGGGGACCAGAAAAGAAGGCTGATCCATCTGACCATGCCTGTCCATTGTCACCTGCCTGCCCCAATATAGTAGACTTCTGTAGGATCATTGTCTGGTAAATACTCACCTCACTCTGTCTCTCCACAGCGACCACATAGATAACACACATGTTAGCTTCTGGGTCACTGTGGATGGACTCATAAGATAGACTGAAGGGAGCATGCTTACTAACATCTTCAGTAGATAAAACATGAAGCAGGAAAGACAATCCATCAAGTGGGACACCAAAAACAAAACAAAACAACCCAAAAAACACAAAAACAAAAACAAAATAACCAAACCAAACCAAAACCAAAACCAAAACCAAAACCAACCAACCAACCAATCAACCAAACAAAAAACCTCAAACCAATCAACCAACAAAACCAAAACAATACCAACAAAACCCCAGAGCATTAGGGGGATATTGAAGGAACAGCAGGATGTGATGTAGCTGGAGAAGGTATCTCTGGGTAAGAAGAAGAAGAATTGCAGAATGGAAGTAGTGAGCTCTGAAAGAAAAACAATGCACAGAGGACTAGGCTGTCAACACACAATGGAGAGTCCAGGTGGAGGGTCTTTTGAGGCATTCTCTGCAAGCAGGTGTCATGATCTCAGGTCCAGGGAGTTCGTGTGACATCTGATTGGCGAATATATTGAGGAAAGGAACAGGAACAGTTATGCCCAAGTATGACTTCTTGCTTATTTCTGTCAAGTCCTTGAGCAACTCAGCCACCTAGTTGTCTTGCTGCCTCTGTCACTCAAAGTCCTTGTCCATTGTCACCTGCCTGCCCCAATATAGTAGACTTCTGTAGGATCATTGTCTGGTAAATACTCACCTCACTCTATCTCTCCACAGTGACCACTTTCCTATGCCGCTGACAGGAGCGACTCACTTCCTGCCTCTGAGCATCTCTGAGCACAGGAGTCTGGCGTGTACCTGTCCAACCTCCTCGAGAACCCCTGAGAATTTAGTTTACAGCTGCCAGCCACTTTGGAGGGCTTAGTGTTTAGTTTTATGACCAACTCCATTGTAGTCTTGAGACGATGTCTCATATGTTGGTCCTTTTTCTGTTCTCTCCAGATTGCTGAGTCTCTGTGGAGACTTCTTTGTGGGTTCTTGTTGTTACCTCTTACAGTTGTATCCCCATTCCTTTCTTTTTAATTCCCCCATCTTGTCCTTATAACAACAATTGAGGCCTGTCAGGAGTGATCTGGAGAGATGGAAGAACCTTGCCTGTGACTATACATCCCTGATGGGAGTAAACCTGAAATAGAAGACCCCCCCCCCCCAAACGCAGGCCCAGACCAGGACCAAGGCCAAGATAATCACTTATCCTGGCTGAGTGTTCCTGATATGACCCCATCCTGGTGCCATAATGCACAGATGGGGCATAGCAGTCCTGAGATGACGCCTGGCACCCAGAGACCCAGAGAGTCTCTAAAAGGAGCAAGTAGTGGTGAAGAGATGGAAGAGAAAGAGAAGCAGGAATATGTGGCACGATGAAGAGAGGCAGAACTGGAGACTCGAGGGTAGTGAGGAGCAGCCTGATGTGAGTCGCTGGTCATGCCTCCTGGGGCCAGGGTGACACACTACAGTTTCCACAATAAGATTTTTTTCTTTTCATCATTTGGGGGAAATTGCAAGGGTGAAGGGTGGGTATAAAGGGATGGGGAAATGAATGGGATTGGGGTGCCTGATGTGAAATTCACAAAGAGAGAGAGAGAGAGAGAGAGAGAGAGAAAGAGAGAGAGAGATTCTCTGTGTAGTCCTGGCTGTTCTGGAACTCTCTCTGTAGACCAGGCTGGCCTCAAACACAGAGATTTACCTGCCTTTGCCTCCTGAGTGCTGCAGAATGAATATGATTTACCTGTTTGAAAATGAGAGGAGAGTTCTGGGAGAAGTCCAAGGTATGTCCTTTTCCAGGCGGTGATTCTGTGTTTGCCTGTATGACAGAGTAGAAAAGAGATGCATTAGGGATGAATTCAGTGGCCACACGTCAAGGGACAAATCTTGATGGACAGTGCAGGCTCTCACTATTTGGTTTGTCTCTGCCCTCCAGACTCTGTCCACTGTTCTCTTGGCCATAGGCCTCAGCTTGTGATGGAGATTACTTTAGGAGAGATCACCACTGGAAAAAAAAAATCAACATATTCTGCTTTTGTGCAGTGGCAGGCTTCAGGCAGTTTACAGCAGGTAGCCCTGCCTTCTCTGTGTCCCCTAAGATACTGCCATGACCACAAGTGTTTTCTGGAAGGGACTTCTTTTTGGGGGAGGGGTACAGATAAGTGATTCCATTGACCTCCTTTTCTCCTGCAGCTGTGAACTGTGTAAATGGCAAGGCCTCTCTTATCAAGAGAATAAATAAATAAATAAATAAACAAACAAAAAAATAAACCCCAAACAATCAAACAGACAACAGACAGACAAAGAAATCCAAGTGAAGCTCTCATCTATTTTCATGCTGTTCTGGAAAATGTTCAATAAAAATGGCTTTAAGGTTCTAATACTTGAAACATTAAGACACCTTTCCCTGCAGGAAGGTTTATTGAGTACAACTGCAAAGAGAGGAGGACTGGGAAGGAAAAAAATGGAACCACCAGCATGGTGAGGAGTAAAAACATCAGAAAAAAACTTATTTTGTATGATAATGGAAGAGGATGAGAAAGATTGTAAGTGTTGGAGGATAGGGAGGGTGTCCTGTATGAGACACGGTTAGTACACACACACACACACACACACACACACACACACACACACACACACACACACACACACACACACGAGCTCCCAGCAGCTTTGGCTACCAGCACAATATTCCCACCAGATCAAGAAAAATTTAAACATGTCATCATGGACAGGGGAGACTATCTAGGATGTCTCACCCTTAGCTGAGGTGCTAATGGCTGCTGCTGGCTGCGGAGGGACGGGGAGGCGCTTCTTCATACCCACAGGTGTTCATATGGCCAGCACTAATTGAATTTGGTGGGTTATTTTTAAAAAAGATATGAAGTTGGGTGGAAATGGAAGATATGCTGAGCACAGTGGCAGGTGGGGAGCTAGGGTAAGGGAGTGGGGGACAGGCATAGGCAAGGTACACTGTATACATGTATGGAATTTAAAAAATTAAACATTTCAATTTGGTACATGATATATGTATGATTGGGAAATAGACTTTTTTGTTTTGTTTTGTTTCATCTTTTTGTTTTTTTGAGACAGGGTTTCTCTGTGTAGCCATGGCTATCCTGGACTCACTCTGTAGACCAGGCTGACCTTGAACTCACAGAAATCCCTTTGCCTCTGCCTCCCCGAGTTCTAGGATTACAGGCAAGTGCCACCACTCCTGGTAGACTTTTCCTTCTTCTTCTTCTTCTTCTTCTTCTTCTTCTTCTTCTTCTTCTTCTTCTTCTTCTTCTTCTTCTTCTTCTTCTTCTTCTTTAAAATGTGTGAACACACAGAGAAATGCATGCCTGAGCAACGAGACTTGAGGTCTCCATTTGGTTACCCACCAGTGGGGCTGAAGAGGTCCTGAAGAGAATAGATGGGAGAAAGCCCCAGTTGTCATTTTGAGTGCCATCACTCGCCTAGAAACTGGCTTAATTTCCAACTTCCCTTTGAAGATGTGAGCACTGGATGTACAGTGCTTATTCACTTGTTTACTTGTTTCTCTGGAGGCAGGGAGTATAGAGGATTTTGTGAATCTGTGCATTCTTAGCCAGTCATGGAGATGTGTTAATTAGTTATGTAATATAGCCACAGTTATTTCCCAAGGAAAAAATTCTACAAACATGACAAGTAATTGCTATTAATCTTAATTATTATAACGACCTCCCTACAAACAATAACTGTCTGGCTATCCTATCACGTGTTTATTTCATTACTGACAGGAGAGATCTTTAAAATCTCATGGTAAATTAATGCTTTTACCATTAGCTTCAGCATGCTGGCTGTAGGGAAGACAGATGATGGCTCAGTTTGTAAATGATCAGTTCAAATAATCCTTTCTCTCTAGCTCAGATATTCCAGATTTCTCATTTTAACATAAGTCCTAACTCGTTAGCCCTTGCCTTTCAAAACTCCTTTCTGTTTAAATGGCTTTTGTTTTCTAATTGATCAGGGTGAATGCATGGGTCTGCTTTGCAATGATGCTTCTCAGAATTGTTGACCCATTCAGTGACTGGTATCAGTGGTACAAATGACAGATTATTATCATTGTAGTTTCCTTCAGGCCGCAGTGCGTCACGCCGAGCCCTGTCTGAGATAGGATACATTTATGGAGCATCTCCAGATAGCTTTTAAGTCAACAGAGAGGCTAAGCTACTTACCCTGAAATACCCAGTAATTCAGTTGTACAAACAGGACCAGAATGTATGTGTTTTGAGTGTGTGTGTGTGTGTGTGTGTGTTGACACATACTAGTTTCTCCAGGTATCACAGTAACAACCAATTGATAAAGCTGAATTTACTACTTACTATCTGCCAGAGTTTGGGTTGTGTCTTAGTCAGGCTTCCATGGCTGTGATAAAAACACCAGGATGAAAGGCAGCCTGGGGGGAAGAGAGGCTTTACTTCATCTCCAGCTCTCAGGTCATGCTCCATCACTGAGGGAAGTCAAAGCAGGAACCTGGAGGCAGGCACTAAAGCAACTACCTGCCTTGCTCCCCATGGGTTGCTCTTCCTGCTTTCTTAAATCACCTGGAAGCCCCTCCCCTGGGATAGTACCACCTACAGTTGGCTGAACTATCTCACACCAATCATTAATCAAGAAACTCCCCCACAAGCTTGCCTGTGGGCAAATATTATAGAAGCATTTTCTCATTTGAGTTCCCACTCTAGCTTGTGTTAAGGAGATAAAAAACAAAATAGAACAAACAAACAAACAAAGCTAACTAACCAGAAAATGTTGCTTTAACGAATACCATCAATAATACCATAGACTGATTGTTTAAATAGCAAGCATTTGTTTGTGTCATTCTGAAGGCTGTGCATTCAAGATCAAGGTGATGAAGTTGTGCTTATAGCTTTGCAGATGGCTATCTTGTCATTGTGTCTGCAAAAAGGGAAAGAGAAAGCTAGCTCTCCCTGGTGTCTTCGCATCAGGGTGCTCCTCCTATTCTAGAGGGCTCTACCTTCATTATCTACACTTCCCAAATACACACCTCAAATTCCATCACACTATTAGTTAGATGCCCATGTGGGCTTAGTTAGAGCAGACAGCTAGTCTGTGGCAATATGCTAAGAGAACACCAGTTTCAGGGAGGGGCCAAGCTGGCATTTTTACCAAGACTGACATTAGCGCCATGGTGGACCTCTCGAGGTGAAAGATGGGTTAGAACGAAGCGAGAGCCATGATCGGATCCAGTCCTTCTGAAAATGCACTGGGAAGACTGAGGAGAAGAGTTCAAAGGGTCTTAGGATACAAACTGCCACTTGTTGTTGTTGTTGGTTTTTAACTCAGGGATCAGTGAATCTTTCAAGAAGTTCCTGGTTTGAACAGCTTTTGCTTCCCTAGGCAAGAATATCCTGGAAGCTGAAGCCATTTTAGTGTGAGTCCTGTGTCTGGTTTGATTCTTAGCATGTATGTGTTTAGTTATTTATGCCTTTAGTTATTTTTATTCATCTTTTGATGTGTGTTGATTTCTGTGCTTCCATCACCACAGGCTGCTGTCTGTTTCATCTTAGCTGCGGGTCTAGCAGTGGCTTCTTCCTCCTTCACCCCAGGGCACCTACCCCTCAGAAATAGCAACAGAATTTCCAACCCCTCTTCATCTTGAACCAGGATGTCAGGCTTGAACTTCACAGAAATACCTCGCATGTAAGCGAAAGTTAGAATTACCCCAGATGAAATTATTTGAGACCCCATCCCCTGGACCTGACGAATCACTGGAGGGGATGCTTAGATTCCTGCTAGTTATTTACAACCTTGGAAATTGCCACTCTCAACTAGTGTGCCAAGGGACAGCAGAGAGGGAGCCGTGTGCTCAGAATATTGAACAGTATGGAAAAATTAACTTTCCCGACAACTCTTTCTGGTGAACTGCATGGGTCATGGGACATGGTAGAGGAGGAAGAATGTGTTGCGGGAGTGACACATCTGGGCCAAAGGGAGATAGGTTGCTCACTACTAAAGAGAACTTTTTCTTCTTTGCATGGAGCTGAGGAAGTAAATCGACTCACTCAGGCAGTGACACAGAGCAAAAGGGAGCAGTGTGATCATTTGTATGGACTGTGGTCACTTCAGTTGTTCCGGGAGAACGCTACCATTTGAAAATGTGCCACAAATGCTCAAATCTGGGGACAGATACTGCTTCAGATAGTCTGCCAGCATATTGGTCAGGGTGGCTATAGCTCTTGACAGCTATTACCCAAATGTCAATGGCCTAATATAATATAGGTTTATGTCTCACACATCCACAGTCTACCTGGGGTGTTTCTGGTTGGCAGATGAAGCTCCTCCAAAGTGTTGTATATGAGGATCAGACATTTTTTCATCTTTAGGCTCCACCATTAGTTAAGATTTCTGTCTTCTGCACCCAGAAGGACACTGTGGGTGAGAACACACTCTGAAAAGAAATCTGGCTTGAAATCGATACAGAGCACTTCCAAGAACAATGCTTTGGGGACAGCGGGAAATGGAATGTGTGGGCCTGCAGCAGTGACCACACCAAAAATTCAAGGGAGGGAGCTAGGAAACGCCACCAGAGGCCCAATAGCGGCCTCCTAGTGGCAGCTCAACGCAAAAGCAAGGATTGGGACATAGCTACCTGCTGCCTCTACAGCAAGTCCCTGGGGAATCAAAGTCTGTACACATCCTGCCTCCTATGCTTTAGACACTCCCATCCCGCATCCGTTCACACATCCAGCTCTAAATCGTGGAGTCTGAGTCACAGGGTCGGGGTATGGGGGTCACTGTGTCTCTCTGACCAGAGAACTAGAAACCATGTACCCACTCTCTCCTTCATCAACCCAGTGAATGTCAGGGAGCAGGGGCTGTTTCCTTAGGATCCTGGAGTCTTTCTGTGAGAGAAATGCCATTGTGTACTGCGCCCTTGCTCCTTGGCTCTGTAATCTGTAAGATTCCCCGCCCTCTTGCCCTTTTCTTCTCCTGGCACATTGTGAGGGGTAGTTTTCCTTGCTTGCTTACTTGGTGCAAATGACAAATGTTGAGAGTAGTTTAAGATTCATACGTTTTTAAAGGGCTAGGATTATACTTTCTTTTGTAATACAATTTTGCCAAAATCCCAGCAAACTTCTCATCTGCTTGTACTGTGCAGGTGAAGATATTCATAAATTCATCCAGAGTTCTTTCCTAAACATGTAACGAAGCCAGCCTACTTTGCTTGCTTATTTCCCTTCATGCCTCTGACTCTAAGCTTAATGGAAGCTGTGATCATGCCCCTAGCTCCAACAGGCTGGGTTGGAAGAAGGCACCTTTAATTTACCCGAGGCTACCAGGCGGAGTCCCTGTGCTCAACTGTGAAGTCCTTATGCGCTTTAGTTATGCAAGCATTTTCCATTCTAATTTCTTGCTCTTTGGGTTTTTGTTTTAGGTTCTATACAACTCAGTCATTATATTTTTTACTGAGTCAATCTTTTTATTTTTATTTTTGTTAAGTACTGGCTTTTCCCAGCAGTCATACTCAGCCCTACCCTCCATAGGCTGTGGCCTGCCTTCCTATGCTAGCAGATAAGAGTTTTGAATACGGCATAGCGGTGGCCTCCATCACCCCAACATGTGATATCTATTGCTTTACACAACACCCCATAACTGGGGATACAAAGCATGCATTTTACGTCTGCTATTTGGTATAACAATTATTTTGTTGTTCATATTGGTTTTTGCACAATCTTTCTGCTCTGTGTCAGTGTCTCTGACATTGCCAGATCTCAACTATCTCTTCTTCCTGTGGTTCCTATGTCTGAAGCCAAATTTCTGGGCTTGTTTTTGTCACTCAAATGGACAGATTATAGGTAATTTCACAATTCATCTTAACTGCTTACAAAATGCATCATTAATTACTACTATACCTAAGGTATTGCATTCTGAATGTAAGTGTAGCTGAAGTTGTGTGTGTGTGTGTGTGTGTGTGTGTGTGTGCATGTGTTTGTGTGTGTGTATAAGAGAGACAGAGACAGACAGACACATACACACACACACACACACACACACACACACACACACACACACACACACACACACACACACACACAGAGAGAGAGAGAGAG
Source organism: Acomys russatus (assembly GCF_903995435.1). Taxonomy (NCBI): domain Eukaryota; kingdom Metazoa; phylum Chordata; class Mammalia; order Rodentia; family Muridae; genus Acomys; species Acomys russatus. The sequence goes on from NC_067137.1 coordinate 26,608,140, forward strand.
AGAGAGAGAGAGAGAGAGAGAGAGAGAGAGAGAGAGAGAGAGCACAGTTCAGGCAGAGCACAGTTAAAGCTCCGTGGGTACTGATTGGTTTTGACATTAGAAGCACATCACAAGGAGAGAAGCTACAGCAGCTATTCTCAGAGCCTGTGAATGACTATGTGGCATGTGGCATGCAATGGAAGTAAATAAAACTTTTCTAAATAAATACCTGTGCCCAGCTCAATCGTCATGCACAATTTTACACAAAAAAAAACATCAAAATGTAGGTACTCCATTGTTAAATGTTCACAGTATGTAGGTAAATGAAGCAGGACCACAGTCATATGAAGGTCTTCGTTGCTCCTGTTTTATAGTTGAGCCAAGAGGGTGGCAAGTAAAACCTGGCTTTATGGTTGGATTTCATATACTCCGAAGTCCTATTATTCTCTAACCAGCCCAAATTCAAACTGAGCCATGGTGGAACGTCTACTGCCGACGGATGGGGAGATCGGTGTAACCAAGGAAGCGCTGCGTTCTGCTGTACACTCTGCACGCCTCCAATCTGGGCACTTAGATGACAGCGCTTCCGCTGCCTTCTCCTGTCCCAGCTTCCTGTGGGTTTGGAGATGCTCAGAGCAGCGCTCCTTTCAGTAATGGCTAAGGCTCCAGACTTCAACCTTCCCGTGCTGTCACGTTTTATCCATGACCTCCATAGTGGCTGTAGAAGGAGAAGAGGGATGCGGGCAATTATGATATTTTATTTCTTAGCTACAGACTATGGATTATAGGTATAGGTAATTTCCCAATTTATCTGTACAGTATGTCCAAGATTGAGAACCTGTCAGAGTGTCTCTCCTTACCTTTGTATTTACTTTATAAAGTTTTATTAAATTGTAGCTAATAAAACTGTTACTTCAAAAATTCAAGGAATGATGCCTAAGTTTTAAATTGCCTCCTATCCTGGGTAGAATAATAGTTCATACCACTCTGTTTCACTCTGCCTAAAATGGCAACGACCCCTTTATCTGTGTATCCATGAGTGCACACCACTCACCCACTAGGCACTTCCAAGATGACTTGGCTATTATACTGAATCAAGTAACTGTTATATAGTAGCCTGACATATCTAGTGCTTGTGTGATGCACCCTGGTTATGTAGGCACCGGATCACCTCACATCGCAAAGAGAAGGCTTAGGTAAGTATAGTGCAATAAGATAACCTAAAAGAGACCTCATTCTTATAACTTGTATTATAGTTATAATATATAATATAATATACATATATATGTCTCTTGTAAGAAGTATAGATATATAGTCTCTCTCTATAATACATGTTACATTATATATATGATACAGTTTACACAGGGCTTGTTACTATGCTTGGTTTCAGATATACACTGGGTGGGTGGGGGGTGTCTTGGAAAGTATCCTCCACATTTAAGGCAGCTGGAAATAGTATATACTCAGTTTCTGCCTACAACCTGCATGACACAGCTCCAACTTGACTGCAAGGAAGGCTTGGTAAATCTGTCAGGAGAATTATGCTGTGGGCAGAGTTGTAGAGGAGAAGGGTGAGTGAATGGAGGGCAGAGCTGACTCGGAGTAGAGTCTGCTGGTTTGGGGACACTGGGGACAGGTTGGATATCACTGTGATAAAGCAAGAGAATGTCCTAAAGGTTGTGTGGTAAGCCTCTCTACCTGGCAAAGGGAAAGGTTCTGTGGTAAGTCTCTCTACCCCAGCATAGGGAAAGAGCCATTTTCAACTGGGGTGGGGAGAAGATGTATAAACTCGGCTCGCCCTTGTCTCTTGGCCCATTTCTCCATTTCTCCCATTGTGAGAACTTGACCTTGTGAAAAGCCATACAGTTTTGAGCCTATGGAGAGGCAGCCCCAAAGCCCCCGGGGGCTGAGGCTCTGCTGCCTTGTTGGGTTTGGGTTTGCAAGTAGCACATGTAGAATAGAAATCTCAATGGTGCCTTTGGGTGAACTAGTATCCCTGGACACTATTTTAAGTCCAGTTTTGATTTTCAGAGATCTCAGTAAAATTGTTAGGTGTTCTTGGCAGAACTTACATTTTCTCAGTGTAGTCTGAGGTATTTAAACTTGAAGACAAAGGCACTAAGTGAGCATTTACCAACCAGTCTTGCCGAGGGTGAGAATTCTGAGTGAGGAGCAGTTTTTCAGTGGAGTGCGGCTGTTTGGTGCAAGGGCATGGGCTTTCTGTAGAATGCCAGGAGTCCACGCTATGACTTTCCCACTGGACCCCATATGTTGTCTTTTGTGCTTGAACAGGGACTCATGAATCCACCTGTGTAATAGGTCAACTTGGGTTGTGTCATAGTCTTGGAGTGTTGAGGTACTTCCCTTCCTCTGAGGTATGTTTTCCCTGCCAGTCTTTGCCTTTGGTGAGTCATCAGTATATAAACATGAAACCGTACAATCTTTGCTTGTGGGAATAAGCTTTTTATTTCATGAAAGGGCTGAGGATATGAGAACTGAGTCAAGTCTAGACGTTGACCAAAGGGTCATGATTTTTTTTTTTAAATTGAGAAATTCTATCAACCGACACTCATCCACTCTTTTTTTTTTTTTTTTTGCCACTGTACACATCAATCAATGTCTAATTAGTCAGCTGCTTTATGTACAAGAACGCTGAGATCTCAGCAGATTCCACCCATGGTCATTGGGAGACCAAAAAGGAACTGGAGTTCTGTTGGAGAGGACTTGAGCTGTTCTTCACTGACGATGCAGCTACACGTTCTATAGCAGGCTGTTTAGCTTTAACGTAAATGTAACTGTATTCACATACACTTCCCTTCACCCTCCGCCCCTTCCCTTCACCGCCCCTCCCACGCCCCCCGCCAACTGAAACACCACTCTAGAGAAGGAGCAGAAGAATAAAACAACGAGAATGTTGTGAGAAGAAAGAATAGAAATGGAGATAGTAGTGGATGAGGGATTCCAACAGACATTTGGAAAACAAAGATGGAGTGGCCTGACAGAGGAGTTATAATTTTAAGTGTTTGCAGAGGGTGATAACTGTAAGATATGGGCTGGTTTATTCTTCTGGAAAAAAAATATGCCCAAGAGCTGGAAATGAAAGACCACAGGGGTCTGAAAACAGGAGCTGGTTGATAGTCACATATGAAGTTTGCGTTGCCATCATTCGCTCTTCATGGTCACGACACATTGTCTTAGCAGCAGCAGCTACTTACAAATAATGTAAATACCGTTGGGATAAAACTGAATGACATATGAACTTAGGGGAAGGGTACAAAGAGGAAAGCCAAGCATTCAGTAGTCCGTGGGCACTTAATCTTTGTACGGTATAATTAGAAACAAACATACAGGGTCCAAAGTAGATACATCAAGTTGTCCAAAGGTATACTTCAGAAGACATAGGTAAACAAGGCAGTGGCTGTCTGTGTCTCAAGGACAGCACTGGTGGATGGTAGAAGGCACAGAAAGGCAGCTTGTCTTCCTTTATATATATGATTATTATTTTTTAGATCATGTATGCATGCATATTGAAATTGTGTCAAATTAAAAATAAGTACTATCTGAAGATAAATATTATAATCAGTTTCCTTTCTGTGATGGATGCATTTATGTCTTTATACATACAAGCATTCATAACAGCTGTGGTTACCTGTTTAGTTTAGACCCCTCTTGAGCTCTTTGCTCCTTTTGGGAAGTCACTCGATTCGGGGTGAGGATGGAGTTTGAAGAATCATGGCTCTCAAAGACTTAGAGGGAGAACAGAAAGCCCCGGATAATCAATGATGCCGTACATAAGAGAGCAGAGTAACAAACTTCCTACAATTTTCTCTTCATGGCTTGCAGAGGTGTATCTTCTACCAGCTTTTTTTTTTCCCCAAGCCAACTTCAATATGAACTCTCCTGGCTGGAGGGTCCAGTGTTGGCTATGGATGCTGTGTTGTAGAGCAGAAGAAGCTGAGCTGAAAGAAAGTCTGGGAATGTCCTGGCTCAGTCTTAGGCTCTTTCTGTACCATGTATGGAAAAGGTCTTAGGCTGGGCTGGCAAGATGGCTCAGTGGGTAAGGGTGTTTGCAGCCACAGCTGAAGAACTAGTTAATTCTTGGAACCCACTCCTGCAAACTGTCCCTACCTGACCCTCACATGTGTGCCATGATGTAAATGCCCACATGACACACTCTAAATGACAAAATACATGTAAAAATATGGTTTAGGATAAAAGATGGTTTTAGTCCTCAGCCCTAAATAGGTTGTTCTTTGAAAAAAAATGGAATTAATATGTGAACAGTATGATGACCAGTAGGGAAGGGCGATAAAATAGGGTAAAGGAAGATAAGAGAGGGTGTGGGGGGGGGGAGGTGAAAGTAAGCAGAATGTCCTACAATGTATAAAGTTATCAAAGAAAAAATCAATTAAAAAAAGTGAAAAGAAAAGGTCCTGGGCAGAAGAGAATGAAGGGAAGGAGGTGAGATAAGGAGGAGGTGGTGGCAGGGCATGGGGAAGGGAAGAGAGGGGAAAAATTGATGTAAATAACAGCCACCCTATTTAAGAGATTGCTTTGTTTAGATAGTCTTTTCAAATACTGCAGAGGCCCTTTTTTGTCATCTTCATGGAAGTTTTGTTATTTTACACTATGTATATAGCCATTCTGATGTCCCTTTGACAAGTCTATCACATTTCTGACAGGTGCTTGTTTTCCTCCCCTGGGAAAAATCAGAGTGGGTGGTGACAGGCTTCCTAGACGCTCTGCGTGTGCTCAAGATTGTGGCCCAGCACTAAGCCTCTCTGGCTCATGGGGCAACTGCAGAGGAGCCAGTGTTGGGCTTTGGGGGAACTCAACAGTGGGAACAGGGTTCCTACGTTCTGTCAACCTGACCCTGTCTTATTATCCTTCTCCGTGTTTTTATCTCCCTTTCTTCCTGGGTTCCTTCTCATCAAACAGAAGCTGAGACAGCATGATTTGTTTGGAATTTGTGTTGTTAATACCAGTGTTCAATGCTGTGAAGTTTAAGGAGCATGTGCAGGCTCTTTGCTAGTGTTTAGTGGGATGGGGACAAGGGGTATCTACTGAGGATACTGGTACCCTCTGGAGACCACAGCCATTGGGGATAGAGCTTCTGATGAAAGGCTAAATACTAACCGTGGCTTTTGGCTCTGGTTTCTCTTGTTTTCTGTATACTGAGAAAGTGTGAGGCCTGGGGCAGGTGTGGGGAGTGGGCAGAACTCTTCTCATACCTGTCCATGCCCTTGAAATACTCCAGGGCATCAGATCTGCGAGATGTTTTCTGATGACCTCCTCCTCTGAATTCTCATTAAAAAAAAAACCACATGTGCTTCTGGGACACATAGTTGTGAACAGTGGAAGCAGGCACCAATGATGAAGGGCTTACTGTGTATGAATCCTCTCCTCCACGCACCGCTGATGGCTTGTGCTGCTAGGGCAAGGTGAGAGCTTCCTGAGGCTCTCGGAGGTCAAGCACTCAGCTTTCAGTCTGAGTCCTCCGCATCACTTGAGCTTGTGGCGGGCACAGACTGTGTACCAGTGCGTGAAGCCACTGGCTTGTAAATGACTGAGTGTGTAAGCAAGTGGACTGAAGTCAGGTGCTCGCTTGCTTTCTCTAGAGGGGAAAAAAAAAATCATCATCCAATTTGATTTCCACTGGCTCCTACATCCCGTATTCTGTGTTCAAAATTCTTCCAGCAGCCTCCTGACCCGTGAGTTGGTCCCCAAGGCCTGGATATATCTTTCTAAATGCCAGGATGAAATAGATTTTCCAGCATCCCTGGAAGGAGAGTCCATCATCCACCGCAGAGCAAAGCATTCAGTTCAACCTGGAGGCAACCCAGACCTGGGCTGCTCTATTCTGAATCCATGATAGAAATGTTTCTGTCTGTTCTTATGATCTGGCTTTTATGTAGTGGCCATTATGCTATACCAATTGGAGGTGGTGGCCTGGTGGGATCTAGTCCACACAAGGCATATAAGCGTGAAGGAGTGTGCTTCGGGCTTTACAGGGCTTATACGGGAGTCAGTACAGACTTCAAGGAGATAACATAGGCTAGTCACCAAGCCCCACATTGCAAGAGACAGATTATCAGCTGCATCTCAAAGACCTTTCTCAGATCTCCTCACCCACAGAGTAACCACCTGCTTGGCTTTAAATCCACAGAGACATTAGCTGGGCTGTGAACTTCGTGGGCATAATCATACAATGTCTAGTCTTCCTGTTTCAGCACCATGGACACGAGAGTCCTCCAGATGGTTGTGGTACGTATTTGTACTGACTTATTCATTCACTTTGAACTTGAGAGCATTCCGGTATAACAGTACTAGTATTGTATGTGTACCGTGATGCACATTATATTGGGCGTATATGTCTAGGAATGGAATGGCTGGGTCACAAGGCATACACATGTTCATTGTGGGTAAATATTGCTGGCTTATTTACAGTGGTTTTACAACTAACGATGAGGCAGCTTTTACATGTTCACGTCTAGTCCAGTACTTGGGACAGTTTTCTTTGATGGCAGCCCTTCTTGGGAGTACAGAGTGGCATGACACTGGGGACCTGGCTTTTACTCAGCATCATGGAGCTGTTTGGAGGATTAAGTAAATTAGTATAGGTACTTAGAACTGAAACAGGGTATAGCTCTCTCAGCTTATTAGGGGTCTTAAAATGTCAGTGATATCAGCCAGGTGGTGGTGGCGCACTCCTTTAATCCCAGCCCTCTGGAGGCAGAGGCAGGTGGACCTTTGGAGTTTGAAGCCAGCTTGGTCTACAGAGTGAGTTTCAGAACAGCCAGGGCCACACAGAGAAACACTGTCTCAAAAATGAAACAAGACAAAACAAAACAAAGCAAAAATCAGTGGTGCCCCTGGATGCTATTTCTCTCCACAAAGCGTCAACCCCCTTGCTGATTCCCTGTTGCCAGTAGGAGCTGTGGCACCTGGAGGCTAGAGTGGTCCACGACTGTGGCTGGAGTACTCAGAACTGAGTGGCTGAGGAGGTCAGGGTCCTAGGGACTGAATGTGAAGTAGACAGTGCTTTCAATAACTGAATTGCCAACAAGCATTTTTCCCCTGACTTTGCACCCAACACAGAGCTGTATAGAAAGGGCTTTCTCCTAACAGGATGCTCCAAGCTTGGGCCTGCCTGGAATATGACAGTTTATTGGCCTCATGTAGCCTAATACATCTCATGTCGTGAAACGCTGGAGGTTGGGGGAGGGCACCTATTTGTCAAGGAGGCTACTCAGGGGAACTGTAGCAATGGCTTCTTTCCATGGATCTTCCTCCACAGGTTTCAAAGGTGTCCTACCTTCACTCCTTCCTTCACTGATGGATGTGCCCTGTGCCTAGACTGGCCTGTCACTTCATCATATCCATATGGGCAGCTGTATCCTCACTATGACTGCCTATACTCAGGCCAGCATGGCCTTGTACCTTGCAGCCCTCCTGCATGGGGTGCTCCTTCCAGAAGAACCTCGTTATGGTAGTTTGCTGGGGCCTCCATAAAGAAAAGCACTATAAATATGGGGTGGCTTAAATAACAGAAATTAATTTTCTCACTCTCTTGGAGGCTCGAAATCTAGAGTAAAAATATTGGCAGGGTCGTTTGCTTCCGAGATATTTCTTCTTAGTTTGCAGATGGTCACCTTTCTGTTCCCTCACAGTCTCCCCTCTGTTCATATCTGTCCTCATCTCCCCTTCTTTTATGGAGTCAGTAGTCACCCTGGATTCGAGTCTATCCTGTGATTTCATAGTTTGAGAGGCTTCATCTTCAAATAAGGCCACATTCTTAAGTGATGCCAATTAGGGCTCTAACACATGGGTGTTTTAGGAGAGGGACAATTCAAGCCCTTTCCAGGGACCATATATTTTCTCTGCAGGTGACAAAGACGTCTTGAACACGGTTTTTGTTTGGATTTCTTGCACTTGTTTGTGCTTTCCCCCCAGCTGTACACACTTCCTTTAATCTTCCCTGTCTCTCTGCTGCCTGCCAGCTCTTATCCCCACCCGCACGGAGCCTTCTGTCTTCGTAGCCCATGCTTGTCCAATGCCTAACATGCTTCCCGTCTGTTCCACTTGGTTGAACACTTAATCCCGGTTCTCTTGTGTTCGCTGTGGTTTCACCCAGTGTATTGTGTCTACTCCGCTTGACTCTGTGCCACTTGTGGACAGAAGTCCTGGCTTCTCATTTGCATCTATTTGGTCGGGCATGAAGCTGGTAATAAATAATATTGTTGATTGATTAGAAAACTGACTTGCATGGGCCCTGTGAGGCGCTCCTTAAATGCCAGCCCCAAAATCTGCCCTGGGTGGGAGGGAGAGTGCCATAATCCCCGAACAGCTGAAGGAGCCTCCAGCACAGGTATTTTCACTTTAAGAGGCAATGAATTCAGGGACCTCGGAAAGGTTTAAACATGAGTCTTAAATTATTTGCTCAGCTTTGATTTTTATTTTACAAGATGCCAGGGCAGTGCTGGGAGCTATTTGCAGAAGGGGTGCGTGAGAGAGATGAAGAGAGACTACAAGTGGATTTACCCAGATGTTGCCTCATAGAAAAATATGTGTGCACTGGGTAGGGGCTTCTCCAATTCGGAAGTATGGAGAAAGCTAGGCTCTGCCCCCAGGCTCACTGGAGGGAGATTTGATTTCTATTCCTGCTGTGTTGTCCCTCTGCTGGGATGCATGGAGCTAAGCCACTGTCAAGTATGGCCCCTCAGAGGAGGAGAGGGAAGATCAGCTATTTGTAGTCTGAAGTCAGACTCGACCCACCTTTTCAGCCCGTAATTTACAGTATATAATGAGAAAATGAACTTGTATTGCCGCAGGAATGGGAAAGGACGGGAGACAGGTTTCTCAGAAGCCTGGGGTTTGGCTTATGTGCTTATAAAATGTCTATGAAAAATGGCTGCTTTGCTTTGCCAGAAGCTGTCCTCTCTGGTCTGCAGCAACTGGTGCCCAAAGTGCTCATATCCTACACTCTTGGGGACTGAGGACATTGTCTTAGATGTGTGGGTGGAAGGAGGGAACGAGAGGTTCAGGAAAGACTGCATATAGACTCAGGGTCATGGTACAGGGGTGTTCATGCAACACTTAAGAAGGCCTTTGTTTGGGGTTTCAGGGTAACAGCATTGCTTTGCACTTACCCCTTGACCATAACCTAGCCTATTGATTGCACTAGAGTGGCTGGCCTTACTCAGAAACCCTGTGCGAAGTTAACTTTTCACCCTCAATAGAATATTTCTGGAGTTATCAAGAATACACAGAGAACTCAGTGTACACTCAATTCAGTGGCACACTTTGCCAGGCGTTTACCATAGGTGAGTACTGAGCAGGCTGTGGAGGGGAATTGTGTACCCATGGTTCCTATCTGGGATTTAGGGTGACAGTGTCACCATCCCAGGACTCACAGGGTAGATATTTCCATCTATAGTACCTGGCATTTACTCAGGGTGTTCACTTTGGCCTGTAGTTGCAACTGGGCAGCTCCTAAGAAAACCCTTGCCTGCTAAATGTTCAGATATGAATGCATAGTGTGAGACACGCTTGCCAGGAATATGAGGGGGTGGGGGGATGGGACGAGACAAAGACAGATACTGGATGACCATATGCAGCTAAACACCTAAAGGGAATGTTGGATGTGGGGAAGAAGAGACCCACACGGGGTGCAGTCGCACATGCACTAGCGCCCACACACAGAGACAGAGACAAAGGGACACACACACACACACAGACATAGACAGAGAGACAGTCAGAGACAGAGGGACACACAGAGAAGGACCAACACACGCACAGACAGAGACAGAGACAGAGGGACACACAGAGAAAGACAGACACACACACACAGACAAAGACAGAGACAGAGGGACACACAGAGAAAGACAGACACAGAGAGACAGAGGGACACACAAAGAAGGACAGACACACACACACACACACAGACAGAGACAGAGGGACACACAGAGAAGGACAGACATACACATACAGACAGAGATAGAGGGACACATAGAGAAAGACAGACACACACACAGAGACAGAGGGACACACAGAGAAGGACACACATACACACACACACAGACAGAGACAGAGGGACACACAGAGAAGGACATACACACACACACACACACACACACACACACACACACACACACACAGAGAGAGAGAGAGAGAAACAGAGATTGATTTATTTCTGAGACATTGGAATATAGGAATCCAAGACTATGTTTCAGTAGCTCTAGCATAGAAAAATATAACTTTGATCAGTGGGAAACCCTTGCATAGGAGTGGAAGCAATTGGTCAATGAGGAACAGTGACACGGAGTAGTGGACAGATTACGGCTAGAGAGATTTCCATCTGTTCACTAGATCAACCTTTCTGCCAGAGCATGCACATCTTTTATATAGCCACTAATTTCTGTGCTCAGGAACATGTTAATTATCAAGAGAGCTCCTGGAGGCTCCCGTTACGTTAGCTGATCTCACAGCTTCACAAGGCAACTTCGTCTTTGCTTTACATAGCTTGTATTTTGTTATCAGGCGAGAACAATCTTAGAGTACCTTCTTGGGAAATTGTTTTGTTTTGTTTGGGTAGTGAGCATCTTTGTCTCTAAGAATGCTTTCCCCCTGAAACACCATTTCATTAGGCTTATTTTTCCCAGTGTATCTTTCCCTGTCCCCAAACGTACAATAGCTGTGTTTTGAAGTTGTCTCCTGTGAACAACGTATAATCATGTTTAGCTTTTCTATCCAGTCTGACAATATGTATTTTAATGGCTGAGTTGAACTCCCTAAATTTTGTGTAATTACTATTATATTTGACTTTATGCTGTCAATATCCCCCTTGTTTCAAATTTCTCCTCTTTTTTCTTACTTCCTCTGTAAATGCATAATATTTATTATTCCTCTTACTCTTTTTACGGATTCAGTGGTATCTATTAACTTCTCATTTGCAAATGGCTACCTTAAGACGATTTTACATAAACTTTGCCTAACAACACTAATCAATAGTTCTATCATGAACAAAATAACGAATTTAGAAAGCCTTAATAGTACCACATCTTGTTTCTTTGGCCAAGTACTTATAGTTCCATCTTGATTTGCATGGCTCAGAAATTATTCACATTTTCATTATTACATTGTTATCGTTTAGGATTACACACAGAAAATATCAGTAAAGTATTAATAGCATCAATAGAGGTCAGAGGCACTTCTCCCAGTAATGAGCAAATCAGTAGGTATAGGTTTGGGTGACATGATTCAAAACTTGTTTTAGTGGATGTAGGGGTAGCTGGGTAAGTGGATTCTGCCACACTTCCCCTCCCATTTCCTCTCTCTGCTTCCGACACTGCTATGCCGCAGCCTCCCAGACGAACGAAGTCATACATGTTTAATTTACAAACTCCAGGCACTCACTGATAACTGACCTCCCACGCCCCCAGGTTACTGCATCTCCAACTCTCCACTCACTGTTTCCTTTTCATTTCTTCTTACACCTAACTATTCTGGCTTAAACTTCTTTTGTCTTAATTTTTATCATTTATGTTTAGAGGAAGAAAATGATTCCTTTAACAGAGGCTACTAAAATGTCAAGTGATGAGTTAAAGTGTAGAAGCCCGTGTGAACAGTTACTTCTTTCTCAAAGTTTTTTTTTTTGTTTTTTTGTTTTTTGTTTTTTTGTTTTTTTAAATGGTGCTCTATTGTCCTCTCATTCCTCTAGGCTCTAGTAGTAAGTTTGCTGATATTCTCTTCGGGAAACACACCTTTCAACGGGTACTACTATGCTTACTAGAAAGTAGTACAAAGTGACCCTCTAACTTTATTTTTCATTAAACTTATAAGATCATCACTCTGAATGTTACACGAGTGACTTTTTGCATCAGCTTCTGAATTATGGCAGAGCTCTACTGAATTACTAAAACATAATTTAACTCGTGTATTTTTTAGATAAATGAAAGTGCAGATTTGAATCCCCACCTCCAACATGGTGGAGGAATTCTTGTGAATCACCATGGCTTAGAAATGGAATGTCTTTGCAGATTCCATTTCTGGAGGTTTGATATCACCTTCAGAAGCCTGCCTGTGAAGAAAGGGGTGGGAAAGTGGAAGTCTATGTACTTGATTTTCTTAGTTAGAGTGATAGGACTTAAGTATTTGTGATCGAAGAGGAAAGGGCCAGAAGGGCCTGGGGTCGGTTTGAATATATACAGAGAAGAGAATGTTAAATGATGTAGGGCATGAAAACCTCGAAAGGCAGCAGAGATCTCTCTCTGAGATGAGGATTTGATATTTTCTGTCACTGATTCTTAAGCTTCTAGATATTTCTTCTAAAGGTGAGAGTAATTCAAGCCACTCCTAAAATCTTTTTTCTCTTGACTTCAATCATGATCTTTGATAATTTCTTACTGCTTAGTTCTAAGTTCCCATATGATAACAAGAGTGCTTTGGTCACTGCCAAGACATGATGCTAACCAACAGCCCTCTAACTGCGTTTGAGACCTGCTCAACAAGAGGGAAAACATGTCTGGTACTAGAAACCCCACTAACTGCTCCATGCTAGTCAAGTTACAGATATTGAAGGAGAACCTGTAACCACTATTTTACTAAACCAGCACTGTTACTAACAACAGTCTATAAACAATTGTCCTCATACCCACAGATAGGTGGAATTCTCACCCCTTATCCAGGAAACTTGCAACAGAGACTACTACCCAAAACCACAAGCAATCAAAATGCAGAATTGCAATGCTCAGTCCCACTGAATATATCTACAAAACACTGCTGAATCTAAGGCTCAGGAAATATGAGAGAGCAGAAAGATTGTAAGAGTTGGAGGATTGTGGTGTTTGTCATGAGATCCTGTCTCCTGCTATTGTCAGTAGTTACAGTCATAAAGTCACGCTAGATTGATTGACTAAACATGAGTTTAACAGGGACAACACCAATAGACTTGCCAAAGTGAACAGGGAAAAGCTCATGAGACCTTTCTCCAATGAGGTGGGTCTCAAATTGGACCAGTCATTGGTTTGCCATTCCCTCAATCTCTGCTCCATCTCTATCCCTACACTTCTTGTAGGCAGGACAAATTTTGGGTCAAAGATTTTGTGAGTGAGTTGGTGTCCTGCCTTTGCATCCCTTTCTCAATGCTGGGCTGCCTTATCTGGCCTCAGTGGGAGGGGAAGCACTTAGTCCTGTTGTGACTTGATGTGTGAGGGTAGGTTGGTGCCCTTCTCTGAGGAGAAGGGGAGGGGGAGTACGGGGGAGGATGTGAGGATGAGACTGGGAGGAGGGAAGGGAGGGGTCTGAAATCAGGCTGTAAAGTAATTAAATAAATAAATTAATGAAGAAGAAAAAAATACAATCTTTTTACAAACTCAAAAAAAAAAAAAAAAACTAGTTGTTGAAAGTTTTACACAAAGAGGAGAGAAGAGCAGGAATGAGCAAAGCTCATATTTTGCAATAAAAGAAAAATGCAAATCTACCAATGCCTATTTTTTAGGATAAATTCTGGTCATTTTCAAATATCTCTAATCACCTCCCCCCCCCAAATAAAAGCACAATTAAATACTGTACCATCTCTGATTCAAGTAATGAAATAAAACAAAACAAAACAACTATAGGCAACTAAAGAATGCTGAGAGTGGGACAAATAATCTCCGTGGAAGAGCACACCAATTGGTTATCCAACACCAAATGGTCAGCCTTGAAAATGTAGACACAAGTAACATTATATGGATTGAGCATGTTATATTTAGGTACACACACACACACACACACACACACACACACACACATACACACACACACATTTGCATCCAATAACAATGAAAAAGAGTTCATAAATTTGAAAGATAACAAGGAGGGGCATATGGCAGGGCTTGGAGGGAGAGAAGGAAGGCATGTTATAATTATAATTATAATTAAAAAGAACTTGAACATTAGTTAAGACAAACAAAGTAAGAAAAATGCTTTGAGATTTAGATTTGCCTTACATCAGACTATTTCTTACGTGGTCCTGTCTTCCACTTCTCCTTTTCATATGCTTTGGGTAGTGAGCCCAGTTTACTCAGTGTTTTCTGAGAGAGTCTTAACATTTTCTCATTTCTTTATTTCATAGTCTTACATGTTCATACATTCTCCTTGCAAGGTTCAACACAGTCTCTCTTCTTCTTTGATCCTCTTTGCTCCATCCTTCCAGTTTGGAGGAATCTCCTTTTTCAGTGTCTCCAGGAGACTTTGGCTGATAGTGTGCTTTGGTTATCAAAGACTAAATTCCGTGGGCAGAGACCATGTCTGCTTCACCTCCGTGGCTTTCAGGAGGCCCTAGAGATGCCTCCTCATAATCATAAAGGGTTATGAAAAGGATTTATATTTACACTGATAAGAAAATTGCTTCCAAGAATTATGAGAACTGTCTCTGATAGCCAGGTGGCCTTCAGATCTCATGGCAGCGGGGCCAACTTCTACAGCATGTCCTGAGGTGGGAGCGAAAATTATCCAGCCCTCCCTTTTACCTTTCTATGAATAAGAGCTGAAGAGCTCACTCTGAACTCTCACAGAAGAGTGTGATAGACTGAATTGGGGGAACTACTTGCAGTTTTATTTACAAAGGTATCCTGAGATTGACTCTTAGATTTGGGCATGGAATAAGGCTAGACCCAGACTTCCATCCATTTTTACCTGGAGATATCTGGGAAAGTATTCATTACCACTCTGCTCTGTGGGGAGAGGATGGGCTAAAAGTTCTCTGAAGACTGTCCACCCTGACAGTTGTTGAGTCTCTCCAGACAGGGCCTTCTGGTCTACCTTCTCCTTGGCTACCGATCACATGATCAGTTGACTGCACACAGTTCCTCCTAGGTTTTGCAAAGGAAGAAGGATTAAATGTCCTCAGCTCTGAGATCATAATGTGCCTCTAATCACTTTGTAAAGTTTTTCAGCCTTCTGTAAAGGAGTGATACAAAGCAATAAGGAGAAACTTGAGAATATTCTAAAAATCTGACAGACCAAGGAGGTGTCTGTTTGGAAGGCAGGAGGCTCTACTGTTTTTAGAGCTCCACTAACCCAGGCATACCTTATTGTCTACATAACATTTAAAGCTGATAGCTGGACAGGATATTCCTTGGAGATCTGATGAGATACAAAGCAAAAGGAGCTCCGTACCACGGGGTTGCAGACCTACACTGAGCCCTATTAAAAGACAGCCAAGCAGCTGTGAATTCTCCAGTGCTTAGCATGGCACAGCTTCTCACCAGCCCTGAATATCTCCCACTACAGACGCTTCATCCTCTTGACAGTCTCCATGGCATATAATTCATTCCCTTGGCCAACTGCACACCTCAAATACCTGACATGTTATCTCCCCCTCTCCCCAATAGACTCCTCTCAGGATAGCGTAGGATTGGACGTCCCTGTATATGTCCACCATGTTGTAGCATCTTTATGTGCTGTGTGTGCAAATACTGAAGGTTCAGGGTCACCCTCTGCCCCTGAGCGTTCCCGATAGGAATGATGGTGTGAAAACGCTAAGCCTCCTGCTAGACAAATTAAGGGCTTTATTCTAAGAACAGCAAAGGCCCTTGCCTGCAAGAGCAACTTCCAGCAGTTTTCCTGGCCTGGAATCAGCATGCAGAGTGAACTGCCTACAGGGGGTGGAGGTGTTGGCTTGGGAAATTTTATATGATTATTGGGGTGGGATCAGACCCTCAGCAGCTCAGCGCCCTGCCAGGCCCACCGAACAGCCACCCCTGTTTCCGGGCAAGGCTTCACACAGCAGCTGTTTTCTTCTCTTACTGAACAGCAAAATATTGCTGAATGATGGACAGGACTGAGGAAACATTCCAGGACCTGGATTCTCTGGTTCTGCTATGAGTACTGAAGGGCAGAGGTGGCCATCTAATCCGCATCTGAGATTCATTTGCCTGTCACCTTCTAGATTCTCCTAGTGTATCATACGATCCATCCTGTGGCTATAGGAACATATTAGCTTGCCTCAAAGATACCCAAGTCTGTGGTACAGCTAAAGGAATGCAGGGAATCGAGGCAGAATGTGCGCTCTGCAGCACAGTGTCTCAGTCTTTTTTTTAACATATGTCTCTTTTGGAGAAACATACATCTTGAAAGTTCTTTTAAAGTTTGTGTTTCAAAAGGAATAGGAGTGTTTTTAAAAAATTTTTTTGGTTTCCAAATATGAAATTATAATATTGAATATATTTAAAAAAAACTACAGATGTCCTCCCTGAGATGTTTAAAAATCTTTTTGAGGTATAACATTCACATACGGTATAGTACATGGATTTCCTCACACACATGCCTTTGATTAAACACCACCCAGATATCTAAGAAATGTTTTTAGCATCTCAAGAGGTTCTGCCCCTATCCTTCCCAGTCAATCACCTGACCCCCGACCCCATTGATATGGAATATGACTGATCTTAGCTTCTGTCTGCGCAACTTGCCTTTGTCTGCCCTGGAGCTTCATATACACAAAGGTGTGGTTTGGGTTGGCTTCTTTTGCTCAACTGTGGGTTTCAGCATAGAGTAGTATAGATTATCCTCACCTTACAACAGGGTTCATTCTCAGAACTCCCTCTGTGTTGAAAATATCCTAAGGAAAATGAACTGTATGCTCTTACCCTGTCACCATAGCTTATTGATGTTAACCTTGCAGTGTCCAGTTGTTTCCCTTTGAGGTCATGCGACTTATTGGAAGCTGCAGCTCACTGCCTCACTGCCTGTCTGTGCCAGATAGAGACAATTATATATTATGTCAGCAGACCTGAAAAAAATAAAAAGAATTCTACGGGGTCTGTTTGGTTTTTGCACCATCATAAGGTCATAATGTGTGGGTTGAAGCATCAGAAGTCATGGGCTGTTGGGGGTGAATTCTTCATTATGCTTATGTAGCCTTCCAGCATGTGGAAAGCCCCATTGTGATTTATGTATCCATTTCTTCCTTTGAGATCCCTGGTAAGCTATAAAATATCCATCGCTGGAGTTATGCAATGAAACCCACCACTTCTTCTCCTCATGTTAGTTAACATGGGCATCTTGGTTTCTCACTTGCAGAATGAGGCACTTAAATTTCTCTCACAGGGTGAGTGTAGGAGCCAGTGTATGTAAAGCCACTGGTAGAGTTCTTGGTGCAACAAGCATTCAGCAAGTGAAACTTTGATTGCAAAGGGGTGTGAGAGTCCTGGCATGTTGCCGGGAGCCCCTGAGGCTAGAGGATGCTACCTCTATGTCCAGGATGTCAGGCTTTGCAGTGGGTTGCACTGCCACAAAGACACGGGGGTGCAGCACAAAGTGTGTGCGAAGATAAAGTGCAAGGAGAAGACAACAGGATTGGGACATGGGGCTTCAGGTGCAGGCTGCACGGAACGGCACGCTTTAGCTTAGGAAGATCTGAACAAGACAGTGGAAGAGGGAAGAGCTGGGGCTGGCTTGGAGGCTATCAGAGCTCTAGGCTGAGACCACCACCACCGCTGCTGCTGCCCATGAGCTTGAGCACAGTGCCCTGCACTAGCTCAAGCAGATGAGGGTGCTCTCTTGTCCTCTCCATGTGCTAGTAAATCCAGTGATGTCCAACCTTTCATATGAGAGGACTGAAGGTCAGGGCCATTGACCACCTCACTGGTGGTCCAGAGCTATTTCTCTCATTATTGTCTTTTCCTTTGGAGAAATGGAGATCTAGCACATTGCCTGAAGTGCCCCGAACTGCTACAATAGCATCTGTGGTGGTAGCCATCCCTTCCTTCTCAAGGCCTTTCAGCTGGTCAGACTCATAGTTAAATGGACAGTTAGTTCAACTTCATTGTCCCAAAGGCCAGTGGCTGTGACAATGGGAGTGCCTGGCTATGGCTGTGCTCCTGACCTCTGTGAACTGTTTCCATGTTTGTGGAGGATTGAAAGCCAATGCCTTTGTTTTGTGTAGAGGAAAAACTTGGAGACAGGGTATATAATGGAATGAATTATTACCCCCCTATCCCAATTTGAGTGTTAAAGCCCTTAGTATCTAAGAATTCTGTCAGGTCTTCAAAGAAACTCTGACTGGGTCATTGTAAAAGAAAAGTGATTAGGACAGAGAAACAAATAGTGGGAAGACCTTGGGAAGGCAGTCATCTTTTAGCTTATGAGAAAGACCGCAGAAGAAGCCAACTGTGGCCATACCTCAGCCTTCTCTTGTGGGAAGAACATTTCCATTGTTCAAGCTGGCCATACTGTTCTGCTTCTATGATGTCCCCAGAAAACCAGAGCAGCAAGCCACTCATGTTGCTTGAAACACAGAGAAAAGCATTAAACATTTAATAATAGCAGTGTTAGTTTTCATGGTCAATCTGCCTTGCAGCTACGAATAGTCCAAGGCCACTTTGTGGTGAAATACCTCGTGGGGAAAACAAGATGGCTTCTTTCGTATCAGGAGAGCTGCATTTCTTTTTAAAACCTGGGCCAGGCTCCAGGAATATTCATTACTGAATGCTGCCTGACCATGCTAGTTCACCTATACTAATACCATACAGGCTAACATACAATAGCTCATCATATTTTACCTGTGTATTTCCCAAGGGATACAGCTGCCCCTTGTCCTTTGTCATAAGACCCAGGGAGATGGGATGCTAGGAGGGAGAGCTGCGGGAGACCTCAGGCTCCTTCTTTCACACACATTTGGAAAGGAGATGTTTTTGGAGTCCAGAGGAGCCTGCCACCTCCCCAAGGAGATAGATCACACAGATATATATCCCGGGACCATCATAAATGTCTCAGCTTTTGATGCATCTGAGTGACTTACAGAGCCAATAGCTTTGATCAAGTACCCAGCTCTACTGGTGTAATAGAAAGATAATGAGAATTGAACAGCGAGAGGCTGGAGTCCGTTGTATGTGTGTGTGTGTGTGTGTGTGTGTGTGGGTGTGGGTGTGTGGGGGGTGATGGCAGGATGGCCTTGGGGAAGGTGAGGCAGAAGGAGCTGATAGCTGCTGTTCTGCTCCTTCACAAGCTTGCTGTGTAGGCTGCCTTTTCGGGGTTATGATGTAGAGGTAACCGTTGCCTAAGAGATTGGTGCTTTCCTGAACATGCTCAACCCTTCTCTTAGGTGAGGCTTCCTCCCTCCAAAACACATTCACTGTAGCTACCCTGTCCTTGTCCCAGAAGCCCCACTGACAGAAAGGCAGTGAGTGACCCCTCACTGATTGATATAAGCTCAGAGAAGGAAGGAATAAGAGCCAGGGAAGGCACACCTACACCCTCCTTCCACATGCACTGGCCTTTTAGCTGTCAGCATAGGGGGAGCACCAGACACCCTCCCTTTTGCCTGCATTTGTCTATCCAACTCCCCTTTTCCCTTTCTCTCCTCTTTTCCTCTGTTACTACCTCTCTGTTTCTTCTTCCTTCTCTTCCTCCCTAGTCTTTTGTGTAGCATGGCTACTATTTCCCTCTCTCTTCTGTCTTCTCCCTTTATCGTCTTCATTCTGGTTAATTAACTTTCAGTCTTAAGTGCTATTTATTGAGGATGAACACTCAGCACATTGGTAAGTTCTAGGCTCAGGGAACATTGAAGAAGAGATGATCAAGGCCCCGCAGAGCCAAAAATCAGGAGAAAAACATGGATGGGGACATCACAAGGGTTAGATGAGAAGATGGAGTGGTCTGCTGAAGGCCCAGTGAATAATGCTTCTCCATGTCTTGCCAGACCCAGGGCCACCGAGAAGCAGATAAAATGACTAGGCAAATGGGAATGAATCAAATTACCGAATGGGCCACTATGGGAGATGTAGTTTATTTCTTAGGCATACTTATGTATTCTTAGGTGTACTACCTCATACAGACTCTCATAGTGCATCCTACTCAGCTACTGGTCCCCAAGTCCTTGCAGCAAGACTTGTATCTAGGTAGGAACCTACTGCCTAGAAGAGCAGGTATGTGTTAGAGGGGCTTGTCGGGGGAAACTTTTTCAACGACAAAGGGAAAAAGAGGACACCAACAATCCCCTGACCTAGAACACGATCATTAGAGAATATAAATGCATTGACCATGGGGGTGGGGGAGAGGTTCAGAGTAGGATGCTATTCCATTTACATTTCATTCGGAGGAAAACCAGGATGGGGAAGAAATACCTCTTCCAGCTCCTCTGTCTGGTATCACTACTCACAATGTGTGTGTGTGTGTGTGTGTGCGTGTGTGTGCGCGCGCGCGTGTGTTTTACAGAAGAGAATTGCATCTAGTCTAGGGGCCACACAGTCCTCTCCTTATGTGCCAGGGGTGACATTGAACTTGACATGCTTCAAGAACAGCTACCGACCTCAGTGTGATAAGTGCCAAAAAATTCTAGATAAAATTAGGTAGCCTTATTTCCTCTCCTTCTCTCTCTAACCTTCTCCTGTACAAAACAAAACTCCAGGGAAGTCTTTCATTCAGCTATTCAGTCAACAAATATATATTTAATGCCTATTAGATGCAAGCTACTTTACTATGCAGGAGAAATATAAAGATTAGTAAAGATTAATAAGAAGTGGCTTCTGCCCCAAGGATTGGTATGCCAGGCGAGGCAGACTCATAAATAACAGAGATGCCCGACTGTGACTGGTATGCCTGTTGCTGTTGGTGAAGCCGGTAAGAGCTCTAAGCAAGCCATGTTGGGGCTTTCAGGGTCCACATGAGGAAGGAAAAGTTGCTTAGGGGAGTAGGTGGTATTTGAGTTAAGCCTTGAATGGCGTGTAGAATACAAATAAAGAGATACTGTCTTGGCCTTGCAAGTAGAAGGAACAGCATCATAAAAGACTCTCTGGAGCTAGGAATTCTAAGGCTATTTCCAGAGGTTGGCAAGTAGTCCAGTTTGTTTTAGACATTGTATAAAATGAAAGATACAAAAAAGGTGAAACCCAGGCTCTTGAACGCCATTGTAGCAGTTTGTCTACACTTTGGTCACCGGAGTGAACATGAAAGTTGCTAAGATGTGGCTTTATCATTACAGCCATGGATGTTTTAGGAAAACCACACTATTGAGTAGAGGGAACAGAACTTGAAGATGCTAAGCACATTTGGAAGCTTTGGGGCATCCTATGGTAGGAGTTTTGACCTTGAACAGTGGCAACCAGATAGGAACAGGTGCATAGAGCCTAGGGCATGGCCTAATTTCAGGGCTTTTTTACACTACACCAAGGTCTGTGAACACAGAAGGAACATAAAGACAGGGGCATTTGTACCTGCAATTGAGACTAGTCAAGGCATGTGCAAAAGAAGCTCATGGGATGTGAAAGTTGCAGTAGGATCCCTTCAGGACATGATATGGTGGCAGATACCACATGATGAAGTATAAAGGATGAGGTAATGAGCAGGCCTACTGTGGCCTGTGGGAGTCCAGGAGACTTAATGGAAAAAGGGGGATTTGTGATTTCTCTGATGGGCATTGTTCCCTCAGATGAAAATGAAGTTCTACTCAGGGTGGAAACAAGAAAAGTAGAATTGGAGAGAGATGCTTCAAGACAAGATAAACCTTGGTCGTGGATTAGTTAGCCTGGAGTAGTGTTCTGAGCTCCTGGATGTGGGTTTCTGCTGTAGGATACGGTCTCCTCTCTCTCTCTCTCTCTCTCTCTCTCTCTCTCTCTCTCTCTCTCTCTCTCTCTCTCTCTCTCGTTGACAGCATCCTTCCATTATTGCTTGGACTTCATGACTTTCTTGTTCTCAGAAAGCGAGCGAAAGGAGCTTATTAAGTGAAGTGGCTGCCAAGTGTATTTAAGATGAACAAAGCATAGATCACTTTTTTTCCCTCACCACATACCACACATAATTGTATGAAGGGCAGGATTTATTTCGTTTGCATTATGATTCCCCCCCCAAGCTTAATTACAGTGTTAAAAAAAAAAGGCAACTCCGACTTGAAAGGAACAAACTCCACGGTCCTGGGGACCAGCATGACCACTCTGGATTTGAAACACTATTTCTTTGTGAAAGGAATTAATTGTATAGGAGACTTTGGGGGCTTATGTAAAAACACATTTTATGAAAATAAACTTGAACAGTCATTAAAATGAATAGTTGTTTTAAACCAGACTCTAACTCCATGGAAATGCCAAGGAGATTTTTAGACTCCGCCTTTACGGGCATTGTTTTGAGTTCAACTCTGCATTTACTAGGGCAATATCAGGGCCCTAAAGCTAACTCTTAGCTTATAACTAGCAACCAAATGTATAGCTCCAACAGTCGATCAGTAGAAGATGTAAGAAACCGGAAAAGCTTGTGTAGTTCTTAGCTCCACATAACTTCACAAGCAAGTAGTCCTATGTTGGGGGAAACCCAGTATGTTAGTATGAAATGTTGTTTGGCCTCAGACCAATGGACTGATGATGGAACTTAGGTTTTCTTTTGGGCCACTCCCTGGGCAAAGTATAAGTTAGAAATATGCGGGATGATCCCTGCTCTCTCATCCTCTGGAAGTCACATGGGATATTTCTAGCTTAAAACTCTGTGCATGTTAGCGAGTGTCCAGAGATGAGCTCTTTCAGCTGGAACAGGGCTTTGAAACTTGAGCCTGAACACTGTACTTCCCTGGGGCTCATCAGGGTAAGAACATATAAGTAGATTCTTTTGTTGGTGTCTGGAGAGTCCACAGAGCTGATTGTAAAAAAGGTGTGCCAGGGGAGAAGTCTTGGGTTAGATAGCTCTATTCTTGGTATTCTGTGCTTTCCCTGTCTACTATTGTTGGGAAGGTGGGCCTAGAACAACACCGTAGGGGAGTGCAGACTCAGCTTCTGACCTGGGGCAGGTGGGGAAGTAGTGTTCTTTTGAACTGGGAGGAACCTGAACGCTGGGTCCCTAGTACTTGGAAGAATGCTGCTCTCATTTTCATAACTCCCACTACACACTCACGGTCTCGGCTCTAAATCACGTGTATTTCTCCTGACCTTATGGCCATGCTTTCTTTGCAGCGAGACCCTTGCAGTTACTTAGATGGAAGCCTTGCAAGAGAGGGAAGAAGAGGGGCCCTTGTGGATGTATGTGGAGAGGTTCAATACTCCGATCTCCTTCCAGCTTTATGCCGACGTCCATGATTAACTGGTGGGCATTGACCTCAATCCCAGCCTTGGTAGTGGCAGGTTTGTTTCCTGTAGAGTTGCTCTGAGTTTTCAGCAAAGCATGCCCCCCGCCCCATCACTCTATTATAAGAAAGCAGAGGCAAGGGAGAACAAAATCAGAACGTATTATGTGAAAAAAGAGTTTATTTTTCAATAAAAGGGGGAAAAAAAAAAACAAGAAGAGGAAGAAATTTGGCAGCTCATTATTAACTTTACTAGGTCTGAGGTCTGACTTGTAACTATAATATAAACAATGCCTTGGACACCAAACATTTGTAAACAGATGATGAGAAAGAAAATGTATTAGATGTATCAAACAAAGAACCCAAAAGCAAAATCAAACTAAACAAACAAACAAACAAACAAACAAAAAACAAAGCAAAACAAAAACACAGGTAGGTGGTAGGATTACTTACTCATGAAGTTATGTGGAACAAAGCACCATACAGGCTCTTCCGGTTTCTTACATCTTCTACTGGTCTACCATCGGAGCTATACATTTGGATCCCAGTTATAAGCTAAGAGTTACCTTTGGGGCCCTGATATTGTCCTGGTAAACGTAGAGTTGAACTCAAAACAACGCCCATAAAGGAGGCATTCAAACTCCTTGGAGTTAGAGTCTTATTTAAAGCGACTACTTGTTTTCATGATTGTTAAAGTCTATTTTCATAAAATGTGTTTTTACATAAGCCCCAATGTTTCCTATGCTTTTCTGTTCACCTCTTCAATCCCCTGATTCAAACCAGTGTTCACCTGGTGTAAATGGTGGGATCAACAGGAACCAGAAATCTCCAGAAGTCTGGTGCATATTAAACAGTGAGGGGAGAGAGGGCACCTGGGTAGCTGGTGCCTGTCAGGGCAGCAGAAAAATCTGTGAAAGAGATCCTCCAACACCCAGGCGGGACAGCGGGCTGCTGTGAGGGTGTCTCATAGTTGTCAGAGGCCCAGGGAAGCTGTATTGTTCCTCTCTTTGGGTATGTTCCTTTGCCACCTTACTTCCGGCCATCCATCCTTTATGGAGCACAGTGGCATGAGGATGTATTAGTTTTGTGGCAACTATAGCCTAAGAGTCTGGGATGACTAAATTGTAAAGTGGCTCTCCCTTCGTCTGAGTCTGAAGCTGAGACCTATATACTCATGTCTGGCTCCCTGAGAGCAAGAACCAGATCAGCCTTATCTTCTGTATTCCACAAAGAAGGTCCTTCTGTGACATGTGGAACATGACCTGTGCTGGAAAGCTGGTCAAATTATTTATTATTTATTATTATTATTATTATTATTATTATTATTATTATTATTATTATTATTATTATCGGCAGCAGAAACACATTCAAAATTTAAAGTACTAAAGTACATTTTGGTCTGGACCCCAAAGGCATAGCTGGAAATACAGGGTCATGACATTTCTCCTCTTCTTCAATGGCAGGGCTCAGTGAATCAATTCAAATCCATTAAGGTTTTTACAATGACAGGAGGAGAAAAATCCTCCCAGTGAACACTCTTAGGGTACTGTGACCGAACACCATTTCCTTGAACCTTGGACCATTTTCTCATTTTTTCAAATCCCATCAATTGCAATCCCTCCTTGAGGCCGAATATCTGTTTTTTTTTTCCCCTTTCCTATTTCTTGACACAAAAGCCTATAGCAAAGGCTTGTAGATACATGAATTACATACTTGTTAGTAACACTGTGTGGCTCCACGTTCAAGAGGTAACATGGAAAGAGTTGGCAATTTTTCTGAGTTTGTAAATCTAAAGAGGTAATTGCCTTCAAAACAGCAGGAGTGGGCACCAGGGCAGGAAACCTGGCTTCGAGGCCTGGGCTGTTCTTGTTACCTGTGTTATCCTTGTCTATGATCTTTTTCAAGTGAAAGTGTGTGTGTGTGTGTGTATGCCTGTGTGCCTATATACACCTATGTGCATGTGGGTATGTGTGTGTGTGTGTGTGTGTGTGTGTGTGTGTGATGTCTTAAGCAAACTGTTTTTCTGCAGAAACACAATTGAATTTGAAAATTTAAATTAAACATGTCTTCTGCAGGAGCACATCTGCTGCACAGAATGAAGCCCATCCCATCAATACCATTGCCTGCCGAGCAATGGAGCCATTCCCTTCGAATTCCTAGCACAGGACCGAGGCTAACAGCCCAGTATTAAATATTAAGGTCCCTTTTTTCTCCTTCTTCACATTTTGCTGTTCTCTTTCAGAGAACACAAAGAACACTGACATATTTTCGGGAGCTCAGGTGGATAGTTAATGGACTGGAGAAGCTTTCAACTCAGCTGCAGCGATACGTAAAGAGAAAACTTAATTACACTCAGGATTCAGCGGGCTAACTGGATAATCAGAGAACCTGCTGTATCTCGGAGCATCCAGGATGCTACTGAGTTTTGATACTTTAGGTTCAAGCACCTCTAAAGGGTGGGGCTGTTGCCAATTAAAGTATGCTGCAGAGCTTTACAACTTAAAAGTATTATTTTTTCATGCTGATCGGGAAAGCTCTTCAATGTGTATTTAGCCTGATGTACAAACATGGAAATGAACATATAAATAAGATCAGCTGGATGGGATGTTTATTCTTCCCATGACAACTCTTTATATGCATCTCAACTTGGTTGGTCATCCTGTAATGCCATTTGCCCTAAGATCATCAGGAGCACATCCTCCTGATTTGTGGTCTTCTTTCCAAACCCTGACCCCATAGATATGCTCCAGAGAGGGAGATTTCTTGATCTCTTGAGTGAGAGCTCAGTATTCATATTCATCTCCTTAAAATGGCTTGTGGGTTGAAAGAGCAAAGTTTGCAATCATCTCATCTTGCCATTAGATCAGGAGTCAGGTGTATTAAAAAAATGGGTAACGACCATGTCATGACTTGAACATTGATGATGGTCCAAGATTCCATCACTCATATAGCACTAGGCTACTGGTAATCTATTCCCTTCCTTTCTAGTCTCAGAGAGTTATCTCACCCAGAACAGTCTAAGGTATAACTCAATTAGTTAGATGCATGGATAATGATGCCTGTGATCTTCAGGGTTAAATTCTGTATGAAAATGAGAAATAGGAGAGAGAATAATTGTATTTACCAAGTAGCAAAATGTAGTTCAAAGAAGGATTCCATCCAAGTGGCTTTTGTTTACCTTTGCTGCTATACTGGCTCCTCATTCCTCCTCAGCCTGGACACATCCCATGCCATGTGACATGTTTCTTATTCTGGTGGCTACCACAACTTTCTTGAAAATAACAAACATCGGTCTTTGTAATTCTACTGCATTTCAAAATATACAGACCGTGGCGGACGCTTGTCAAAAGGCTGTGGATGGACAGAGCATGTTAGGCAAGACTTGGGGACAGTGGCATAGCAACCAGCTCCAGGAGTGATAGAATCAGGATGTTCAGCTGAGGAGAAGGACCTATGAAACAAGTGAAAAGTTACCTTAGTGGAGCTGGTTCCAGGCCACAGGGAGCCTCCAGAACAACCAGAGAAGATACTGTTGCATCACACAGCACCCGATGAAGACCTGTGTGTGACCCAGCATGGATGCTAAGTCACAGATGAGAACACAGTAAAATGGATTGGTCACTATTAACCAGGTACCAGATGAGGCAATACAGAGAATCTTGAAATTACAGAAGCTTCAGTAAAGTTGGTTGTTTTCCTCATTGTAGATCTGTCTGTTTATATATGGTTTCTGCTAAGAGTAATGAATGGAGAGCCTGTTCCAGGCACCGAGGATACCAAGGATAAATCACATGCCATTGTTCCTTTAAGGAGATCACATTCTGGTAGAGGAGATACAGCTGTGCATAGTTATATATGTAAATTTGGATGTAAAAAAATATAGGCAGTGTATATAAAGCAGAATATTCAATTTTCAGAGTATTTCATGGAGAATGCTGTGGGCATACCAAAAAGAGAGTGATCAATTTTACATGGATGGGTCAAAGAAAATTCCACACAACCAGGATGATTTTTAAAATATTTATGACCAAGAAAGAGATAATTGTCTCCTATACAAGTGTTTCCCATGAAATAGCGTGGTCCTCTGTAAAAAAAAAAAGGTGGTGCTGAAGTAATGAGTAACTCCTAGAATTCACAGTGAATTCTCACACTCTGAAGCTGTTCTGGAAACTATTAGTAAAAATAAACAGACAGACAAACAGACAAGTCTGGTTTATTTGCCTTGGCTTAAAGTATCAATTTCCAAACTTAGTCACTGAGTTTTTGTATGGCAGAATGTTTATCAATGTCTTGGTATCTTAGCACCTATTAATATCTTGCACTTATCAAAACCTTTAAGGGACATGGTGGATATCCTGGAATGGGTGGGCATTATCTGAAGACCAGGGGCCATAATGGTCTTTCCGGTTTCGAGGCTTTCGCATGGTTTTTAGTGTTCTCATGAGGACTGATTATGTTACATGTATGGCTTTCCATATCCAAAATTCTCTTGATAGACACCAAACTTTGTGAGGATGTTACACTCGCCAAATGAGAATAATGCTTGCAGATTAATTCAGAGACCGTAACACACACACACACACACACACACACACACACACACACACACACACACACACACACACAGCACAATGAGTTCTGGGACATTCAGCTTGTGGCTTTCTTAGGCTTTAGCTTTATCTGTAATTTTGGTGCCAGTGCAGAAATCACTTGTCAAATTACCTGGAGATGTTTTCCTTTTAGCAGCTGAATATTTTCAAAGCTCCGAGGAAAAGAGGACCCCTATTGTTATAATGAAAAAGTTCAGCCTTAAGTGAGCAATAACATCAAAAGCTTACCAATAAACCGGTCCAGAGTGTCTGCTGCGCTTGGAAGGGTTGGGACGACTGGTTTCCAAAAATGTTTTTGACTAATAGGTATTAATAATTTGCACGCGAATGGGGTTCAGCACAATATTTCAATGCAGTATGTGATGTGTTGATCAAATTTAGTCTCTGCTTACTCACTCCTGCCCCTCCACTCCCTCTTCCCAATGGCTTGCAATCATTTTTTTACCTGACTTTGGTTATTTGATCACAAGCAGCGTGCATTGGGACAGGCCTGTTCAATGTGTCTGCAATGTGAAATCGGAAATATTGACATCAGGTTTTCAGGGATATATTGCAATTCATAGACCCCTCGGTAACAAGTCGATCTAGATCCACTGCTTGTTTAGTTGAGAGCATCTTTGATATAGGCCAGCACTATTCCTTCTTTTCCAGCTGTCCATTTCTTTCCTTTTTACCCCAAGAAAAAACCATGGAAACCATCACAAGTGATTGTGTTGAACCAGTGATGGAGTCCCAGGGCTGGCATAACTACTGTGTCTTTTGTGCGTATTTGGTAAAGAGGAGGTTTTGAGAGATATTTCTTAAGTGGATGAACATCTTTCGGCTCACCTTGAGCAATATTCAGACTTGAGCCTTTTAGCGCAGTTATGGGAAGATCAGCCAGGGCAGTTTGCAGCCCTTGATTTCTAAAGTCATCATGAACCTGTTCGGATGCCACTGTGCTCAGTCCCCAGGATAGCTAGACCTGAAAACATTTCCTTTCGCCTTCCTTCCAACGTGCTCGCCTCGGCAGACCTCTAGCCAAGCCCCTCTGTCTGGGAAAGGTGCCAAGAAGGAGGAGTCCACGGACAAAGTGTGGAAGGTATCTGAGAGTAATGAGAAAAACATCTCGCTGTACACACGGCTCCTTCTGCTGAGAGCTTCGGCAAGAGGCTGAAAGGCACATTCTTCAAAACCCTGGACCTTAAAAGGAATGTATCTTGGCCTGAAATGTCAGCTTGGCTGTGCCCCAAAGTGCAGAACAGTTTCTTTCTTTCTTTCTTTCTTTCTTTCTTTCTTTCTTTCTTTCTTTCTTTCTTTCTTTCTGGCATGATAATACCCAGCCCCCTCCCCTCCATTCTGGAGATGGTTCACAGAACTGATGGAATTTCAAGCCATCACTCAGCCAAACTGTATTGGATTTTTATCATAATGCAAAGAGTTTTAAAGTTGTATTTCTATCTTTTTTTTTTTTTTAACCTTCTTTACGGCCTGCACTTCAAAATCTTGTCTTATTTAGAGTCAGTGGCATTAGCTATATCTAAGTAAGTCTTTTCTCTGGACCCTGGGGTCAGCTGAGTCACTGTCATTTCCCTCACCTTTTAAAAGCTGGTCTAAGTGTCCACTTCTTACCTCAGCAGGCTGGGTCAGGAGTGGTGTGGCCAGAGGATGAGATCATCCCCCTGTGTCATTGCCTGGCTTAGAGCTTATCCTGCACAACTGCCCCTTGCCGAGTTAAATCTGGGTTCCTGAAGCATCATTCTTCAGTGATTTATTTTCATCCTTGGAGTCGTTACACATTGTTCTTTTAAATGGATTCCAACTTCATTTGGAAATTTGGCTTTCCTCACTTCTGACCTTAGAGCAGAAGGCCCCTTGAGTTTAATTGCTTGATGGTACTTTAGAGTTGACTGGAAATTACTCTCCCCCCCCCTTCTTGTATTTGGAAAGATCCAGTGTCCCTTCTGCAGGGAGAGGGTTCTGACTGAACTCTCTTCCTTCGTATTGCAGAGTTTCAAAGTCACACTGTGAGCATGCAAAAACCAACCATCCACCTGCTGGCTTTCTGAAAGGAAGGGTGTTTGCATAAAAAAAAAAAAAAAAAGCAATCACTATATATCTGTAATGTGCAGGGCACATGAAGGGGTCCCACGGAGACAAAACCTTCAGTTGTTCATTTGTTTGCTTGGGTGCTCTATGTCATATGGATACAGATTAAGCATGGAGCAAGATACCGGGAGACAGGGGAAATTGCATCTGTATGTTGGCCGTTGTGTCTCCTGATGGTCAGAATGCACCTGTGATCGGACAGTCTTGAGCCAGAGGTTTAGCTGTTGTTGCTCTACTGGAGATGAAGGCACCAATTGCCACACATGCACACTAACAAAGGGTCTGTATTCTCCAGAGACCCTGATTTCATAGTCATAGTGCAATTCTGACCTCTTCCCACCCTTTAAGGTGGGCTTTTGTGGATGATTGTGGGAAGAAATATCTTAACGTGAGGTCCAGTCCATCACGATTGTGGGATGTGGGTTACCTTACCCCAGTGAATATGCTACCAACCTCATAAATACTTATAAAACTTTGTTTAAAGCCCATGCTGCAGAACCCACCTGGCTGCTTCCTTTCTTGGTGCAGCCCACTCCAGTCATTGCTTGGTGTGTATGATTTGTATTGCTAAATAAAATTCTGCTTGACAGCCTGTGCCTCTCAACTGAATTTTTTTCCCTCAAGAGGAAAAGAATGGAAAGACCCCCATCTCCCAACTCCAGACCCCGGGATTGCACTTTCTTCTAAGCACCTAACCTGGCTAAAGCCTTTTTCAGAGTATAAAGAGGGCAGAGAGAAGACTGTCTCTTTCATTGCAGCCTCAGGGACTTTATAGTCGAATAGGGGGGAAGAGGTTCATGCAGAGCAGGAGCATTAGTCCAGGGAAAGCGTGTTCCTGACATTGAGCTGGGCTGCCTGCTATTGTCCTGTAAACCACAGCCCTCTGACTCTTCTGTGTGTGGGAAAGGTGCTTCTGAGAGTTACTGGCATTCTTCAAAAACAACAGCAACAAAGCAACAGCAACCATCATACAACAAGAACAAGAACAAGAACAAGAACAAGAACAAGAAACAACAACAACAAAACTCCTTGGTTCCTGGCTATAGGGATTCAGTTTTGTTCCTGTAACTTTCTCTAAGCCAGATTCTAGCCATCTCTACTTTCTTTGTTCCTAAGTGACTTTGATTTTCAATACAGTTACAAGTGTCTTGGGTCTTTTAATGTAATGAAATAGCTTTTAAATAAGGGCAGAGACACTGGGAAGAAGGCCATGACAGATTTTCACCTTTTCTCCCTAGCCATTAGCCACTAGTCCTTGCTTGTGTGACCATTTGAGTGTTACTGGTGGGGGAGAGGGGACAGGAGGCACATCGGCAGGAGATGGGAAGGGACTCTCAGAAGCTGCATTCTGGACTCTGAGAGTTGGATTCCTTTGGGTTTTCTGTAGAAACAGCTTTGTGCCCTTGTGCTCAGTGGTAGGCTGTCATAATTTCAGTTCTTTCTGATCTCAGAGTAGGTGGGAATTGCCAGGTGGGAGGGATGCTGGTACTGTCCTGGAAATGTCCTCTGAAGGTGTCCTCTGAAGGTTTTTATGTCTTCTCTCTGTCTCATTTTATTTTCTGCTGCCTGTATGTGCTTATGCACACACACACACACACACACACACACACACACACACACACACCACCACCACCACCACCACCACCACCCCCACCCCATCCATCCATCCATCCATCCATCCATCCATCCATCCATCCTTCTAACACATTACCCATGCCCATGGGAGGGGGGAGAGAGGAAAGGGAGAGAGAAGGATAATGGCAGAGAGGGATAGATAGATGATAGATAGATAGATAGATAGAATGATAGAACATACAGAGGATCCTTATGAGGAATGCAGTGTGAGACAAAGTAGCCACGTGGCCATTTTGTGAGGACATGCAGAGGTGTATGTGGCAAAGCCCCAGCCTGGGGATGAGAAGCTTCCCTCCTAGTTTTTATTTTTAACCCAGTAGACCTGGGCAAGTTACTTGTCTTTTTCTGCATTGTATGACTAGATGGTTAACAGGATAATTCCTGACCTTTCTGTGAGACTCAGGGCTTCCTCTTCTACCTTTTTGATGTTTCCTAATATGAAGCAGGGACTAGAAATCAACACCTAGCAGATTTTACTTTCTCTGGACCTATGGAAGACTTGGGATAGAAGTGTCACTATGGAAGGCCATGTCTTATAGGATGTCTGGGACCAAAGCTGAAAGCTAAGTCCAAATATGTGACCCACAATTTCCTAGCTTCAAAAAAATCATGGGATCCAGGGTACAACACCTCACAGGTCTGGGGAATGGAAGAAAGACATCAAGGAAGCAGGGTCCCTGTAATAAATGTTTATGTCTAAATTATAATATATATAATTTATATAATATAAAACTATGATTATTCCAGGGTTCAATTTGCGTAAGATAAGGAGGATAAGGTAGTTTACAGCATTGGTATGCAGGACACCTGATCACCTTCTTCTAAGATGAACAAAGGAAAGGGCTTTTTCCTTTAATTTTCTTCTTCCTTGAGGACTAAGTGTCTCAGAGTGAAACACACTGAGGAAAATCATCTAATGTCCACTTAATCCAAACCCCCGTAGCTTTCACATCAAGGTGGAGACCTGATCGTGCCCAAAGGATACACACTTAGGGCTTTTCCAGTATTATCCTCAACTCTCACTCTCAGGTGATGGATTGCATACTCTGTGACCCTTGGGAATATGCAGATAAAGATTTGTCTCTAAAATTTAAAAGCCAAGAATGGTTGCCTGAGTCAACAGTCTAATTATGTGATCACCGATGACTGTAGGCAAAATGGTTAGTTCCTGGGGGTGAATATGTCTCATTCAGGCAAATTGCCCAGTCACCCCATCCTTCTACTGTTTCATGCCCACGTGACCTTTACTGGAAACTAATTTGGCGACTCTGACGTTTGAGATTATCCCAATGTGGCTTTGCTGCCCTTATCATGAATTATCCGTGTAGCCACTCACCCACGCACCCCTCTCCCTACCCACCCACCCAGCAGTGTCAACCACAAGGCTAATTTTGGATCAGACTTGATGACCTCTCTGTTCCCTTGGACTAGACTCCAGATGCATGTCTGATGTTTGAACTCCATCATCACCTACTGATTATATGATCTCTTGTACCTCGTTTTCCTCACTTATAAAATAGGAATGACATTTCTGTCTCATAGTGAGAGAGATAGGTACCCTAAAAGACATTATAACTAAGAATATGAAAATGCTTAAAAAGGTGCTTGGCACACTGTAAATGCCACATTAAAAAAAAAAGCGCGATTGAAAAAAATGGTTTAAAAGAACAGCTATCACCATTGGTTGTTATTCTATAGAAGCTAAGAGAATCCCTTCTGGCTGATAACTCTATGGAAATATGGGACCGGATAGTGGTAACACCAGTCATCACGACACCATTAACCTGAGCGGAATTCTCAGTATTAACTTCGAGGATAACTTGAAAAGAAATGCAAACCTTTTGTGATTGTATGCAATTAGCTTTCCAGAGGCTGCGCAGATCAGCTCTAGGTCAATTCTGTGTAGTTTATATATCATAGCGTTGACTGACCAGCATCCTATTGGTCACTTCCTCTAACCAACCTAGGTGCTACAGGTTTGAGAGGTCCTCAGATAAGATGTACACTTTCTTCCTCACTTGCTGAGTCACATGTTCTTGACTCCTTAAGTAGCTTATATTGTTGGTGTCATTTGGAACCTTCTCCCCAGCTTCAGA
Source organism: Acomys russatus (assembly GCF_903995435.1). NCBI lineage: Eukaryota > Metazoa > Chordata > Mammalia > Rodentia > Muridae > Acomys > Acomys russatus. Next base: position 26,641,580 of record NC_067137.1, read on the forward strand.
CTTGAGGATTATGCGAGTCACTCCACTGTTTCTGTCTCTTATACCATATGAGTCACTGAGTGTGTCAATCAGTTTCATTGCTGCTACAGAATACCTGATATAGACAACTTAAGAAAGATCTATTCTAGCTCTTGGTGTTGGAGGTCTCAGTACATCATGATGAAAAGGGTGTGGCTGAGAAAGGCAGATCAAATCCTCAGAGTTGAGAAGTAGAACAGGAACACACATAATGTGAGTTGGCTTTCTGCTTCCCTATTTATTTCATCTACTCAGCAACACTACACAGTGTTGCTACATTCATGGCGGGTTTCCCACCTCAGTTAATCCTTTCTGGAAACCTCTTCAAAGGCACACTCAGACATGTATTTAAATAATCTCTTGGCCACCTATCCACCCCATCAAAATGACCCATTCTACAGCCTTAGGGTCTGGCTTCCTGATTATTCCTACCCTGTTTCCTGTTCTCCACCTCACTGTTCTCATAAGGAGGACATGGCTTTCCTGCTTTCAGAGATGGCCTTGGGAAATCTCTTCTTAGTCCTAGGACCAGATAGATCAAGATTAAACAGGTCTGAAAGTTGGCAGGACATTTTATTCTTCCAAGTACATTAAAACCTCACATTCTTATTCTGGATTCTCAGGATTTAGCACTGATGAGTTTTTAACACCCACCTCTCAGACCTCCCCTCTGAATTTTCCATGTCTCAGTCCTTTGCCTTGCAGCTTGGGTCATGTTATGCTCACCATCAGTTGTGCCTGTCCCTCTGCCATGGGGGAAGAAGGTAGCTGTCTGCACCAGGCTGCATGACTATGTCTATTGTGTTCATAACACAAGTGATTTCTGATGGTGGGTAAATTACTTCTCGCTTTCCCGTCCCTTTAATCTGTAAATGGCATGAACAATATACCTACCTCATGTGGCAGCAGTGAAAAATGAAGAGGTTAATTCACACAGAGGACTGAGAAAACTGCCTGACCTCTATGGAGTACCTAGAACGTGGTAGTTGTTAATACTTTCATTAATCTTTTCCACCTTGCGCTTTGTGGCTGGATTAAATGCAGAAAAACTCCTGCAAGTCCTTGACCAATTAGTTCTTCAGTATTCAAGATTGGATTCAATATTGACTCTTTTCATAGGATTGTCCTTGAAGGTCTGTCACATTTTTGGTTTTCTTTTAATTGTTGTCCTGTTTGTGCTAATAAACTGTCCATTATCCGAGGGCAAGCATTTAGATGTCTTCTGTAGCACCGGGAAGGATGATTGATGCCAAATAAATGCCCAAGAGCCTTTTAATACACGGATCCACAATTGGTTACATTTTCTCTCTGAAACTGCAATAAACTGAGATTTGTGGTCAACTAGAAAAATTCAACTCAGCTGCTCGTGTGTCATCACGTGACTCCTATAAGTCCCCCAGAGAAGGAGTAAGAAAAGATTCCAGTTCATCAGATGAGCACCCACCATGGTGGCACTGCACATGTATGCATGGATTCACTACCACCCGAAGCCACCTGTGATAGTGAGGGTACTTTAGGTGACCACTGGGAACTCTGATCCAGCTGTCTTAAACATAGAAAGGATCCATTAGCCCAAACAACAGGTCGGAAGAGAGGATCCTTCCTGGTCAATAACTGCGGGAACTCAGCTTCGTCATGGAGGACTCAGACTCTTGTCTTCTTGGCTCTCGCTATTGGCTCTGCTGTTGTCTTTGCTTTGTTTCTCTCAAGGCAGCCTCATGGCAGATCTCAGGAAAGAGAAAGGGAAGAGGTCTTTATTCATATCAGAGAGAAAACACTTCACCCAGAAGCCCCAGCAGATTTTATCTTATATATCCGGTCAGAAACTGGATGCATGATGGTATATAGGAGCCACTATCAAGGATAATGCAATCTTCATGTTGGGTTTAACCAATAAGGGTTTATTTACATCTGCAGGAGGAAAACTAAGCACCGGAATAAAATCAAGGCTTTCCAAGCATGAAGGAAGAGGATGGCCACTGGGTAGGTAATCACAGATAGCTGCTTTAGAAGCTCTCATCAAAGGGAGAGAGATGCGTCCACATTATCTGTAAAGATATCGCACCTATTCAAATTTTATGTTAAAAACAAATAAAAAGCATATCATATTTACATGTAAATAGAACTGACTATGACTCAAGTGTGGGCTAGCCTTCAGGTGAAAACAATCTTTGCATTTATCATAGAGGTTTTCCAGCTCAGCACTCCCCAGCTCTTGAAAATTACTCAGTCATTTGAGCCTTCAGGGTAATTGCTTATGATCAGAGATAAACAAACACATTTGCTCAAATAAAGCCCACTTTTACCATTATCAAGGCATAGCGCTAAAGCTTTCAGCATTGGTGTGCCTTTCTTCTGACTACACGTGAGTCCGCCCTTCCGCACTTTTCTTTGTCTACGAGAAATAAACAAAACCAAGCCAGGAATGTCAGAAGATGCTGAAGTCCTCGGTGACTGGCTTTTTCTGGCTCCCCAGCACAGTGCCTCCTGCCCCTGTGAGTCCCTGGCTTTGTAGCCACATAGATACACTTTCAAGCTACCGGATGCATAATGCTCCTTTAATAAATTATTGTTTTGGCCTTTGGTCTCTGTATGCTTGTAACCTTTACTCATCCTTCAAGGCCTGGGTCAATGTCTTGTTTATAAGGTTTATGGATATGATCAAAGTATGACTTTTCAAAGAATAAATTAAAATATCTTTAAAACAAAGTGTAATATTTTCTAGGCTTTACCTGTGTGTAACCCCAGCATCAGAGTGCCTTGCTGCTAGAACCGTCATTGCATCTTGATGTAATTACCTAACTTCCTAGAAAGTAGGGTACCAAATCTAGCCAGACGACTCTGTGACTATCCTCTGTGAGTTTCTTGCTTAAACTAGGAAGACAATAGGGGTAGGGATGGCTAGCAAGTGGTTTTGTATATAATCTTATATTTTCCTAATAAATCAGAGATAACTTAGTGGCTGTGTTACTTATTGCCCTCTTTTAAGACACATCCCAATTTGAGTCATAATCTGATCATTTATGAATAGATTAGCCATTTGCAAATGGGCTCGTTTCTGCATATTTACCTTGACATATATGTACTAATGGCAGTGAGAACCATTAGTGAATTCATTATTTTTGAATTCAGCTTGCACTGCTACAGCTAAGGTTAATTATTGATTTGTTTTATTCTGTGATTAAAGCCATTAGCTACTATTAGCAAACGATGATGTTTGTGCACGTTTGAATATCAGCGGGCTTGCTTTTCATAGCAGGGGCCCAGGCTAAATGACTGCTCTCTGGGACCAAAATCTACAATGGGGGTTCACAGAGCCACGGAAGGTAACCAGTGATTTTTTCCTTGCGATGGAAGAATAAACAGAGTCTGATTGCCTACACTAATTACTCTTCTTGAGCAGATGCTGACCGGAATTTACCTTTAATTAAACTTGGCCTCTGTCCTCATCTGATTTGGGATGACCAGACTTCTGAGCAGGAGATGGAGAGTCTGAGAACTCTCTTATCTCCAAGGACTGCAGACCCTGATTCCAAATGGGAAGTGAAATGCGCTCATTTGCTCTTTGAAATGGTTGAAAATGCAGCTGAAGCCTTAGAGCTTGGTTTTATCTGGGCCCTGCTCTGCTGGCGAACTGAAGGCATTGCCTGTTGTCAGCATCTCTGCCTAGGTCATACCTTTCCTCCCTCACTTGAGGAAGGTTGACCTAAATCCACCTGGTACCACTGCAAGTGAGTTTCTGGATGCCAATGGCCAGGGAGCAGCCCCTCTTTCTCCCTCTCTGTGAGTCAGATGTCAAAGGCTTAACATCCTAAATCCAATATGGAGTCACTAATGACCCGAGTCAGCATGAGGGCTTTCTTCTACCTCTTCTAACACTGAGACTCTTGGAGTCATTTCTCGTCTTGTCTGTGACAATGATGACAGCATAAGGAAAGAGGCAGATAGAGTGTGTGGGAGGCTTTCTGGATTTGGTCTAGAGAAGTATCCATTGTTTCTCTCTGTATTCCCACTGGCCAGAACTTACTAGACACAGCTGTGTGGAAAGGTGGGAAGTGTAGCCTGAAAGCCCTGTCTGAGAAAGGGCGAATCAATTTGGAAAGTCATTTGGCAAGGGTGGGCTGTAGTATTTTTTGCTCGTTAAAACCTGGGCCACTATCGCAGCCTGTCATTTCTTTCTATGATGTTAGAGGGACCACCCATCCCTAGAAAATTCCTCCTGAGTAGTCTTCAGCTTTCTCCTGGGAAGGCAGAGATGAGAGCTGGAGGGTAGTGACAACTCCACATCTCACTTCCTGCCGTTCTAACACGGGGGCGAGGGTTGCGGGGGGGGGGAGAGTGGGGGGAGAGGCATGGTAAACATTTGCTGAGTGAATAACTGTCCAATTGAATGATTTTTAGTGAACCCAAGGCTCCTGTCACCTGGCTTTGACATATATTCCTTTTAGAAGACTCATCTCTTTACCCTTTTCACAAGCCTTCCCCGTGGTTATCTACAGTTCATCTTTCCCTGCGAGACGGTTCAATTAAGACACCTCAAAATGAGTCCAAGAGTTGAGGGTACAGCCAGCTGCTCTCTGATTAACTTCCCATCCATCAGTCACAGAGATATATGGTGGGAATTGCCAGGGCAGGCAGGAACGAGGGCAGCCAGGCTGGAAGGAGGGACATGGCAGCTGGGAGATGAGAATTTGGGGGGGTGTAAAGAAGATAGAAAAAGTGATAGGAGAGGGATCCGAGTTCCCAAGAGAAACCCCAGCACATGACTTAAGATATGAGGTCTACCATTCCCCACAGGTATGTGGAGAGTGGGAACTGACTCTGACATCAACTCTGGTGCCCCATATTTGACTACCTCCCCTGGGTCGGGAGGCCTGGTGGCACTCAAAGAAAGAATAAGCAGGCTATCAAGATGAATCATATAGTGGGGGAGGAGGTCCTCCTCAGTCATAGACCTAGGGGAGGGGAATAGGGTGAAAGCGGGAGGGAGGGAGGAATGGGAGGATACAAGCCATGGGATAACAATTGAGTTGTAATGTGAATAAATTCATAAAATAAAAATTAAAAAAGATATGAGGTCTTCTTGGATATGTATTCCTGATGCCTTTGCGATTCAGTATCTGATTCTAAAGTTGTATTGAGCTTTCTAACAGCATCAACGGGAAACACATTAGATGGTAGAGAAGGCCGGTGACTTTCAGGCTTCACTGACATTTTAGCAGTTTTGTAGCGTGGCCTCTTTAGGTTGTGTGACCCTAGTATTGCCGTAAAACGACCAGTGATGGCGTTTCTCATCCCAAGAGACTGTAGCTTTCTGGGCCTTTCTGGATGAGACGTGGACATTTCTGCATGCTACTGCAATTTTGGGAAGATGTCATGCTCATGCAGCTTCCTTGGGATGCTAATTTCTGGGGCTGTCCAGCATCTGGTTTGCTGGCAGCCTAGCGTCTCTTGACTTGTGGCTGTATCACCCCCTCTCCACCTTCCTCTACCTATGTGCAGTCTGTCTTTGTGCCAGAATTTTCTAGTTTTGCCAGGACATGTTTACTGGCTACTATAATGACCTCTCCTTAACTGTCTATCTGCAAAGACTTTATTTCCAAAGAAAGTCACATTCATAGGATCTGAGGCATTGGGCACCAGTATCTTTTGGGAAGAGGGACACAATTCCATTTACAACCATTACGAAAGGTGTGGTGGAAATACTGAGCCCCAGGAGCCTGAAGCCTACCCCTCCCTCTATGCCCAGTGTCCTTCATCCTGGTGATAACCCCACAGAATGCCTTCTGAGCAGTTCCTCAAACATGAAGAAACTCAGCTCTTCCTTTCCTTCTTGCCAGTCTACTCTTTGCTCTGAGGTCCCAGGCCCAGGAAACACTACCATCAGACCCACTGTCTAACATCCCCCACTTCTCCTACTTGTTGCCTACAACTGTCTATGAGGTCCTGTAGCCTTGCTTTCTTCTTATCTCTCCCACCTCAATGACAGTTCTCTTCTACTGCCCGGAGTTTGACACCACTTTCCCTGCCACCCATCCTGCTCAGTTGTCATCATCCACCTGCATGTGTGACACCCTCATCTCTCCACGGTGCAGTTTGCTCATACTCTTAACCTCAAAACATCATAGAGTTTTCTTCTCTTGGTTTTGGAATACATTCAAACAAACTGTAGCATGGTTTCCATGGTCCTTCATTGTCTAACTTATTTTCCTTTCTATCTCACTTTCAGTTGTTCCGTCTGTTCTACAGTGACCTTGAGTTAAGGCAGTTGAAAATCCCCCAGATGTAATCTGCTTTCCCTTGCTTTTCTGGAGACCTTTCCACATGCAATTCCTTCTGCTGGAAGGTTTTCCCTCCTCTACTTTCTCCCCGCTTCAATAGCTAATAAAAGTTTACACAATTAGAACGATCTATGTCTTCTGTCAAAGCTCTCTTCGAGGCTTCAGGCATTCTCACATCTCCTTGCCTGTCACAGGATCCAGTGGGAACCGAACTTCACTGGTTCTTTCCTCACATGGTCCAATCCAGTGGGCAGCCTCAGAGCCAGCTTCATGGTCACAGAAGCAGTGCAGCAGCCAAGGGCTGCGCTCAGACGGCACACAGTGCCCTCGGGATTCAGTGCTCTGCAGTTGCTGACTAGCTAGCTTTAAGAAAGATACCTTCACACCTGCCTTTGCCACGGAGTCGTGTAGGTGATGTCACTGATGTAGCCCAATGGACTGCCAAGTTTGTATCAAGAACTAGGGCAGCCAAAGTGGCGGGAACCAAACCAACCAGAGGACAGGCATCCACCCTTGAACTTCTTAAGAAAAGTTTCTCATGTACTCCAGAGACCCTCCTAGATTCTGTGGCTTATTGAGTAAACTGAGGCAGGGGAGTGAAGTAGAAAGCAAATGTCACTCTTTCTGTGTACCCTGCCCTCCTGGAGTAAGCTATTGTACCACACTGCTGGCTCTTTCAGCAACGCGGTTGCTAATCTGCCATGCAGCAAACATCACTGCAGACTGAACTTGTCTCTGCTCCCAGTACTGAGCTCTGCCTCCTGGTCATTCAAATGCTTTAGTTACACCTTTCCACCTTTCAAGTCTCTCTGGTTCTCCAGGTGTCCTCAGCCTGTAACTGGGCTGTCCTAAGGTGAAGGGTACGGGCAGGAGGGATATACCTGCCCATACAGATTAGCCCGGGGCTCTACCAACTCCTGGCAAAGGCCACAGGCCAGAATTGATTAAATAATCCCCAAGGATGCTTCTCAGTGGCACACCTCATAGGCATCTTAGCAGCCTTCGGAAGTAACAACAAAATGTTTTCAAAACTAGCTTTCCAACTTATTTAATTGATTCATGTATACATCACATACCTGCTAGAAGTGCTCCTACATGAATAGAAATGGAAAAGGAGGGGATGCTTTATGGGTCTTGGGGGCGTTAAAGAGATAATTAGAGTATTAAAACTCAAGTATCTTTGAGCTTCTATGTCAGGCAGGGTCAACTACATAACATATATAATTGGGAGGGGGCTCTTACTACATAAAAATGTGGGGTCCCTTTTTTTTCAGAAGCAGAAACAGTTCTTTCCTTTACTCTGTCTCCTTGTCTCTCTGGACCTCAACACATTCGCCAAGGCTCTCAAGCCAAGGTCAGGTACCAGCAGATACCTGTTTCTTGCTAGAATGGAACTGCCTTAGGAAGACTTAGAGATAGAGACCTACTCTTCTGATGTTTTGATCACCACCGTGAGGCTCTATGCCACCCCTTTCCTGAGGTTCCTACCAGGCAAAGAAAGTGGCTGAAGCTTCTGGGTCAAAGAAGGAGAGTGAACATTCAAGAATTCATCCCTGGTGATTTGGTAAGAGGGTGAGCTGCCACAGCATGCAAAAAAAATCAAGAAATGAAACACCAACAAACCAAATAATCCAATTAAAAACAGGGTTCAGAACTAAATAGAATTTGCAACAGAAGAATATCGAATGCTAAGAAGCACTTAAAGAGATGCTCAATGTCCTTAGTCATCAGGGAAACGCAAATCAAAATGACTCTGAGATTTCATTTTACACCTATCAAAATGGCTATGATACAGAAGGTAAACTTTAAACCCCTTCCCAGATCTAGCCAATGGTCAGAATATTCTCCACAGTTGAGTGGAGAGTGTGATACGACTTTCTCACGTACTCTGGTGCCTCACATTTGACCATGTCCCCTGGAGGGGGAGACCTGGTGGCACTCAGAGGAAGGACAGCAAGTAGCCAAGAAGAGACTTGATACCCTATGAGAATATATAGGGGGACATAATCCCCCTCAGGAACAGTCATAGGGGAGGGGAATAATTGGAAAATGGGGGGGGGGGGAAGGAATGGGAGGATACAAGGGATGGGATAAACATTTAGATGTAACAAGAATAAATTAATTAAAAAAATGCAAAAAAAAAAAAAAAAAAAAAAACATGAAAAAAAAAAATAAAAATTCAAATGCCAGCACATGCTGGCGAGGATGTGGAGAAAGGGGAACATTCCTCCATTGCTGGTGGGAGTGCAAACTTGTACAACCACTTTGGAAATCAATCTGGTGCTTTCTCAGAAAATTGGGAATAGTGCTACCTCAAGACACAGCTATACCACTCCTGGGCATATTCCTGAAAGATGCTTCACCATACAACAAGGGCATTTGCTCAACTATGCTCAAAGCCACTTTATTCATAATAGCCAGAAACTGGAAACCAAAGAATGGATAAAGAAACTGGTGCATTTACACAATGGAATACTACTCAGCTATTAAAAACAAGGACATCATGAAATTTGAAGGCAAGTGTTTGAATCTGCAAAAGATCATCCTGAGTGAGGTAACTCAGAAGGACATGCATGTTATATACTCATTTATAAGCAGATATTACCCATATAATACAGGATAACTATACTACAATCCGCAGGCCTGAGGAAGCTAAGTAACAAGGAGTACCCTAGGGAGGATGCTTGATTCACTTTCAGAAGGGCAATAGAATAGACACTGGAAGTTGTTGAAGAGAAGAAACAGGACTGGAACCTACCATAGAGGCCGTCTGAAAGACTCCACCCACAGGGGATTGAAGCAGAAGCTGAGTCTCGCAGTCAAACTTCGGGCAGAGCACAGAGAGTCCTATGGAAGAGTAGAGGGGGTAGAAGGACCTGTAGGTAACAGGAGCTCCACAAGAAGACCAACAGAACCAACAAATCTGGGCCCAGGGGGGTCCTACAGAGACTGATGCACCAACCAAGGACCATGCATGGAAAGGACCTAGACCCCCTGCTCAGATGTAGCTGATAGGCAACTCAATCTCCATGTGGGTTCTCTAGTAAGGGAAGCAGGGGTTATCTCTGCCACGGACTCTGTTGCTCACTCTTTGATCACTTCCCCCTGGCAGGGCAGCCTTGCCAGGCCAGAGGATGACGATATAGGCAGGCCTGGTGAGACTTGATAGGCTGAGGTCAGTTGGTAGGGAAGGAGGGCTCCCCCTTTCTGAGGACTATGGGAGGAGGAGGAGGGAAGAGGGAGGGAGGATGGGACTGAGAGGAGACAAGGGACGGGCCCATGATTGGGGTCTAAAATGACTAAGTTAAAAAAATTAAATTAAAAAATGACGTCTATTTTGGTTAGTTGATGACGAGTCAGGTTTAATGTGACCTTAGAGCAGTAAGGTAATATAAATTGCTTAGATCTCAGTGTTCTGGAGGGTCTGCTAACAGGGTACAGAGAGATCATGTACATACAAGTTCGGCAAGGCTCTCCAAGCATGGCTGGGCAGGGCGCAGTACAATCACACATGTTTTCTAGAACGAGGACTGAGTCAGGAATTGGCAGTTAAATGCAGCATATGACAATAGGACTCTGTTTATCTCAGAAGAATGAAAGCTAAGTAAGACTACAGCTCTTTGAGGTCCAAAGCATTAACAAAGTTCTCAAATGCTACAGAACTTCCTCTAGCCGTGTTAGATCCTGGACATTAGCACCGGTGAGTGTGAGGAAGCCTCGAAAGGACTGGGGTGGGCCACACTGGTGGGTGCTGTGGCAATCATGAAAGTGTAAGTAGGGCCAGATGCCTGCTGAGACATGGAGGACCATGAGCCGTTTCTTCCCAGTTGCACCTCTAATGGCAATAGAAAGGGAGTTGCTTGCAGAAGGCCTGAGAATGGAGTGGGAAGCAGATTGCACTGATGCCCAACATATTGTGACTTTCCAGAGTCCATAACCCACTTGTATATTTTGTTCATTTGTTGAATGACAAGATATTTGTGAATAATATAATAGAATTATCTATGAGGGAAGTCACATTTCAATTTATGAAATGGTATCACTCATCCAACTTTTTAAAATTAAATATTTAAAATTTTTTTACATATACATCTATATTATTACACATATATACAATGAACTTCCTATAGCAAGAAGAACCATGAAACAATCAGGAATTATATAAATGTTACATTCATAGTGTTTTGGCTACTTATATTTGGCAGCCTTGAAGGAAACAGCTTTCCTATCTTGGTCAGACTAAAATTCTGAATGTAATTCACTATCTATTATATCTCATCATTATCAACTTAAAACATCTATCTAGACCTAAAAAATCTTAACCCGTAAACAACTAAGCTTAATTGTAAAACTAACCTATCTGCTCTTCAACCCCATCAGAGACTTGAGAAGGAATAAAAATTAATTACCTGACTATGCTGGGATTGCAAGTTAGCAGCTTCAACTTTTAAAGTGCTGGAAATATTACCTATAATACCAACAGCCAGGCAATCTTTTCTAATTTTTTAAGAAGAAAAGTCAAAGAGATGGGTGGAGAACTATGAAAGCACGTGCATCAGTGCAGGCCGTTTTTGTTTTTCTGTCTTTCTCTACTTCAGAATACACGAAGCAGGACTTTGCCACTGACCAGGATGGAGTAAAACAGATCAGACAGAGCATCCTTCATAAACAAAAGGGGAGAAGTACAAAACCATAACTGTCAGGCGCTGGACAACAGGCAGTGTCAGATATTGAGCTTGAGTGGGGAAGAAGTGTTGCACGGCTGGCCGGCTCCTGCACAGGAGCATTTCCAGCTGTAGGAAGAGAAGGCTCTCACAGACTGCAGATGTTTTCTGGAGTTGAGGAAGTAGAATTCAGACTTTGGAGACAGAGAGTCAACTGATGCACTCAGAGGAATCCTAGGGATGCTGGAATTGCACAAACATGAGAAAGCTGCCTGGAAAGAGGGTTTGAGAGTGTTCTAGGGGGCTCTCCTCAGGGGCCTGGCATAGTGATGGTCTGCACATGCCTCCAAACGGAAGCCCTGAGGAGAGTGGAGTGAATGGCTGTTGATCACCAGGAGTCAGAAGGAGATTATGTTCTTGCTAGACAGAGTGTAACAACGTTACAATGTAGAGTTGATTACAACACTCAGCTTGTAAAATAGCTAGGTATTTATTTCCCTCTTGCTACGCCCAAACTGTCTCTTGCTTAAGCTACCTGGTTCTGTCTGAGAGAGAGAGAGTGCACCTCAAAAGGACCAAGCTGTCCCCAAATAACTTAACTGGGTCTCTGCAACATGTTTAAGAAGATTAAAGAATATCAAGTATAAATCTTGAAACAATGACATTTTTGGCAACCCAACCTCCATATTCTCTTGTATTTAGATTATAAGGAAAGCATGGCCACAATTAAGATGTCAGTGGATCAATCAATCAATCAATCAATCAATCAATCAGAGCACAGTGAGGAAATCCATGAATCAGTTAATCCATAGAAACAGACCCAGAGGGGGCTGGAGAGATGGCTCAGTGGTTAAGAGCACTGTCTGTTCTTCCAGAGGTCCTGAGTTCAACTCCCAACAACCACATGGTGGCTCATAACCATCTATAGTGAGATCTGGTGCCCTCTTCTGATGTGCAGGCATACATGCAGGATACTGTATACATATTAAATAAATCTTTAAAAAAAGAAAATAAACAGACCTAGGAACAACAAATGGCAGAATGGTTGCCAAGGTGAGTTATTAGAGAGCTGCCTACCACTGGGTGTAGCTGCCTCATCCAGAACACAAGATAAGCTCTGGACTTGAGCCTCAGCCCCACTACCAAGGAGTGAAGATGTATAAAAAAAAATTATGGGCAAGTAGACTAGACACTGGAAGCAGTTGAAGAGAAGGAACAGGATGGGAGCCTACTATAGAGGTCCTCTGAAAGACTCCACCTAGTGGGGGATTGAAGTGCATGCTGAAGTTCACAGTCAAACTTCGGGGTGGAGCGCAGGGAGTCTTATGGAAGAGTTGGGGCATAGAAGGACCTGGAGGGGACAGGAGCTCCACAAGGAGACCAATGGAGTCAACAAATCCAGGCTGGGTGTGGGGGTGAGGGTGCTGTAGAGACTGATGCACCGACCGAGGACCATGCATGGTGAGGACCTAGACCCTCTGCTCAGATGCAGTAGATGGGCAGCAGAGTCTCCTCGTGGGTCCCACCTATGGGGAGTAGGGGCTGCCGCTGGCATGGACTCTGGTGCCCACTTGTTGATCATTTTCCCCATGGCAGGTTAGCCTTACCAGGCCACCGAGGAAGAAGATGCAGACAGTCCACATGAGACTTGATAGGCTGAGGTCAGATGATAGGGGAGGAGGACCTTCTGAGGACTAGGGGAGGAGGAGGAGCGGGGATGAGGGAAAGAGGGGGGACTGAGAGGCGGCAAGGGAGGGGCCTAAAATCTGGATGTAAAGTGAACAAATTAAAAAGAAACCAATCATATCATGTGTTTAAGAAGAATAAGGATTTTTTAAAAGGCCTGTGAGCCAGATCCTGGAGCCTGCTTTTTAAATTATATTTTTCTTTATTTTATCTCCCCCCTTTCTCACTTTCATTTACTTTTGAGATTAATATAGTTACATAATTTCTTCCCTCTCTTTCTTCCAAACTCTCTGATGTACTTCTTGCTCTCTTTAATGTTCATGATGTCTATTTCTTTTTGCTGCTGCATGCCTATATGTATATGTGTACACACACACACACACACATGTATATACACATATATTCCCAAACATAGCTTGCTCAGTCTGAACATGCCACTCAAGTGCACATGCTCAGGCAAGCAGTTGGAGCCTGCTTTTGCATGATATGAGTACTAAATATAACTATTTCTTCTCTTTCTCTTCTCCTTTCTCCTTCTCCTTTTACTACTCCTTCCTCCAACGCCACTTTTCTTCTTCCATATTTAAAAAAGTCGTAAGAGAACAAATGTGACAGAGCACATTTATTTATGACTTGAGCTTATTGAGATGGGATGAGCAGGGGACGTGACTGCAGAAGAGAAGGAACAGGACCCGAGGGCAGAGGCACACACCTATTGCTCAGGATCCAACAGTGCAACACTGGCTGAGAGCAGACTCTGCACAGCGTCACAGGGTGGAGCGCCTTGAAGGAACCTCTGAAAGAAGGGGACCCCAGAAAAGTATTTGAGAAAATTAAAAAAAAAATAGCTTCATTAACTTTGATTGAGAAAAATAGTAAGTTCTTAACGAACCACAAATCCAGAGAACGGGAAGAAAACTATACCACACTGCATAAAATCAAGTATTCAGAACCAATAACGATGAGTGTCCTTTGTGTGTGGTCCTGGGAATCAATGCAGATTGTCTCTTTAAAATAGCAAGAGACAAAAGGCTCATTAACTACGAGGAACTCAAATTAAACTGGAATAGACTTCTTAGTGGAAACAATTCAATCTAAAACACAGTAACTCAGTTTTTTCTAGTATTGAAATGAAAGAAAAAGTCAGTTTAGAATTATATACCTTGCAATAATTAATTTCAAAAAACGAAGTCCAAATACTTATGTTGGCACACAAAGTGGAAAGGTATCATAGTCACTACCCAAAGCGGAAAGATGTCATCATCACTGCTGTGTGAAGGAGTCCTCCAGGCAATCTACAAAATCTGAATCTACAAAAAGCAATGAACTGTATAGGCAAGATGAAAAGACTTTTTCTTATTTAAAACATATCTTTAAAGGGTAATTGATTATTCAAAATAAAAGTAATGATGTGATATGGGTGTGTTTTATATATAGGCAAGATGAAAAGACTTTTTCTTATTTAAAACATATCTTTAAAGGGTAATTGATTATTCAAAATAAAAGTAATGACGTGATATGGGTGTGTTTTATAACATATAGATGTAAAATAGTACTGAGCCCAGGAGGGGAAGAGAAATGCTCTTACAGTGTCTGTAAAGTAAATGTTACTGAAGTGATGATGTTACTCGGTGGCTGTAACAAATTAAGAGTGTATACTACAAAATAGAAAGAAGTCACTTTCAAAAAGAGGGTCACAGCTAACTAAGAGGTAAAAGTGTGACTAGGAGAAAGCAGAATCATAAAAAGTAAATTAAAACAAATTTAGAAAAATATATGTTGTGCTAACTAACAATAATCAAAAGAAAGAGGAAATGGCTATTTTTGATGATGCCAAGTAGAGGAAACAACGATAGGCGAATCAAATATTCTTAGAATCAGGGAAAAATCCCAAATAGATCAGCTATTATAGTTTGATATTTTATAGCCCTTTTAGTAATTGACAGGAAACATGGACATAAAATCAAGAATGACATAGAGGAATTGAGTGACACTATCAATCAACCATCTAATTGACATTTATAGAGCATACCACCACTCAATGAGAGCAGAGTGGAGATTCATTTCAGGTGCCCTTGGCACATTTACCAAGGTAAACTAGAATATGAGCCATAAAACAAATTATAATAAGTTTATATTCTTGGTCATAAAACAAACTCCAATGCATTTAAGAGAATTTAAACTATGCCAAACATATTCTGCAAGCAGAATGAGTGTAAACTAGAATTCAGTAATATCAAGATAGCTGGAAAAATCCCCAGATATATAGAAACAAAATGGTGCACTCAAAAATATCCCTTCAGTCAATGAAGAAACAAGGCTAACTATTTGGGCAGGATTAAAATTAAAATGTGACACATTGAATTTTTTGGGATGCATCTAAAACAGAATTTAGAGGAAGATTTATAGTCCTAAGCACCTATACTAGAACAGAAGAAAGACTTTAAAGCAGTGATATAAGGGACTTCAAGCTGTAGTAGGTGAGCCAAGTCCAATGCCTATTTTTTTGGCACTTAAAGCTCACGTTCATCCATTTCTGTATTAGTTGTGGTTGCTTTCATGGATGACAATAAAGTTGATTAGAGGTATGAGTATCAAAACCTAAAATAATTGTTCTTTAACTTTTAATAAAAACATTTGCTGACCCCCTTACTTGACAATCTAAAAACAAACAAGCACGTAAAAGCTAAAGTAGGCAGAAGGACACATAAACACGGGAGCAAAGACAAATGGAATAGAAAAACAAAACTAACAAAGGTAATAAAAATAAACTGTGATTTAAAAAATAAAAGTAACAACCTCCAAGACACATATAGCAGAAGAAAGTAAAAAAGCACAAGGAGAAATATCAAAATCCAGGACTCAGAGGGTCCTAGAAACCTACAAGAAGAACATTGTGATGAGTGGATCGGGGCCCAGGGGGTTCTGTTCAAACTATTGCACTAACCAAGGACAATCCAAGTAGTAAACATCAAACCCCTACTTTGATCTACCCAATGGACAAGACATTCTCCACGGTTATGTGGAGAGTGGGGACTGACTCTGACATGAACACTGGTGCCCCATATTTTACCACCTTCCCTTGGTGGAGAGGCCTGGTGGCACTCAGAGAAAGAATACTCAAGTTACCAAGATGAGACTTGATAGCCCATGACCTTATAGTGGGGGGAGGAGGTCCCCCCCTTGGTCATAGACCTAGGGGAGCGGAATAAGGTGAAAGCGGGAGGGAGGGAGGAATGGGAGGATACAAGTGATGGGATAACAATTGAGTTGTAATCTGAATAAGTTAATAAAATATATATATATGAGAGAGAGAGAGAGAGAGAGAGAGAGAGAGAGAGAGAGAGAGAGAGAGAGAGAGAGAGAGAGAGAGAGAGAGAGAGAGAGAGAGAGAGAGAGAGCTGATTGGGAAGCTAAAAAACAGTGCTCTTCCACGGCCTCAGCTTCAGTTCTTGTCTCTGGGTTCGTGCTTTTGAGTTCCCGTCCTGGCTTCCCAAAGTGATGGACGTGTCCTGGATGTGTAGGCTGAAATAAACCCTTTCCTCCTGCCCCCCGCAAGAAACGTCAAAATACAGTATAGAGCTGGGTGTTGGGGCACACCTATCTTTTCAGAACTTGGGAGGCAGGGGTTGCCAGATCAAGTCAGTCTGGTCTACACAGTGAGACCTGTATATATATCCCCCCAAGACAATTATTTTATGGAGATGTTGACATCTTTATGCACATAAATTGGCAATTTATTAATCCGTTTTTAATTATTTTGTTATGTGTGCCAGTGTTTTTGTGTTTTGTTACCAAGTGTATGCAGTGCCTACAGAGGCCAGGAGGGGGCGATAGAGCCAGTGGAACAGGAGTTACACTGCTGTTGTTGCTCTGTGGGTTCTGCGAACTGAACCCTGCTCCTCTGGAAGAGAAGCCGGTGCTCTCCACCACGGAGCCGCCTCTCCAGAACAGTTGCAACATATGAAGAAATGAATGTTGCACCACATACAGAAGATCACAGACCTGAATTCAAGCACTAAACTACCTTTTGGAGAACATGTGAAAAAAAAATTAACATTTCCCACTGCCTTTGGGTTTGGCAAAGATTTCTTAAATGTGTTCCAAAGAAAACAAACAATAAACAAAAGTCATCAGTGACAAATGATCAAAATTAGAACGTTTTACCTGTCAAAGCGAAGCAAGCCATGGAAAGTATTATACTCCAAGAGAGTATCTGCAAGGTGTGATTCTCACAAAGGATTTTACGTTGGGTGTGTGAAAACTCCACACCCTCAGTTATAAAAAATTTGTCAAAATTAGAAAGTACACAGTATCTTTACCAAAAAGTATACAATAGGTGTCAGATGCATCCTTAAAAAGATGCTCGGCAACAGCAGTCAGTCATTAGGAAAAGGCACACAATGACATTTTACAACACACCCACTATGAAAGCCATAAATAAAGACCAACTACTAAATATTGGGGAGGAAAAGGAAAAACTGGCATTCTGGTGACTGTTGATAGGAATGTGAAATTATATGTAAATTTGAGGGAAAAAATTTTAAGCCTAAGGCCTCGTGAATTTGGAAATCTTGTAAGAAGTTAAATGACCATACTATTTCCTTTCTGTGACCCTCCAAATGGCACATAGACTTTTTTTTTTTTTTGTAGACTGTCTATAGTTATTTTATTTGCTATGGTTCAAATTTAGAAATAACCGAAATTCCTATTAGTGGGTGCATAATTAAATGGGTTGTAGTATATTCATGAAATACAATGATACATCTAATTAACAAAATGAATAAACTACCAGTAGGTGAAACAACATGAATGAATCTGAAAAGACTTTCCCAGAGAACAATATTCCCAAAACTAGAGAGATCAGTGCATATCTGGAGATGGGAAAAAAGAGTGGCAGGGTTTCTCTGTGTAGTCTTGGCTGTCCTGGATGTGCTCTGTAGACCAGGCTGCCTTGAGTTCACAGAGATCTGCCAGCCTCTTCCTTCCTGAGTACTGGGAATACAGGCATGCACCACCACGCCCAGGGAAAGTCTCAAAACTTTTAACTAAAACCTAAGACTATCCTTTAGAAACCCCGAGGAAAAAAAATAACATGAGAAATAAGAAAGCATTTCAAATAAACTGAGCATGGAAATACAAGCCAACAGGATGAAGGATACAGTTGAAGCAGTTCCAATGGGGAATTTGTATCTTTAAATGCTTGTGTTGGAAATAAAAGTGTTTAAAATCAATGATTTCAGCTTTGGCCTGAGAAAGCTAGAAAAGAAGCAAATTTACATCAAACTAAGTTGAAAGGATAGAAAAGAGATAAAGCAGATACCAACACAACAGAACAAGCAGTAACAATAAGCCCAAGATCCAAACCTAATAGGGACAAAATAAGAACGTTACAGACCAGTATCCCTACGTCCAAGGAGATAAACGGCATCAGCCAGTTACTCACGAATCAAATACAGGAATGTATAAAAGGACCAATTGGGACTTATCCCACGAATGCAAGGCTTGTTTAGCGGTGGCAAACCAATCGATGCGGCTAGCTATGTCATCTGAGTAAAAAAATCTTACATGATCCTCTCCAGAGATGCAGAAAATGAGAAGCTGTTCATGATAAGAACTGCTGACAAATTAGAAATTGAAGGGAACTTTGTAGTGTGATAAAAAGAATTTGTGAAAAACCAGCAGTGAGTGTCATACATTAAACATGGGATAATCATACACTAAGCCATGAACACTCTCTTCCCCCAAGAACAGCAAGAACAAGTTGCCCACTCTCATCTCCTCGCTCCCTTCCTGAACTGACCCTAGACAATCAGTTGTAAAAAAAAGAAAAAAAAAGAAAGCCTGGGAAGGAAGAAATAAAACTTAGTCTTACATGATATAATAATGTATATAGGGACTTTTATAAATTTTATAAAAACTTGTAGAGCAATAAGTGAATTTAGTAATTCTACAGTGTGAAACTTCAACATACAAATTTTAGCTATACTTGTACGGTTTGGAAACAAATACTGAAAATGAAATAGAATAAAATATTATTTTACAGAAAATTAAAGGCAAAACACATCAAAGTAACCTTTACACAAAAGTGCGACATTTTTATGCTGACTTCTATATAAAATGGGACATAGATATTAAAGGAAGAACCAATAGTGCTGTAGGTCATCGTGATATACTCAAAGTCCCAATGTTACTGAAATGTTTTTTCTTAAATTTGTTTATCATTTCAACAGAAGCACAATCCAAATCACATCATCCTTAAAGAGTGTACTGACAAGCTCATTTAGAACTTAAATAGAAAATGCTAAGGATGTAGGAGAGTGAAAATGTTAAATTAAAAAAAAAAAATCCTAGAACAAAATTGAAAGATTTACACTATTTGATTTCAGGACTTTATAAAGCTATTGGAAATGAAGTTACGTTGTGATTTTCTTGTAGACAAAAAGATCACTAATATAGATTTTTAAAAAATCTCAATTTTATATGAACATGGCCACTTGATGTCCAACAATGATGATGTGATTTAATAGAGGGGGAACTCTTAATAAACAGCATCAGAAGAGCTGGATGGTCATATATTAAAATGCTTTAAACCCTAATTCATTTCATCTGCAGCAAATTATTCTTGATGTCCGTGTACCCAACATGCACAAGATAACATCATTGTGTTCTTCGATCTTGTTCTCATAATGAGGATAAAGTCTTGAAGGGACAGAAAAACAAAAACAAAAACAAAACAACTCCATATCAGAGTGAAAAAATAGTATAAAGGAGCTCATTGGCATTAAAAACATCCACACTTCCAAAAACATTCTTCAGAAGGTTTCAACAGTATGGCATAAGCTTAGTGAAAGATTGGCGAAAAAAAATTGAGTGATGTCTTTTCCCAAAGGAAGACACACAGATGGCCAATAGACATATGGGCTAGATAACTCAGCACCGTGAGCTAGAATAAGACACCATAAGACAGCAATTGGTAGAATGAAGTTAAGGAATCTAACTCTGACAAGAAGGGCCGCCAAGCCTGTAGAATTCTATCACAATCATGTGGCCACTAGTAAATCTGTTAGGTGGTTTCTCATAGAGTGTAAACAAAAGGACCAGCTGAGACAGATGCTAAGGATGCAAGGTTGCTTTAGCATTAGAAAAAGTCATTCAGTCAATCAGCCAGTCAGCCAATCAATCAACATAACACTATGGAGTGTTACTCAACAGTAAAATCAAGCTACTGATGTATAAAAATGTGGGCGAACCTCTCACCTTTATGTAAATTTCTGGAGATTGTGATAAAATTAGAACAGTGCTTGGCTCTGAGTCTGCGCAGTTGATGGGAGGAGGAGTGAGGGGAATGGAGGAATTTCCTGGGTATAGAGAGAAAATGTGTGTCTTTTCCTTGGGGCAGCAATTACGTGGACTTACACATTAATTAGAATTGATAGCAGTAAGTCAAACAATAAGCTTGAGATCTATGTATTTATTACATGTTTACTACAGTCCACCTAAAAAGAGTGTGGGGGACAAAAAAAAAAACCTATACAAGCTTGCCCCCTCCATTTTGTTTGCTTCTACTTTTAAAAGCAGCCACCATCAGCCGTCTTGTTGATTCCCTCATACAAACATGTGTGTGTACAAACTATGGCACCAACCACGGACAATACGTGCAGTAAATTTTGAACCCCTACCCAGATCTAGCCAATGGACAGGACAATCTCCACAGTTGAGTGGAGAGTAGGGACTGACTTTCACACAATCTCTGGTGCCCCATATTTGACCACGCCCCCTTGATGAAGAGGCCCGATGGCACTCAGAGAAAGGATAGCAGGCTACCAAGGAGAGACTTGATACCCCATGAGCATATAAAAGGGGGAGGAGGTCCCCCTCAGTCACAGTCATAAGGGAGTGGAATAGGGTGAAAGTGGGAGGGAGGGAGGAATGGGAGGATAGAAGGGATGGGATAACCATTGAGATGTAATATAAATGAACTAATAAATAAATAAATTTGAAAAATGTGTGTATATGTGTTTATTAAAAACAAAACAAAACAACAACCTTCTCTGGAGTTCTTCAGAGAAAAAGAGGCAATTAGATGTGTTTATACACACAATACTTGTATGTATAACACACACACACACACACACACACACACACCAGGATGAAAGGAAGTGGAGGGGAGGGGAGAGAGAATAGGAATTAGAAATAGCACATGTGAATATGGATGCTGAGCAGTGTCATGATTCGCTCCCTGCAAGCTGGAGGCCCAGGGGAGGAGCTGGAGCAGGAAATCGGGTCTGGATCTGAAGGCCTGAGAAACGAGGGAGCTGCTGGTATAAATCCCAGTCTCAGGGCAGGAGAGGATGGCGTGAGATGTCCTAGCTCAGGAGACAGGCAGGAAGCCAAAGCAGCAAATGGTTCCTTTTCCCATTTTCATTTGCTTCAGGCCCCCAGAGGGTTGGAGAGTGCTTACCCACAGTGGGGAGGGCCATCTACTTTACAGATGCTCAGTGCTGACCCCAGCCTGAAACACCCACACTGCCACAACCAGAAACAGTGTTTAATCTGGGTGCTCCAAGGTCAAACTGACTTTCAGTTTTACTGCAACACCCAAGTTCAGTGCCACTAGGGGATTATTTTGTCCCATCTCTATTCACTTTTGAATGGCTAGATTTTGCCATCAGTTTTTTTTTTTCCATAAGGGACTAAAGGGTGTTGTGTTTTCTGAGTTCTCACAGGTCTGCGAATACATGTCTGACACCTTTATACTTGAATAACCCCTTGTTGGGCCTATGATTTTTGTTTCACACTTTTATTTTCTCCCCAGAACCTCACAGACAGCATTTCATTTTAGTCCTAGTTTTTAGTGTTCCTATAAAGAAACACAAGGCTAGTCTTATTTTCTGCTTTTTAAATATTTTTGTTGTTTTTTCCTTTTCAAATGTCCAAAGAATTTTCTCCTTTTTCTGTCCTCCTTCCTTCCCTCCTTCTCTCTCTCTTTCTTCTGCTCAGTAACTTTCTAGGATCTGTCTTGATAATGCCTAGTCTGCCTTGACCTTCTTATATAATGGTCTATTTAGAATGTTTTTCTGATGTGAAAGTTCAATTCTTCCTTCATTTAAGGAAAATTCTCCCACCATGTTGTAGTGTGTGCATGTGTGAGTGCTCTGTCATTGAGCAATAATCCCAGCTTGCAATAAATCTTTAATTTTTTTGTGCTACTCATGTCTCTACTCGAGTGATGTAATTTATCTCTTGGTCTATTAGTATTTTTTTGACAATGCATAATTTAATATGTTTGCCTTAGATACTTTTAGTCAACATTCTTGTCACTTTTTTGTAAGCTCCACAGCCTCTGAAGAAGACCTGACAAATAGTACAGAATACTATCAGCCCAGGGTACCATCACGCTGTCTTCAGCAGGACCAGCCCTGCCTCAGGGAGCCAGCCAGGGCTTTCACACCAGGCGTTCAGCGCTGTCCTGAGGCGCTTGGGCAGATCTTGCTATATCCCTTAGTTCCTCATTTCAGTTCATTCCCCAGATACTTTCCGTCTGCCTTCATCTCAGGAAAGGTCGCCAAGCTTCCAATCCCAAGGCTCTAATTCCCTAATCCCAAACCATTCGCAGCATTCAGACCGACTGTACCCCTGATCGCACCTGCACGCCCACGCTGGCCTCTCAGTCCGTCTCAGCTTCAACTCCCATGGCACTGTTGCCTGCAGAGCACCTGTCATTGGCTCAGGGAGGGGCCTCCAGAGTGTGGCTTTTCTAGCCACCCATCCACATTTCTGGATGCTGAATCAGAGGGCTTCCTGTTCCTTGCACATACGGGTTTCTCTCACAGGCAGGCCATGCTGTGCATAGGATACCTCTCACTCTCACAGGAGCTGTGAATTTCTAGGGTATTGGGACAATCTAACATTTATATGGTGCTTCATAAAGTGCTAAATTGGGGAAGGAAACACCCATAGACAAACTGAGAGCTTCCTCACAGAAGTGTAAAGGCTTTTTATCACCTTTATGAAAAGGGGGGGGGTATCAGAAAAACACTTTACCCCCTTTTGATTTATTCTAGGCATTACCCAGATTTAAAAACACCCCTTACTACAGTCATTGCTAGCATCGGTGTTATGCACAGGGAGGCTGAGAGCTTGGTAGACTTGACGAGCCATGCTTCCTCCGCTCTCACGCTGAAAGGCAACCTCTCGCAGCAGAGCAGAGCTTCTCCCATCTTCTGACAGTCGGTCACAGCATCACCACCGTGCTTATAGCGGACTCTCTCTTCTTTCATAACACTTGTCTCCCCCCGCCCCCATACACTTCAGCACGGAGTGTGCTGTCCACTTGTACGTCTCTGTGCCCACTCTGTGGATGAAGGGCAGACACGTGTCTAATTTCGCATTCTTACCAGTATCCAGGTGGTGTAGGACACAGAGGAGCCCCTGATGGTTGCTGAGCGCTCAGCGGCTTTCTGATCATGATGGGTGTGAGCGGAGGTTGGATAAAGGGGAGAAAAAAGGTGCCTGTGCTGTGGAAGGGCTTAGACTGCTATGGACCGGTTACTTCAGCCCGATTCACATTTTTTTCCCTCCTTTTCAAAAACAAAGCTTTGTTTCTGATCAGTGGTTTCAAAACATAAAAACCTCAGCCAGTGTGGTCAGTCAGGCAGTCTGACCTTCAGACTGAATATTTCCTCTTTTGTATGGTTGGCTTGTTTGAAGCAGTCCAGAAGGGAGCCGACTGATGAATTTACGCACACTTCTACTGATCCCAATTTGAGGAGGCCTTTCAGACCAATGGTTGACAGAGCCAGGATATTAAGTGTCACTCAAAGGTAACTTGCAAAGAAGACAGATGAGTACTGCTAGGTAAACCGTAACTTTCCATTCCAAAGCTGTGCCACTTTGAAATTCACAGCCCCCATGCTACCACAATACTTTGCATTAAATGAATAATAATTTTATTTCTTACAGGACATTACCAGATTTTTTTTTTTTTTGGTCTGACCTTTGAGAGTAGCAGTTTTTAATTCTAATCAAAATTTCTTTTGAACCTTAAAAAAAAAAAAAAAAAAAAAAAAAAAAAAAAGGAGCTGATTTACTCCTTATAAGATCTTGACAAAGAGACATCTCTGGCAGAGCCAAAGACTGTTCATGATTTCCTAGAGTGGGTCTCATTCTTGATATTAATGAGGAGGAGAGTAATGGGGAAAAATCAATCCTTTCAGAATTTGTCAAGGGAATTGTGCCTGGCTGAAATGTCCCTTCCAGATAGTACTGTTCTAGGGGAATTATAGAGTAAGTTAGCTAAAGTCACAAAGTTCCCATTGAGGCTGAGGAATATTGACTGTCACCCAGAGAAGGGTCTGCTCTAATTTCAATGATGCTGTAGCTAATTAAAAAAAAAAAGTGATTTATGACGTTACTCTCAACTCCCTTAGAACTGAGGGGAGGTTTCATTCCTTCCCCTGAAACTGGGATATGGTTTAAGCTGAGAAGCATTAAGAATTGCTTCTCCAACTGTTAAG